>NC_141874.1:431306696-431609925 GCF_056163025.1 Triticum urartu
CGCAACTGGCTTCGAATTGAGGGTCGGAGCGGTTGCGGGCACGATCTCCTGAACACTGTCCAATGGCAGAGCTAAATCATGCTCATCGTGATCGTGTGGCGCATTGGGAAGGGGCTCGAATCCGTTGAAGATCAAGTCTTCGCGGATATTGGCCGTGTAGTTTAAGCTTCCAAACCTGACCTGGTGGCCAGGGGCATAACTCTCGATCTGCTCTAGATGGCGAAGCTAGTTGGCCCGCAGTGCGAAGCCGCCGAATACAAAGATCTGTCCGGGGAGAAAAGTCTCACCCTGGACTGCATCGCTATCGATGATCAAAGGAGCCATCAAGCCTAACGGCAACGACATAGAGGAACTCTCAATGAAAGCACCAATGTCGGTGTCAAAACCGGCGGTTCTCGGGTAGGGGGTCCTGAACTATGCGTCTAAGGCGGATGGTAACAGGAGGCAGGGGACACGATGTTTTACCCAGGTTCGGGCCCTCTTGATGGAGGTAAAACCCTACGTCCTGCTAGATTATACTTGATAATATGGGTATTACAAGAGTTGATCTACCACGAGATCAGAGAGGCTAAACCCTAGAATCTAGCCTATGGTATGATTGTATGTTGTCCTAGGGACTAAAACCCTCCGGTTTATATAGACACCGGAGGGAGCTAGGGTTACACAAGATCGGTTACAAAGCAGGAGATATACATATCCGTATTGCCTAGCTTGCCTTCCACGCCAAGTAGAGTCCCATCCGGACACGGGACGAAGTCTTCAATCTTGTATCTTCATTGTCCAACAATCCGGCCAAAGGATATAGTCCGGCTGTCCGGAGACTCCCTAATCCAGGACTCCCTCAGCTACCCTCTCCCTCCTTGGCATTCAAGAACCTATGGAGGCGACTGCCGCTCGCGTCTATCGCGTGTCAGGAGACATTCCCGTCAACGACGAGGTGCCTATGGTGACTTCGTAAATTTCAAGATGATAGTAGTATGCTGGCTCAGTCTTTCGGAGGTGCTCATAGGGGTAGGGTGTGCATGTGTGTGTTCGTAGGGGTGAGTGTATGCGCGTGTATATGAGCGCTTGCATCTGTACCGTGTTAAAAAACGTAAATGCGTGTCAAAAAGAGACTAGTCAGTACTAGTATACTTAATATTGTGCACCGCGACCAAGGCGGAGTGGAAAACGAGAGAACTACATATTTATTTATGGTGTAGATTCACTCATTTTGCTCCATATGTACTCCGTCTCGGTGTAGTCTAGTCACTTGCTGAAATCTCTAGAAAGGCAAATACTTCTTTCTGGTTTACAAGGCTATACTAGCAAGTACTACAATAGTGGGATCACATAGCAATTTTTTGTCATGCAAGATCCTGGCTATATGCGTGCTCCAAGGTTCGCAACTATCACGTCAGGGTTGCGATTGGCTCTTCGCCTCTTCGAGAAGACGAACAGTGATGTTACTACTACTGCTTCTACAATATTGAATCCACTGCTGCATGTCCGTCCACTGTGAGCGGGAGGGATAGCTTGTTGTAGTACTATAAGCAAAAGCCTGTCCTCGTTTACGAGCCATCGCACGCATGGGTGAGGGAGAAGGCGTGTAGTAGTAAAAATCAAGCTTATCCTCATTGTACGAGTTGACACGACACATCATAGCACTGGCCCCACATGGTTGCCTCCAAACTAGGTTGAAAGACCCGCAATGTACAATATATTTGCTGCAACCTCTAACATTTACCCCACTACAAATTAAAATATATATTCCTGTCTTGAATAGATGAGCGTGCAAACTACAATCACTAGGATGACAGGTAGGGCCAGAAGATTATTTTAATAAAAAAAGCATGGAGCCGACCCCAATGATTTTAAGCTTATAGGCACGGTACACGCTATCCTAGACTACTCTACACATGAAACTGCCACATGAGCGTCCGGGCTGCGCTTTGCTCTTCGCCTCTTCGAGAAGTCGAACAATATGATGGAGTACTACTGCAGTGGAGGAGTACTACAGTATGCTTCTAGCCATTTGACACCACATGAACTGCTGCATGTCCACCGCGTGCGGGAGGGAGAGCGTGTAGTGAAAGCTTCTCCTAGTCCTGCCAGCCACCACGCTCATGGGCGAGGGAGGGATGCAGCTTCATTGACTTACTGCTCCTACTTTTGCGTGTATGACAGGTGGGCCCAATAGGTGGGTGGCCCACCTGTCATGCAGCCAAAGGAAGGTGCGGTTAAGGCGAGAGGGCGTTGTAGTAAACAAACTTCTTGTTGTACGAGTTGACGTGACACATCAAAGCACTACACTCGATATATTTCAATAATTTGTGTTTACCAATGCATTAATTACAATGCATGCATGCATGTCATGACTCTCCTTTTGATACTTGCATGTGTTAATTTAATGCACCTTGAAGTAGTATGAATATGTGACGATAAAGCTTTGTTATGCCCCAGCCCTAAAGCGAGAGATGGTTGTGCACGAGGAGGGCGAGATCATGCAGACGGAACATGACCCGGCGATGGAGCTCTCTATGGTCTCGATGGACCTCACCTTGCTCCACTGCCCCTTGTGACTCCGCCCCTTGAAGCCTCCAGTGTATGAGGTTCGAATACACCTCGTCCGTGTGGATGATCCAGCAAGGTGCCGGTTTCTTGATTGATGTGTTGTTCAATTGATTTGTGCAGTGTAAGGGAGGACACCTGGCTTGTGCGGACTACCGCGTCGAGCGCCCCAGGAACCAGCGGCAGTGCTAGAGGTGTGAGCGCGGCGGTGGCTTCGACGTGCGGAACACGGCAGTGGATGTTGTCCTCTCCTCGGTGAGGGTGGAGTGCCCGCAGAAAGGCTGTGGGCTCTACGTCACTTACCACAAGCTCGCCGATCACCAGAGCGTGTGTCCGCTTGCACCCTGCAAATGCCCCGTGCCTGTCTGTGTCTACGAAGGCTCGCCGCCGGCGCTCTCCCACACCATCAGCATCGTGCATCCCATGCCCGTGCACAGGATCCAGTACAGCAAGGTGCTCAGCTGCAAGTGCCACCATCGGAGCCACGGCTCTTGCTGTTCGCGGAGGAGGAAGGACGCGCGTTTTTCTTGGTCGGTGGCATGCTCGACATCGGTGCGCCTATCCCCATATCGGTCGTCTGCATCAGAGCGGGGTCATCCCCACTGCCGCACTACGTGGCCAAGCTGTGGGCGAATGGCCCACCGGGGGAGCCCAAAGGCAGGACCGACGCTGTCAAGGTGGAAATGGAGGTGACAAGCAGCAAGGATCCCGACGACGTCGCCGTGAAGGAGCTGACCTTCTTCACAGTTCTGCCCAAGCTGCTGGGCGGGGCTAAGCTGGTGTCCCTCCACATTCAGATTGACAAGCTCATGTCCTAAATGATTCTACAGTGCCTTGTATTTATCTTAGTAATATGCTAATATAGGGGTTAGCTCGGTCTACTTTAGCTTAAGAGATGGTGGGTTTTGGTGGCGATGCAGCAATTATTTCGACATCAGATCAGCAGTTAAAGTAATTTCCAACAGTCGAACAGATATTTTGTGTCTATTGGATATAAAGATCCTTTGCGTAAGAAGTATAACAACTTATAAGAAGTATAACAACTTATATGCTTGTTTGTTCAGGAAGTGTTGCATACTTGTGCGAGTTGACGCGACACATCAAAGTAGTACGACTACTAGTAGTACTCCCTTCGATCCTAATTTCTCTGTGCATACATGATGAGGTGGCAAGTAATTAATGAGGAGAGCGGCAAATAGAGTAACATAAATATGTTACCATCACATAGCGCTTTCCAATGCAAAATGAGTCTACAAAGTAATAAATGAAGACATCTATGTTATCACATACTACCTCCTTTCCGGTTTATAGGGCTCAATTCAAAAATCTCACAAACCAAGGTAGATGATGAGTGGTGGAACAATTTTTGTAGTTTGCAAAACCACTCAATTAATGCGCTTGTTTTCCTCAAAAATTGTGTTTACCAATGCATTAATTGCAATGGATGCATGCATAAAGTACATGCATTGGTCAACTTTCTCTTAATACTTGCATGCAATGATTGATTGCACCTTGAAATCTGAACATGTGATGGGGAACAACCAAATTGAGAATTTAAAATGGGAAAACTAAAATTTTGAGATAAGCCCTATAAACCGGAAAGGAGGGACATATGCATGTTAGTACCAGTCTATGTTACTATCCACTATGAAGGTAGTAACATAGACTAGTAACATATGCATGTTAATACTAGTCTATGTTACTATCCACTATGAAGGTAGTAACATAGACTAGTAACATATGCATGTTAATACAAGTCGAGGCGTAGATACCAAGGAGGGCCTGGTTGTGTCTATACTTGGACAACTCACTCGATTGCATGCGCACCAGGCAGACGAAGCTCGTGTCGTGTTGGTGCCATCTGCGGCCCGCACATTAACCAAAACCTCGCGCCTCCAGCTTAGCCTCCGTGTTTTAAAATTCTCAATCTCAAGGCCAAGGAGCAATGTGACACCTATGATAGAGCCAATCATATTGTTGAGAACACTACAATTCGTAGCTATAGATGCGTGTGTGAGAGAGGACGAGTGCGTGCGTGCACCTCTTCTCTTCCTGTATAACGTACTAAACTCAGAGTAGAAATGTATGTGGGTGGCATCGACCTAGGAAGCTAGAGATGGTGCGCCCGAGAAGTCCCGAGAGATAGGTGTAATGCGTCTGAAAAAAAGACTAGTTTATAGCTCGCCACGAGGCTATTCCTGTCGAACGCCCCAATAACCGTAAAATATGTATCCGACAGTGCCAGTTATTGCATGTACACAACAGTAGAAAAAGAACTACCATGGCATATGCTACACCACGGCCAAGAACACGTGCCCACGTTACGCCATCCAGGAATAGTTCGAAACTAGAACCGTCAATAAATTTTGAGCTTGTGTCTCGTCACATTCCAAATTACTACTACCACGCTATATTTAATTGCAAACCTGTTCACACCGATCACAACCTAAACGGTTTCCCACTTAGGAGCGTATTAGTACTCGGTTATAAGTACTACTATGCCAAGATGACCGCACATTCCTCCTCAACTCCTCATCCACAAAAACAAACAAGTCATTTAGCATCCTTCCCTTGCGTCTGCCATGGCGAGCGTGAGTTCTGGGTCGAGAGATTACCACCAGGGAGAGGCGAGCATGGAAGCAGAAGCACGAGAGATGTCCCGCCTCGCCGCGAAAGTAGCCGACATGTCCCGCCACGCGGAAGTTGCAGCACAGAGGTCCTGTCGTGCCGCCGAAGCCGCATGGAGGTCCTACTGCGCCGTCGATGCAGCAAACTGGTCTGGCCGCGCCACGGAAGCAGCAGAGATGTCCTGTCGTGCCGCGAATGCAGCAGAGATGTCCCGCCGTACCGTGGCGGCCTCGGAAAATGTCTTGCGGGCAGGCGACGACTCTTACAGGCGCATGCATGCGATCATCCATAGCCAGATGGATCAGATCTCTAGCTGGGCAAGGTTGCAGGATGACATGAAAGCCTCGTTTGAACAGGCTACCGACGTCATCCGACAACTAAGGGAGGGCAATGAGAGGCTCTGGGTCGAGCGCGACCTGCTGAGGGCGAAGGTCGTCCAAAGTGCAGAGCAGCAGGAGGAGACCAGTGTCTTGTTGAAGACGACCGGCGTCATTGTCAAGAAACTTATGGACGAGAATGACATGCTCCACATCAAGTGCCAAAGGCTGGTGGAGGAATCCGTGGATGCTCTCAAGCAGCGTCTTGAGGACACGACTGAGCTCATCGCCGCTCGCCGCGGAGACTAGTTCCCGCGGCCTGCAAGAACGCATCAAGAAAGTAGAGATCAGCGAGCCAGATCATTGTCTTCCTTCTTCTTTTGCCCTTGTGTATTTCGAGCATAGCTGCATGTCACTTTTTTAATTATCTTCCTAATTATGTAAGACAATTATTATCTACTATCGTCGTTCTTATATATTCATCAGTCTTGCTATAAGTCAAAGTAGATGCTATATAGGTCCGTCGGATCTTACATCGAGATCCGTGCAAAATTTTCTTTTCAGATTTTCTTTTCTCTCTCTCAAATTTCAGTCGAGTAAGACATAGCCATGCCATTAACTAGAGGCTCGGGCGCCATTAATGGAGACCTTGGGAGAGAGGTGGACGGCAGATGGAGGACAAAGGGCTCTCCTCCCGATAAGCATGCGCAGGGGTCTGATCGCACGCCTCCCGTACTCAAATAGCTACCCTGCACTACGCCTCCTAGCTAATAAAAAAAGGGGACGCGTGGCATCACGTAAATGGTAAATAGAAAACCCACGGTTTAAATAATACTTGTGTTTTCGATTGTAACGTGGCAACACTTGTTCCAAACTGACTTTGTTGATTGTTAATGTGTGCGCCTTCTCAAATCGAACAGCAAAATTACCACAACATGTTGGTGCCATGTCATGACACCAAGCCAAGTTTCATGATTTTCATGCGTGTTTTGGATTTACAGGAATTAAAAAACCAAGTTTCTCAATGTTTCCAGCCGAGCCACGATGCCCAGATGTTTGAATTTCATTCCCATTTCTTGCATGGGACCTAGAAAGTTACCTGAGGACGCACATGTGATTTTTCAACCAACTTTGGTGCAATGGAGCATGTGCTTGTATTTCAAATTTGAATTATGCACGCAAAGGTGACACGTTCCCTCCCAGAACCACGAGCCTTCTTGAGAGAAGCTCTGGCTTGCAAGAAACTTATATCAAAACTTGTTCCTATTCTGCCAATTTTTTTACCATAGCATGGTAGTAGCATGACATGACACATGCCAAGTTTCAAGATTTTCAGGCGTGTTTTGAATTAACTAGAATTTTAAAACCAAGTTTCTCAATGTTCTCACCCGAGCCACGATGCCCAGATGTTTGAATTTCATTCCCATTTCTTACATGGGACCTAGAAATTCACCCGAGGGCACACATGTGATTTTTCAACCAACTTTGGTGCACGGGAGCATGTGCTTGTAGTTCAAATTTGAATTATGCACATTACATGACCAGAAACTCAATTAATGTATAAAAAAGGCCAAACGAACCCGAATAATTCCAAAATTTAACAGGGCACTCATGTAGTTCTATGTTGCCTCTCTAAAGAAACTCAAGGGGGGCAGCGTATATTGTTTCACACTCAAAGGTGACACGTTCCCTCTCAGATCCACAAGCCTTCTTGAGAGAAGCTCCGGTTTGCAAGAAGCTTATACCAAAACTTGTTCCTATTCGGCCAATTTTTTTACCACAGCATGGTAGTACCATGACATGACACCATGCCAAGTTTCATGATTTTCAGGCGTGTTTTGGAGTTACAAGAATTTTAAAACCAAGTTTCTCAATGTTCTTCGCCGAGCCACGATGCCCAGATGTTTGAATTTCATTTCCATTTCTTGCATGGGACCTAGAAATTCACCCGAGGACACACATGTGATTTTACAACCAACTTTGGTGCACGGGAGCACATGCTTGTAGTTCAAATGAATTATGCACATAAAATGACCAGAAACTCAATTAATGTCTAAAAAGGCCAAACGAACCCGGAATAAGTCCAAAATTTAATAGGGCACTCATGTAGTTCTATGTTGCCTTTGTAAAGAAACTCAAGGGGGGCAGCGTATATTGTTTCACACTCAAAGGTGACATGTTCCCTCTCAGAACCACGAGCCTTCTTGAGAGAAGCTCCGGTTTGCAAGAAACTTCTACCAAAATTTGTTCCTATTCGGCCAATTTTTTTACCACAGCATGGTAGTACCATGGCATGACACCATGCCAAGTTTCATGATTTTCTGGCGTGTTTCAGATTTACAAGAATTTTAAAACCAAGTTTCTTAATGTTCTCGGCCGAGCCAAGATGCCCAGATGTTTGAATTTCATTCCCATTTACTGCATGGGACCTAGAAATTCACCCAAGGACACGCATGTGATTTGTCAACCAACTTCGGTGCACGGAAGCATGTGCTTGTAGTTCAAATTATAATTATGCACATTAAATGACCAGAAACTCAATTAATGTATAAAAAAGGCCAAACGAATCCGAAATAATTCCCAAATTTAACATGGCACTCATGTAGTTCTATGTTGCCTCTCTAAAGAAACTCAAGGGGGGCAGCGTATATTGTTTCGCACTCAAAGGTGACACGTTCCCTCTCAGAACCACGAGCCTTCTTGAGAGAAGCTCCGGTTTGCAAGAAGCTTATACCAAAACTTGTTCCTATTCGGCCAATTTTTTTACCACAACATGGTAGTACCATGACATGACACCATGCAAAGTTTCATGATTTTCAGGCGTGTTTTGGATTTACAAGAATTTTAAAACCAATTTTCTCAATGTTCTTGGCTGAGCCACAATGCCCAGATGTTTGAATTGCATTCCCATTTCTTGCATGGGACCTAGAAATTCACCCTAGGACACACATGTGATTTTTCAACCAACCTTGGTGCACGGGAGCATGTGCTTGTAGTTCAAATGAATTATGCACATTAAATGACCAGAAACTCAATTAATGTATAAAAAAGGCCAAACGAACCCGGAATAATTCCAAAATTTAATAGGGCACTCATGTAGTTCTATGTTGCCTCTATAAAGAAACTCAAGGGGGGCAGCGTATATTGTTTTGCACTCAAAGGTGACACGTTCCCTCTCAGAACCACGAGCCTTCTTGGGATAAGCTCTGGTTTGCAAGAAGATTATACCAAAATTTGTTCCTATTCGGCCAATTTTTTTACCACAGCATGGTAGTACCATGACATGACACCATGCCAAGTTTCGTGATTTTCTGGCATGTTTTTGATTTACAAGAATTTTAAAACCAAATTTCTCAATGTTCTCGGTCGAGCCACGATGCCCAGATGTTTGAATTTCATTCCCATTTCTTGCATGGGATCTAGAAATTCACCCGAGGACACACATGTGATTTTTTAACCAACTTCGGTGCACGGGAGCATGTGCTTGTAGTTCAAATTTGAATTATGCACATTAAATGACTAGAAACTCAATTAATGTATAAAAAAGGCCAAACGAACCCGGAATAATTCCAAAATTTAACATGGCATCATGTAGTTCTATGTTGTCTTTGTAAAGAAACTCAAGGGGGACAGTGTATATCGTCTCACACTTAAAGGTGACACGTTCCGTCTCAGAACCACGAGCCTTCTTAAGAGAAGCTCCGGTTTGGAAGAAGCTTATACCAAAACTTGTTCCAAATCGGCCCAATTTTTTACCACAACATGTTAGTGCCATGACTTGACACCATGCCAAGTTTCATGATTTCCAGGCAAGTTTTGGATTTACATGAATTTAAAAACCAAGTTTCTCGTTGTTCTCGGCCGAGTCACGATGCCCAGATGTTTTAATTTCATTCCCATTTCTTGCATGGGACCTACAAATTCACCCAAGGATACACATGTGATTTTTCAACCAACTTTGGTGCACCGGAGCATGTGCTTGCAGTTTAAATTTGGATTATGCACATTAAATGTCCAGAAACTCAATTAATGTGTAAAAAAGGCCAAACGAACCTGGAATAATTCCAAAATTTAACAGGCCACTCATATAGTTCTATGTTGCCTCTATAAACAAAATCAGGGGGGAGGCAGCGTATATCGTTTCGCACACAAAGGTGACACGTTCCCTCTCGGAACCACGAGGCTTGTTGAGAGAATCTCCGGTTTTGCAAGAAGCTTATACCAAAACTTGTCCCAATTCAGCCAAAAATTATACATATGAAAACAAGGTTTAGATTATCCCGAACATCTCACCACCTAGACCAATGTACTCTGATTTGAATTCAACATAAAATGGATACAAATATTTGAATTGGAGATCGTATGTTACATGTAACTCATAGTGAAATATGATTACTGCTATATGCATGTTTTTTGTTATCAAGATAATATTTAAATGACTGTAAAACTTGACAACAATTGTATTCAAATAAGGAAAATTGATTCAAATTTAGTCCGTATGGTAGACGACAATATATATGTTCATAGGGTGGAGTAAAATGTTCATATATGATGGAAGATGAAAATGTAGGACTACATCCATTATAAACCGCAAGGTCACCTAACGATATATTCGAATTCAACATAACGTGGATTAAAAAATTGAAATTCGAGATCCTGGCATTTGTAATCATATAAAAAAGGACATGACTCTTTCTTTTGGTGGGAATTGATTTGTTTTTTGTTGTTGTCGAGGGAAGTGCGAATTGATTTGGCACTGTACAAGGTAATCTTGTTCTCCTGATTTTTTTACATTTTTCTTGTAGTTTTTTCAATGACATTTATAGTAATATAGTAAAAGGGGACATGACTCTCTTGTGTCTTGTATGAATTGTTTTTTTTGTACACGTTAAGTTTGTTCAAACGAACAAGGAATCAGTGCCTTGTTATCCCAAAAATTTGAAACTCGAGTATCTTTTGTCTCATCTGCTTTGAAACTCCTACCTCTTCAACCCGTGTTGCGCCTTGTTATCCTGAAATTTCGACGCGCGCGAAAACTCCCTTCTCATCTGAAATAGGCCCCGCAGCCCAAACATGCGAAATCCCCCTTCTACCCCTCTGCCGG
This sequence comes from Triticum urartu, assembly GCF_056163025.1. Classification (NCBI taxonomy): domain Eukaryota; kingdom Viridiplantae; phylum Streptophyta; class Magnoliopsida; order Poales; family Poaceae; genus Triticum; species Triticum urartu. Next base: position 431,317,296 of record NC_141874.1, read on the forward strand.
AAATGCCGGCTCGACATCGCGGTATCAAAACCGGTGGGGGTATGCTGGTAAATTACCCTACATTTCGGACAAGCGAGTCCCTAAGCCATGGCTCCCCCTCGTCCCCCCATTTGTACACCGAGGCCGCCAAAACCCGCGAAACCCCACGCTCCTCCCTCAGCCTCCCGACTGCCGCCCAGCCGGAGACTCTTCCCCGACGACGCCATCCACTGCAACAGCTCACCGTCCCTCATCCACCGTGCCGGATGAGGATCGATCGTCGATCTCGTTGTCCCGCCGGATCAGCCACCCCGTCCTCCACCTCCAAGGAGCTGCCTCGACGTTCGCCTCGTCTATCGCGCCACCTCCATTCCCACAGCCCCTTCTTGACCTGCCCCACCGGAACCACGGCACCCTCACCAATTCCTCCGATGAATCTGATGGCAGCTGGAACTACGTCGGTATTTCCCCGGAGAGGGAGGGCTGATGTAGCACAGCGACGGTAGAGTATTTCCCTCAGTTATGAAACCAAGGTATCGAACCAGTAGGAGAACCAAGCAACACAACGTAAACAACCCCTGCACACAAATAACAACACCTCGCAACCCGACGTGTTAAAGGGGTTGTCAATCCCTTTCGGGTAACGGCGCCAGAAATTGGCGTGTGACGGGAGAAAGGCTGTAAATATTAATAGATTGAACGGCAAATAAAATAAATTGCAGCAAGGTATTTTTGTATTTTTGGTTTAATAGATCTAAAAATAAAAGGAAGGAAAAAGTAGATCGCAATGGCAAATATATGAGAAATAAGACCCGGGGCCGTAGGTTTCACTAGTGGCTTCCCTCGAGAAAATAGCAAACGGTGGGTAAACAGATTACTGTTGGGCAATTGATAGAACATCAAATAATTATGACGATATCCAGGGAATGATCATTACATAGGCATCACGTCCAAGATTAGTAGACCAACTCCTGCCTACATCTACTACTATTACTCCACACATCGACCGCTAGCCAGCATGCATCTAGTGTATTAAGTTCATGGAAAAACGGAGTAATGCAATAAGAACAATGACATGATGTAGACAAGATCAGTTTATCTATATGGTGGTAGATATAGATCTCGTCTTTTTATCCTTAGTAGCAACGATACATACGTGTCGGTTCCCTTTCTGTCACTGGGATCAAGCACCGTAAGATCGAACCCACTACCAGGCACCTCTTCGCATTGCAAGATAAATAGATCAAGTTGGCCAGACAAAACCCAAATATCGGAGAAGAAATACGAGGCTATAAGAGATCATGCATAAAAGAGATCAAAGAAACTCAAATACTTTCATGGATATAAAAACATAGATCTGATCATAAACTCTAAGTTCATCGATCCCAACAAACACATCGCAAAAGAGTTACATCATATGGATCTCCAAGATACCATTGTATTGATGATCAAGAGAGAGAGAGAGAGATGAAGCCATCTAGCTACTAACTCCGGACCCGGAGGTCAACAAAGAACTAATCACGCAACATCGGAGAGGCACCAATGGAAGTGGTTGATACGTCTCCAACGTATCTATAATTTTTTATTGTTCCATGCTATTATATTACAAATCTTGGATGTTTTATATGCATTTATATGCTATTTTATATGATTTTTGGGACTAACCTATTAAATTAGAGCCCAGTGCCAGTTTTTGTTTTTTCCTTGTTTTAGGGTTTTGCAGAAAAGGAAAATCAAACGGAGTCCAATTGACCTGAAACTTCACGGAACTTGTTTTTGGAAGGAAAGCAATCCGAGAGACTTGCAGTCCACGTAAGGGAAGCAACGAGGAAGCCACGAGGCAGGGGGCGCACCCACCCCCTGGGCGCGCCCTCCACCCTCGTGGGCCCCTCGTGGCTCCCCTGACGTACTTCTTCGCCTATATATCTCCATATACCCTAAAATGACCGGGGAGGACAATAGATCGGGAGTTCCACCACCAGAAGCCTCCGTAGCCACCGAAAACCAATCCAGACCTGTTCCGGCACACTGCGGTGGCCATCTTCATCATCCCAGTGCTCTCCATGACGAGGAGGGAGTAGTTCTCCCTCGGGGCTGAGGGTATGTACCAGTAGCTATGTGTTTGATCTCTCTCTCTCTCTCGTGTTCTTGAGGTGGTACGATCTTGATGTATCGTGAGCTTTGCTATTATAGTTGGATCTTATGATGTTTCTCCCCCCTCTACTCTCTTGTAATGGATTGAGTTTTCCCTTTGAAGTTATCTTATCGGATTGAGTCTTTAAAGATTTGAGAACACTTGATGTATGTCTTGCCGTGCGTATCTGTGGTGACAATGGGATATCACGTGATTCACTTGATGTATGTTTTGGTGATCAACTTGCGTGTTCCGCCCATGAACCTATGCATAGGGGTTGGCACACGTTTTCGTCGTGATTCTCCGGTAGAAACTTTGGGGCACTCTTTGAGGTCCTATGTGTTGGTTGAATAGATGAATCTGAGATTGTGTGATGCATATCATATAATCATACCCATGGATACTTGAGGTGACATTGGAGTATCTAGGTGACATTAGGGTTTTGGTTGATTTGTGTCTTAAGGTGTTATTCTAGTATGAACTCTAGGGCTGTTTGTGACACTTATAGGAATAGCCCAACGGATTGATTGGAAAGAATAACTTTGAGGGTTTCGTACCCTACCATAATCTCTTCGTTTGTTGTCCGCTATTAGTGACTTTGGAGTGACTCTTTGTTGCATGTTGAGGGATAGTTATGTGATCCAATTATTGGTTACCTTGCTGTTTTTATAATTTCAGATTGCAAAAACCTTTATCTACTATCCATATTGCACTTGTATCACCATCTCTTCGCCGAACTAGTGCACCTATACAATCTACCATTGTATTGGGTGTGTTGGGGACACAAGAGACTCTTTGTTATTTGGTTGCAGGGTTGCTTGAGAAAGACCATCTTCATCCTATGCCTCCTACGGACTGATAAACCTTAGGTCATCCACTTGAGGGAAATTTGCTACTGTCCTACATACCTCTGCACTTGGAGGCCCAACAACATCTACAAGAAGAAGGTTGTGTAGTAGACATCAAGCTCTTTTCTGGCGCCGTTGCCGGGGAGGTTAGCGCTTGAAGGTATATCTTTAGATCTTGCAATCGAATCTTTTTGTTTCTTTTTTAGCACTAGTTTAGTTTATAAAAGAAAACTACAAAAAAATGGAATTGAGTTTGCCTCATACGCTTCATCTTTTTAATATCTTTCATGAGTATGATGGAAAGGCAAATTGTGCCAAAGTGTTAGAAGAAGAATGCACTAAAATGTTTGGCACTAAATATTTGAATGATGAGCATGATTGCAATGTTGTTAGTATGAATTACTTGAATATCCATGATGCTAATGATATGCAAAGCCACAAGCTTGGGGAAGCTATGTTTGATGAAGATGATATTTTTTGTCCCCCAAGTTTTGTTGAGCAACTTTATTATGATGAAAGCATGCCTCCTATTTATGATGATTATATTGATGAAAGTGTATTTGGAGAGGTCATGACTTTATTTAGTGATGATTCCACTGTCTTGGAAGAGGTTTCAATCGATTATGATGAGAACAAAGTTGCTACTTATGATGATTATTGTGATGATACATATGCTATAAAAAGTAGTGATGATTATATTTATAAAACTTGTCATGATTATGATTACCCTTTTTCTGAACAATACTCTTTTAATGTGGAAACAATTTATAGTATTCGAGTCTCTTATGATACTCCCACTATTCCGATTGAGAAGAATTTTGCTTATGTAGAGAGTAGTAAATTTTCTATGCTTGTAGATCATGAAAATAATGCTTTAGGTGCTGGTTATATTGTTGAATTCATTCATGATGCTACTGAAAATTATTATGTGGGAGGAATATATGCTTGTAGGAATTGCAATAATATCAAGTTTCCTCTCTATGTGCTTAAAGTTTTGAAGTTATGCTTGTTTTGCCTTCCTATGCTAGTCGATTATTGCTCCCATAAGTTGTTTGCTCACAAAATCCCTATGCATAGGAAGAGGGTTAGACTTAAATGTGCTAGTCATATTCTTCATGATGCTCTCTTTATGTTTTAGTTCTAATCTTTTATGTGAGCATCATTGAAATCATCATGCCTAGCTAGGGGCGTTATACGATAGCGCTTGTTGGGAGGCAACCCAACTTTATTTTTGTTCCTTGATTTTTGTTCCTGTTTAGTAATAAATAATCCATGTAGCCTCTGTTTATATGTGGTTTATGTTTTAATTAGTGTTTCTGCCAAGTAGAACCTTTGGGAAGACTTGGATGAAGTCTTTATGTTCATGCTGTAAAAAACAGAAACTTTAGCGCTCACGAGACTTGCTGCCATTTTTTATTGGAGAGTGCCATTTAGTTAATTCTTTTTGCAGATGATTAATAGATAAATTCCTCAGGTCCAAAAACTTATTTTATAATTTTATGAGTTCCAGAAGTATACGTTTGATATAGATTACTACAGATTGTTCTGTTTTTGACAGATTCTGTTTTCATTGTGTTGTTTGCTTATTTTGATGAATCTATGAGTAGTATCGGAGGGTATGAACCATAGAGAAGTTAGAATACAGTATATATTACACCAATATGAATTTATAATGAGTTAATTACAGTACCTTATGATGGTGATTTTCTTTCTTATACTAACGGAACTTACGAGTTTTCTGTTAAGGTTTGTGTTGTGAAGTTTTCAAGTTTTGGGTTAAGTTTTGATGGACTATGGAATAAGGAGTGGCAAGAGCCTAATATTGGGGATGCCCAAGGCACCCCCAAGATAATACAAGGATGACCAAGAGCCTAAGCTTGGGGATGCCCCGGAAGGCATCCCCTCTTTCGTCTTCGTTCATCGGTAACTTTACTTGGAGCTATATTTTTATTCACCACATGATATGCATTTTGCTTGGAGCATCATTTTATTTTATTTTGTTTTGCTTGCTGTTTGAATAAAATACCAAGATCTGAAATTCTTAAATGTTAGAGAGTCTTCACATAGTTGCATAATTGTTCAACTACTCATTGATCTTCACTTATATCTTTCGGAGTAGTTTGTCAATTGCTCTAGTGCTTCACTTATATCTTTTTAGAGCACGGTGGTGGTTTTATTTTGTAGAAATAGATGAACTCTCATGCTTCACTTATATTATTTTGAGAGTCTTTAGAACAGCATGGTAATTTGCATTGGTTATGAAACTAGTCCTAATATGATGGGCATCCAAGAGGGATATAATAAAAACTTTCATATAAGTGCATTGAATACTAAGAGAAGTTTGATACTTGATGATTGTTTCGAGATATGGAGATAGTGATATCAAAGTTGTGCTAGTTGGGTAGTTGTGAATTCGGGGAATACTTGTGTTGAAGTTTGCAAGTCCCGTAGCATGCACGTATGGTAAACATTGTGTAACATATTTGAAGCATGAGGTGTTATTTGATTGTCCTCCTTATGAGTGGCGGTCGGGGACGAGCGATGGTCTTTTCCTACCAATCTATCCCCCTAGGAGCATGCGCGTAATGCTTGGTTTTTGATGACTTGTAGATTTTTGCAATAAGTATGTGAGTTCTTTATGACTAATGTTGAGTCCATGGATTATACGCACTCTCACCCTTCCATCATTGCTAGCCTCTTCGGTACCATGCATTGCCCTTTTTCACATTGAGAGTTGGTGCAAACTTCGCCGGTGCATCCAAACCCCGTGATATGATACGCTCTTTCACACATAAACCTCCTTATATCTTCCTCAAAACAGCCACCATACCTACCTATTATGGCATTTTCATAGTCATTCCGAGATATATTGCCATGCAACTTTCCACCGTTCTTTTTATTATGACACGCTTCATCATTGTCACATTGCTTTGCATGATCATGTAGTTGAAATTGTATTTGTGGCAAAGCCACCGTTCATAATTCTTTCATACATGTCACACTTGAATCATCGCAATCCTGGTACACCGCCGGAGGCATTCATATAGAGTTATACTTTGTTCTAGTTTCGAGTTATAATCATTGAGTTGTAAATAAATAGAAGTGTGATGATCATCATTAATAGAGCATTGTCCCAAAAAAAGAGAAAAAAAAGAAAGGCCAAATAAAAAAAGGGAAAGGCCAAATAAAATAAATAAAATAACAAGGACAATGTGTAACATCCCAAATTTTCTATTTGGAATGTTTGACAATTATTAGCTAAGCATCTATGCATTTTGTTTGATTTGAGTGACATTTGGAATTTTTCAGAGGCTTTAGAGTTTTGGTTGAATTTGGATTCAACTTGGCATTTGAAAATCTACTTCAATATCCCTGACAAATACTTGAGAAAAACTATGAGAGGAGCTAACATGACACTCCAAAAATGTCAGAAGAAAATATTGCCAAAAGTTTTGAATTCAAATTTGAATTCTATTTGGAGTTTGCAGAAAATGTTTTTTTAGTTTCTGTTTTGCCTCTAGAAAAATGTCCATGTTGTAGGATTAATTCCCCCGAGACGTTTGATATATATATATATGTCCTATATAAAAATAGTATAATTTTCTCTTGGTTTAGTTTCTTCTCTCTGTCCTATTCAAAAAAGGGGAAAGACCCAGGCGCGAGCCAAGGCCAACCGGCCCAGCCCACACCCGAGCCGCAGCCCACCAACGCCCGAGCCGGCCTACCTCAGCGCTCGACCGAACCCCCTCTCCCTCTCTCACCGACGCGCCGGCCCCACCTCATATCTTTCCCCCTCGCCACGCTATGCCGCGCCAGAGCGCGTTCGACGCCACCGCCGCGTCCGAATTGAACGGGATCACGATCCCGAGTCGCCTCCTGCTCCAAGTTGATGCCCTATAAATAGCCCTACCCCTCCTCTTCCGAATCCCCCTAAAACCCTAGCCCAAAACACACCGCAGCTCACGCCCTCCTCCTTTGGATCTCGCCGTCGACCGCCGCAGTCCGCCGTCTGTTCCGACTCTGGTGAGGATCCCCCTGCCCTCAAATCTTGTCAGCTGAAACCCCTCAACCGCGCGCACCTCCCTGACATCCTCTCTCCGTCCAGGGATCGGCGGAGCCGCCGCCTTGAGCATCACCGCCAGTCACTGGAGCTACAGAGCACCGGGCTCTGTTTTCGCCACGCCTCAACGTCCGCGCCGTCCCCGAGCTCCAACCACTCCACCACCGCCTCCGCCTCGCTCCGTCGCATCACCCCGACCTCGCCACCGCCGCCCCGGACCACCGAAACACCACCGCCACCAATGCCCGAGCCCTCCTCGCCGTCGACCGCCGCAGTAAGCCACCGGACCCCAACCCACCGTTCGATCGGCAACCTACGGTGTAGATTAGAGTTAGTGAATGGGTAGGTTTTTTTTATTAGACTGGTTTTATTTCACGGTTTGTTTCCGGTTTATTTACTAGGTTTAGTTAGACCAAACCGATCGGTTTTTTTTCTGTTAGCCCATGGACACAGTGACCTATTGATCGCCCGCGCGTTAGATAATTTAGAGAGCGCTCACTGTTTCGGCCTGTTAGCACCCTAGTTGTTTTAGTATTATTCTTTATTTCTATTTTTAAAACTGAATAGTTCTGTTCTTGTAAAATTTGTATCTTTTAGGATATTTATTATTTTTAGTTGATTCTTTTTTCGTTAGTTTACAAATTTCTTATAGCTTCTGTAGAAATTAGATTAGGCCATGTTTGGGTTTTTAAAAATTGTCTTATATTAGTTTTAGTCAGATTAGTAATTCTGCTATAAATTGAGCTAGGATTATTATTTTTAGGTGATTCTTTTTGTCACTGCTTAGTTTTGACCTAGCCTAGCAGTAGGAACTTGTTGGGTATTTGTAGAATTATATTAGAATTAGTTTTAGTCAAATCAAGCGTTTCTAGTTTTATTTAGCTTGCTGCCACTTCCTGCTGTTCTAGTTATTATAGAATTTTAATTTACCCCCACTGTATTTTATTTTAGATTAGTTTCTGTAGTTACAGAGGGTGAACATTTATTTACAGCAACATAAAAAGTTTTATTTTATTTTCTTATTAGTTTTGTTTTAGGTATAACAGGAGTTCTATAATAGGTATTGATTTGATTCTTTTTGCACCTAGTTTGTATGCTGTTTTCCTTTATGTTAGTTAGCAAAACCATTGTTTTAGATCTGTTAAGAAAAGTGTTAGTAGGTTAAAACTATTTCTTTGTTGTTGCTTGATGTGATGAAAACCTTGATTTTGTTTTCCTGAAGTTTTCTTTGATTTGGTTTGAGTGCTTGTGTGTTTTCCTTTAGCTTGCTGATATGTTATTAGTGAAATACTTATTTGTGCTATTGTTTGGCTGGATAGAATTTCCGGAGTGCGAAGCTTGCTATCTCGAGTCACTAGCGTTTGAAGACCGTCAGCCAGGCAAGTCATTTGATCATGTTTTACAATACCCATGATTTTGTTGCATTAGAATTGTTCCTCCCCACCATGCATGCAGTAGGAGAATTTGAAGTTATGTCTTGAGTAGTATCATGAGGTAGGATGAACCCAACTCCCCTTGCTACTATTGCCCGAGACGATGTAGTTTACCTTGCTATGCTCGTAGACGGTGTTGGTTGAGAGATTCATAAGGGAGATGCGAGAGTCAAGATGATGACAACCCCATGACTTCAGGATCAAGATGGACCTCTAATTCACTACTGGGTGGAGGACGGTTGACGGGCACCCTGGAGAAACCAGCGGATGGCCGGGATGCATGGAGAAGCGCCATGACATCTTGCGGAAAGCTTCACCCTGCCACGAAGAGACGGATGGATACCCCTTGACCGGAAGCTTACCTGTGCAGCCGCAAGCCATTATGGGCTCTGGCTGGGTTGACCTTAGGCGGGACTCTGGACGGACGGTGCCAGCAGACGTAGAAGAACGGTAGGACATGGATGGGTACCGGCAGTGCTCGGAGAAACTCTATGGAAGACCCTGTTTCGTTCATCCCGTCTTCAAACACCAGGCAGTGCGAGGACATAAAGGAGGGAACGATTCTTGCGGGTAAAGTGCACAAGACTCTGCAGAGTAACAACCTAATCGATTAGCCGTGTCCCCGGTTACGGACAAATGAGCCTCTGGAAACTGGAGTATTTCGGAAATCTCAACACCGAACAAATAAATTAATTGAGGGGTTATATTAATAATTGGGAATGAGACATTTGTTGGCGGAACCATCTCAATAACTACCAACATTTTGTAGTAATTGTAAGCAAGTCCTTTGCTGTAGGGAAAAACTAGCTTTTTTGCAAAAACATAAAACTTAGAGCCCCACAGCCAAATTGCATATAGTCTTAGCTTTATTATTGTTATTGTCTCTATGACTTGCCGGCATATTCTAAATGCTGACCTACACAGCTGCAACGTCTCATGTTGCAGAGGAGTTTTCTCACCAGGAGTGAGGCTACGATCTACGCTTGGCGATTGCCCTATGGAGTCGGATGGACTCGCTATTCGTCTACGCTTCCGCAGCTTATTTAGTTTATTTCTCATGAGTTGGCCTTCGACCGAATTTATTATGATGTAATAAAGACTCGATATGAGAATCATGTAATAAATTCAGGTGTGATTGAACTTTGAATCTTTTCATCAATGTACTGTGTGTGCCAGCATGATCTTGAGATGGTACAGCTACACAGAGACTTGACCGATTTTGGGTCGGGTCGTTACAGAGATGATATTCAGAGCACACGCTGACCGTAGGACGTAACCCCTAGGATCGGAAAGCCATAGGAAGAAACTATTTTTTTATGTCCTTATCATTCCGTAATACTCCCCTGTTCATTTCTTACTTCTCTCCGATTTCAACATTCTAAATGGCCGTCAAGTTCATCCCAGTTCTGCTCCCGGAGTTTTGCCAGCCAGATGAGACAATGCTTTTCGGCAGGAGGCTGGTCCAGATCACCAAGGAATTGAAGATTGCTCTACCGTCTATCACCGGGACCCCTATCATGGCATTTCCAGAAGACCGTCGTTATAGGATTAAGGTGCACATACCAGGAGGACTTTCGGAAGTCTCTCAGCGCCCGTTGACTTCAAGTTCACTGCTCCCACTTGGATACTCAGGAGAGACATAGCAGTTCATAGTGCACTTGGACGCATCCAGGAGGAATACAGGACCGAGCTTGTTGGATCAGACCACACCATAATTTCTCGCAGGACTGCGGATGGAGAGATTATCTACACCATAGATGACGACTCCATTCGCTCATATGTCCACGACTTGGAGCCTCACATCAGGGCTCTAGAGATTCAGATGCGCAGGAGCTTGAAGACGGTCCAAAAGTTGCATCTTCATGAAATTGAACTAGAGGATGCAGCACGTGAAGCCCACTATGAGCATGAGGATGAAGTCAAGGATTTTAGGGAAAGACTCGAGGACCGGAAGAAATATATTGCCACACTGGAGGAGAAGATGGATCTGGGAGAAGACCTTTTCCCGAGTGGAGATGATGGACCTCTCGTGAGAAATGACCAGGATTATGAAGAGAGCTCCACCGAAGGAAGCCGCAAGAGGAGGCACCGCACCAGAGGACGACGCACCAGAGGACGCAGGGATAATTGATGAAGACATTTAGTCGACCGCCATGTTATTTTATTTTCGTCGATTAGTTAGGCCGTTATTTTTGATTAATCGTGAGATCTTGTAATCCGAGTTTGAACCTTGCTTGAGATGAATGAATAAATTATTGGTGTGATTGTGTTTGTGCATTCATTTGGGTAGTGCTATTTTCTCATTAGACCCTTGTTCTATTCTAATTTCTCATCCACTCCATAACACCAGATGCCTCCGAGACGTGACCCCAGTTTCACTTTCCCGCCGGAGCTCACCCAGCTGATTCAACAGCAGAATGCCTTAATGCAATTGCTCATCCAAAACCAAGGCAACAACAACAATCCACTGCCACCACCCCCTGTCGATAACCTGACCCGGTTCCTAAGGCTGAATCCGCCGGTGTTCTCTAGTAGCACCGAGCCGATTGTAGCTGATGATTGGCTCCGCAAGATTAGAAGGGATCTAACAACTGCTGGATGCACAGATGCTGAGAAGGTGCGTTTTGCCGCACATTAACTGAATGGACCTACAGCCTCTTGGTGGGAAAACTACACCGCCACTTATCCGGTCGCCACCATGACATGGGATCAGTTCCAGCGGGCTTTCCGCACCACGCATGTCTCAGCTGGAGCCATGAGTCTGAAGAAGCGTGAGTTCCGCAACTTACGCCAGGGGAACCATACTGTGGGGCAGTATGTGGATGAGTTCAACAAATTATCTCGATATGCCCCAGATGACATGGCCACAGATGCCGCAAAACAAGAGATGTTTCTTGAGGGACTCAATGATGAGCTGGGAATGCAGCCAATGGTGGCTACCTTCAACAACTACCAGGAGTTGGTAGACAAGGCCACTATACTTGAAGGCAAGCAGCAGCAGATTGAAAGCCGCAAGCGGAAATATAGCCAGGGAAAGTACAACTCCGGAGCTCAGCAGAAGCCCCGCTATGCCCCATACTCGGGAGGACATAACCATCACACCCATGGAGGACACAATCATGGAGGACATAACCATGGAGGGAATGGGAACAATCTCAACCACGACAACAACCCCAAGTCAGGCAATGGAGGCAATGGCAACCAGCACCGTCCTGCTCCGACTCAGAAGGATCTGAGTCATATCACAAGTTTCAAGTGCCAGAAGACAGGACACTACGCCACCGATTGTCCGGAGGCCAAGCAGAGGAATGGGAACGGCAACGGCAATGGAAGCTCAGCAAAGAAGCCCAACCCTTTTCCTCGTGCTCAGGTGAATCACATTGACGTGGAGGACGTCTATGATCAGCTAGACACTGTGGTTGGTAAGTTTTTCTTAAATTCACGTCCAGTATTGGTACTCTTTGATTCCGGTGCAACGCATTCATTCATATCAAGGGTAGTTATGGAAAAGTATGGGTTGCCCACTAGAACCCTTAGAACCCCGATCCAAGTCACTTCTCCAGGAGGAGAGATGATGGCAGGCTTAGGCTGTCATTCAACCCTCAGCATCGGAAATCATGATTTTCCTGTAGACCTCATAGTCTTAGAATCCCAGGGATTGGATGTGATCCTAGGCATGGATTGGTTGACGAAGTTTGAAGGGAACATTGACTGTGCCCACAAGACGATTTTGCTCACCACCCCGGAGCAGAAGAGGATCAAGTATGTATCCAGACGCACACCGATAAAGAAGCAGGTGAATTCCCTCACGGGAGTGGTTCAGGAGGAAGTGCCTGTAGTACAAGATTTTCCAGATGTATTTCCGGAGGAATTACCAGGAATGCCACCGGATAGAGAAATAGAATTTTTGATCGAGTTATTACCTGGCACAGCCCCAATATCCAAGAGACCTTATCGGATCCCCCCGAATGATTTGGAAGAGATCAAGCAGCAGATCAAGGAATTATTGGAGAAAGGATATATTCACCCAAGTTCGTCACCTTGGGGAGCCCCAGTTCTTTTGGTAGAGAAGAAGGATGGAACCCTGAGAATGGTTGTAGATTATCATTCATTGAACGACGTGACCATCAAGAATAAGTACCCTCTACCGATGATTAATGATTTATTTGATCAGCTAGTCGGAGCCAAAGTATTTTCCAAGATCGATCTTCGATCAAGGTATCATCAGCTTAAGATTCGTGAACATGATATACCCAAAACAGCCTTCACCACCAGGTATGGTTTATATGAGTATACCGTCATGTCATTCGGATTGACTAATGCCCCTGCGTATTTCATGAGCATGATGAACAAGGTATTTATGGAATATCTGGACAAGTTTGTCGTGGTGTTCATCGGTGACATATTGGTTTTCTCCAAGAGCAAGGAAGAGCACAAGGAACATCTGCGTCTAGTCCTGGAGAAACTCCGAGAACATCAGTTATATGCCAAGTTCAGCAAATGTGAATTTTGGTTGAAGGAAGTCGGATTCCTCGGACATGTTATTTCAGGAGAAGGAATAGCGGTCGACCCCACCAAGGTTGAATCGGTCACCAACTGGAAATCCCCCACCTCAGTCAAGGAGATCTGCAGTTTTCTCGGACTTGCAGGATATTATCGGAGATTTATTGATAATTTCTCCAAGATTGCTAAACCCATGACCGAGCTATTGAAAAAGGAAACAAAGTACATTTGGACCGAGGATTGTGAAGCCAGTTTTCAGGAGTTGAAGAAACGTCTGGTTACAGCCCCAATACTCATTTTGCTGGACATACACAAGGATTATCAGGTGTATTGTGACGCTTCTCGTCAAGGGCTCGGAGGAGTGCTCATGCAGGAAGGAAAAGTTGTAGCTTATACCTCCAGACAGCTACGACCTCACGAGATGAATTATGCCACACACGATTTGGAGTTAGTAGCCCTAGTGCACGCACTCAAGACATGGAGACATTTCCTTGTCGGAAATAGTTGTGATGTTTACACGGATCATAAGTGCTTGAAGTACATTTTCACGCAGAAGGAGTTGAACCTCAGACAAAGGAGATGGCTTGAATTGATCAAGGACTATGATATGAGATTGCATTATCACCCAGGGAAAGCAAATGTTGTAGCAGATGCCTTGAGCCGTAAAAGCCATGTGAACACCCTCATAGCTGGAGGATTACCTCAGAATTTAGCCGACAATCTCAGAGATCTCCGATTGGAAATAGTACCAAGAGGATTTGTCGCCACCTTGGGTATTCAGTCCACTCTGACCGAAAAGATCCGTGAAGCACAGAAGACGGACAAGGAAATTGCAGAGATAAAGGAAAAGATGAGTAACGGAAAGGCTAAAGGTTTTCGTGAGGATGAACATGGAACTTTATGGTTCGAGGATCGTATCTATGTGCCTAATGACCCAGAGGTCCGGAAGTTAATTCTTCAGGAGGCCCATGATTCACCGTACTCGATTCACCCAGGCAACACCAAGATGTATCTGGACTTGAAGGAAAGTTTCTGGTGGATAGGTATGAAGAAGGATATTGCCGAGTACGTAGCGGTATGCGATGTTTGTCAATGAGTAAAGGCGGAACATCAGAAGCCGGCAGGGTTACTTCAACCACTGCAGATTCCCGAGTGGAAATGGGAAAAACTTGGAATGGATTTTATCACAGGATTACTCAGGACCCGTTCAGGTTATGACTCTATCTGGGTAGTGGTTGATCGCTTGACCAAGGTAGCCCATTTCATTCCCGTGAAGACCACATATACCAGTGCTAAGTTAGCCAAGATATACATGACCCGGATCGTATGTCTGCATGGAGTTCCGAGGAGTATCATGTCAGATAGACAAACACAGTTCACCTCAAAGTTTTGGAATCAGTTGCATGAAACCTTGGGTACGAGGCTGGAGTTCAGTAGAACTTTTCATGCATAGACAGATGGATAGACAGAGAGAATCAACCAGATTCTGGAGGACATGTTGAGAGCTTGTGCGCTAGACTATGGGTCTAGCTGGGATGACAATTTGCCATACGTAGAGTTCTCATACAACAACAACTATCAAACCAGTCTAAAGATGGCCCCTTTCGAAGCTCTATACGGGAGGAGGTGCAGGACACCATTGTTGTGGGATGGTGTTGGAGACCGAAAACTTTTTGGTCCCGATCTTATCAGAGACTCCGAAGAGAAAGTCAAGATGATTCCAGATAGACTCAAGATAGCCTAGTCGAGACAGAAGAGTTATGCCGACAGTAAACGCAAGGAGATAACGTATGAAGTTGGAGATCGAGCATACCTCCGTGTGTCGCCACTTCGTGGAATCAAGAGATTTGGGGTTAAAGGAAAATTAGCGCCCAGGTTCATTGGCCCCTACAAAATCCTCGAACGCAGAGGAGAAGTTGCGTATAAGCTGGAATTGCCAGAAGGATTGTAAGGAGTTCACGATGTCTTTCACGTATCCCAGCTGAAGAAATGCCATGCCGAGATGGCCAATATTCCTTTGAGAGACACAGTGCCCCTTGATGCCATACAGCTGGAAAGTGATCTGACTTATGAGGAGAAACCCGTCAGAATTCTTGAGACTGCGAACAGAGTTACCCGCAGCAAGATCATCAAATTTTGCAAGGTTCTGTGGAGCTACCACTCCGAGGAGGAAGCCACCTGGGAGCGAGAATAAGATCTCCGCCGAGACCACCCGCACCAATTTGCTAACCAACCCGAATCTCGAGGGCGAGATTCATCTTAAGGTGGGTAGGTTTGTAACATCCCAAATTTTCAATTTGGAATGTTTTACAGTTATTAGCTAAGCATCTATGCATTTTGTTTGATTTGAGTGACATTTGGAAATTTTGAGAGGCTTTAGAGTTTTGGTTGAATTTGGATTCAACTTGGCATTTGAAAATCTACTTCAATATCCCTGAAAAATACTTGAGAAAAAGTATGAGAGGAGCTAACATGACACTCCAAAAATGTCAGAAGAAAATATTGCCAAAAGGTTTGAATTCAAATTTGAATTTTTTTTGGAGTTTGCAGAAAATGTTTTTTTAGTTTCTGTTTTGCCTCTAGAAAAATGTCCATGTTGTAGGATTAATTCCCCTGAGAAGTTTGATATATATATGTCCTATATAAAAATAGTATAATTTTCTCTTAGTTTAGTTTCTTCTCTCGGTCCTATTCAAAAAAAAGGGAAAGACCCAGGCGCGAGCCAGGCCAACCAGCCCAGCCCACACCCGAGCCGCAGCCCACCAACGCCCGAGCCGGCCTACCTCAGCGCCCGACTGAACCCCCTCTCCCTCTCTCACCGACGCGCCGGCCCCACCTCATCTATTTCCCCCTCGCCACGCTATGCCGCGCCAGAGCGCGTTCGACGCCGCCGCCGCGTCCGAATTCAACAGGATCATGATCCCGAGTCGCCCCCTGCTCCAAGTTGATGCCCTATAAATAGCCCTACCCCTCCTCTTCCGAATCCCCCTAAAACCCTAGCCCAAAACACACCGCAACTCACGCCCTCCTCCTTTGGATCTCGCCGTCGACCGCCGCAGTCTGCCGTCTGTTCTGGCTCCGGTGAGGATCCCCCTGCCCTCAAATCTTGTCAGCCGAAACCCCTCAACCGCGTGCACCTCCCTGACATCCTCTCTCCGTCCAGGGATCGCCGGAGCCGCCGCCTTGAGCATCACCGCCCGTCACCGGAGCTGCAGAGCACCGGGCTCTGTTTTCGCCATGCCTCGACGTCCGCGCCATCCCCGAGCTCCAACCACTCCACCACCGCCTCCGCCTCGCTCCGCCGCATCACCCCGACCTCGCCACCGCCGCCCCGGACCACCGGAACACCACCGCCACCAACATCCGAACCGTCCTCGCCGTCGACCGCCGCGGTAAGCCACTGGACCCCAACGCACTGTTCGATCAGCAACCTACGATGTAGATTAGAGTTAGCGAATAGGTAGGTTTTTTTATTAGACCGGTTTTATTTCACGGTTTGTTTCCGATTTATTTACTAGGTTTAGTTAGACCAAACCGATCGTTTTTTTTCTGTTAGCCCATGGACACAGTGACCTATTGATCGCCCGCACATTAGGTAATTTAGAGAGCGCTCACTGTTTCGGCCCGTTAGCACCCTAGTTGTTTTAGTTTTATTCTTTGTTTCTGTTTTTAAAACCGAATAGTTCTGTTCTTCTAAAATCTGTATCTTTCAGGATATTTTATTTTTAGTTGATTCTTTTTTGGTTAGTTTACAAATTTCTTGTAGCTTCTGTAGAAATTAGATTCGGCCATGTTTGGGTTTTTAAAAATTGTCTTATATTAGTTTTAGTCAGATTAGTAATTCTGCTATAAATTGAGCTAGGATTATTATTTTTAGGTGATTCTTTTTGTCACTGCTTAGTTTTGACCTAGCCTAGCAGTAGGAATTTGTTGGGTATTTGTAGAATTATATTAGAATTAGTTTTAGTCAAATCAAGCTTTTCTAGTTTTATTTAGCTTGCCGCCACTTCCTGTTGTTCTAGTTATTATAGAAATTTAATTTACCCCTGCTATATTTTATTTTAGATTAGTTTATGTAGTTACAGAGGGTGAACATTTATTTACAGAAAAATAAAAAGTTTTATTTTATTTTCTTATTAATTTTGTTTTAGGTATAACAGGAGTTCTATAATAGGTATTGATTTGATTCTTTTTGCACCTAGTTTGTATGTTGTTTTCCTTTATGTTAGTTAGCAAAATCATTGTTTTGGATCTGTTAAGAAAAGTGTTAGTAGGTTAAAACTATTTCTTTGTTGTTGCTTGATGTGATGAAAACCTTGATTTTGTTTTCCTCGAGTTTTCTTTGATTTTGGTTTGAGTGCTTGTGTGTTTTCCTTCAGCTTGCTAATATGTTATTAGTGAAATACTTATTTGTTCTATTGTTTGACTCGATAGAATTTCCGGAGTGCGAAGCTTGCTATCTCGAGTCACTAGCATTTGAAGACCGTCAGCCAGGCAAGTCATTTGATCATGTTTTACAATACCTATGATTTTGTTGCATTAGAATTGTTCCTCCCCACCATGCATGCAGTAGGAGAATTTAAAGTTATGTCTTGAGTAGTATCATGAGGTAGGATGAACCCAACTCCCCTTGGTACTATTGCCCGGGACGATGTAGTTTACCTTGCTATGCTCGTAGACGGGGTTGGTTGAGAGATTCATAAGGGAGATGTGAGAGTCAAGATGATGAAAACCCCCATGACTTCAAGATCAAGATGGACCTCTAATTCACTACTGGGTGGAGGACGGTTGGCGGGCACCCTGGAGAAACCAGCGGATGGCCGGGATGCATGGAGAAGCGCCATGACATCTTGCGAAAAGCCTCACCCAGCCACAAAGAGACGGATGGATACCCCTTGACTGGAAGCTTACCTATGCAGCCGCAAGCCATTATGGGCTCTGGCTGGGTTGACCTTAGGCGTGACTCTGGACGGACGGTGCCAGCAGATGTAGAAGAACGGTAGGACATGGATGGGTACCGGCAGTGCTCAGAGAAACTCTACGGAAGACCCTGTTTCGTTCATCCCGTCTTCAAACACCAGGCAGTGCGAGGACATAAAGGAGGGAACGATTTTTGCGGGTAAAGTGCACAAGACTCTGCAGAGTAAAAACCTAATCGATTAGCCGTGTCCCCGGTTACGGACAAATGAGCCTCTGGAAACTGGAGTATTTCGGAAATCTGAACACCGAACAAATAAAATTAATTGAGGGGTTAAATTAATAATTGGGAATGAGACATTGGTTGGCAGAACCATCTCAATAACTACCAACATTTTGTAGTAATTGTAAGCAAGTCCTTTGCTGTAGGGACAAACTGGCTTTTTCGCAAAAACATAAAACTTAGAGCCCCACAGCCAAATTGCATATAGTGTTAGCTTTATTATTGTTGTTTTCTCTATGACTTGCTAGCATATTCTAAACGCTGACCTACACGGCTGCAACGTCTCATGTTGCAGAGGAGTTTTTTGACCAGGAGTGAGGCTACGATCTACGCTTGGCGATTGCCCTATGGAGTCAGATGGACTCGCTATTCGTCTACGCTTCCGCAGCTTATTAATTTATTTCTCATGAGTTGGCCTTCGGCCGAATTTATTATGATGTAATAAAGACTCGATATGAGAATCGTGTAATAAATTCAGGTGTGATTGAACTTTGAATCTTTTCATCAATGTACTGTGTGTGCCAGCATGATCTTGGGATGGTACAGCTACACAGAGGCTTGACCGATTTTGGGTCGGGTCATTACACAATGCTACTATCCTTTTTCCACACTTGTGCTTCAAAGTAGCACCATGATCTTCATGATAGAGAGTCTCTTGTTTTGTCACTTTCATATACTAGTGGGAATTTTTCATTATAGAACTTGGCTTGTATATTCGAACAATGGGCCTCCTTAAGTGCCCTAGGTCTTCGTGAGCAAGCAAGTTGGATGCACACTCACTTAGTTTCTTTTGTTGAGCTTTCATACATTTATAGCTCTAGTGCATCCGTTGCATGGCAATCCCTACTCCTTGCATTAACATCAATCGATGGGCATCTCCATAGCCCGTTGATTAGCCTCGTCGATGTGAGACTTTCTCCTTTTTGTCTTCTCCACATAACCCCCTCATTATATTCTATTCCACCCATAGTGCTATATCCATGGCTCGCGCTCATGTATTGCGTGAAGGTTTATAAAGTTTGAGATTAATAAAGTATGAAACAATTGCTTGGCTTGTCATCGGGGTTGTGCATGATGAGAGCATTCTTGTGTGAAGAAAATGGAGCATGACTAAACTATATGATTTTGTAGGGATGAACTTTCTTTGGCCATGTTATTTTGAGAGGACATAATTGCTTAGTTAGTATGGTTGAAGTATTATTATTTTTATGTCAATATTAAACTTTTGTCTTGAATCTTATGGATCTGAATATTCTTGCTACAATAAAGAGAAATACATGATGAATATGTTAGTTAGCATTCCACATCAAAAATTCTGTTTTTATCATTTACCTACTCGAGGACGAGAAGGAATTAAGCTTGGGGATGCTGATACGTCTCCAACGTATCTATAATTTTTGATTGTTCCATGCTATTATATTATCAACCTTGGATGTTTTATATGCATTTATATGCTATTTTATATGATTTTTTGGACTAACCTATTAACCTAGAGCCCAGTGCCAGTTTCTGTTTTTTCCTTGTTTTAGGGTTTCACAAAAAAGGGAAATCAAATGGAGTCCAATTGACCTGAAACTTCACGGAACTTATTTTTGGAAGGAAAGCAACCCAGGAGGGTTGGAGTCCATGTAAGGGAAGCAACGAGGAAGCCACGAGGCAGGGGGGTGCGCACACACCCCTGGGCGCGCCCTCCACCCTCGTGGCTCCCCTGACGTACTTCTTCCGCCTATATATCTCCATATACCCTAAAACGATCGGGGAGCACAATCAATCGGGAGTTGTGCCACCACAAGCCTCCGTAGCCATCGAAAACCAATCTAGACCCGTTCCGGCACCCTGCCGGAGGGGGAAATCCCTCTCCGGTGGCCATCTTCATCATCCCGGTTCTCTCCATGATGAGGAGGGAGTAGTTCTCCCTCGGGGCTGAGGGTATGTACTAGTAGCTATGTGTTTGATCTCTCTCTCTCTCTCTCTCGTGTTCTTGAGGTGGTACGATCTTGATGTATCAGGAGCTTTGCTATTATAGTTGGATCTTATGATGTTTCTCCCCCTCTACTCTCTTGTAATGGATTGAGTTTTCCCTTTGAAGTTATCTTATCGGATTGAGTCTTTAAAGATTTGAGAACACTTGATGTATGTCTTGCCGTGCGTATCTATGGTGACAATGGGATATCACGTGATTCACTTGATGTATGTTTTGGTGATCAACTTGCGGGTTCTGCCCATGAACCTATGCATAGGGGTTGGCACACGTTTTTGTCGTGATTCTCCGGTAGAAACTTTGGGGCACTCTTTGAGGTCCTATGTGTTGGTTGAATAGATGAATCTGAGATTGTGTGATGCATATCGTATAATCATACCCACGGATACTTGAGGTGACATTGGAGTATCTAGGTGACATTAGGGTTTTGGTTGATTTGTGTCTTAAGGTGTTATTCTAGTTCGAACTCTAGGGCTGTTTGTGGCACTTATAGGAATATCCCAACGGATTGATTGGAAAGAATAACTTTGAGGGTTTCGTACCCTACCGTAATCTCTTCGTTTGTTTTCCGCTATTAGTGACTTTGGAGTGACTCTTTGTTGCATCTAGAGGGATAGTTATGTGATCCAATTATGTTATTATTGTTGAGAGAACTTGCACTAGTGAAAGTATGAACCCTAGGCCTTGTTTTCTATCATTGCAATACCGTTTACGCTCACTTTTATCATTGGTTACCTTGCTGTTTTTATAATTTCAGATTACAAAAACCGTTATCTACTATCCATATTGCACTTGTATCACCATCTCTTCACCGAACTAGTGCACCTATACAATCTACCGTTGTATTGGGTGTGTTGGGGACACAAAGGACTCTTTGTTATTTGGTTGCAGGGTTGCTTGAGAGAGACCATCTTCATCCTATGCCTCCTATGTATTGATAAACCTTAGGTCATCCACTTGAGGGAAATTTGCTACTGTCCTACAAACCTCTGCACTTGGAGGCCCAACAACGTCTACAAGAAGAAGGTTGTGTAGTAGACATCAGTGGTGAACCCCTCCTTGATGGTGTTTAGATTGGATCTGGTGTTTCTGGACTCTACAACGGCTGGATGAATATTTCGTCGACTCCCTTAGGGTTTTGCAAATATTTGGGTATTTATAGAGAAAAGAGGCGGTACAGGGGGCACCTGAGGTGGGCACAACCCACCTGGGTGTGCCAGGGCCTCCTGGAGCGCCCTGGCCTGGCATGCCCTGGTGGGCTGTGCCCCCCTCGGGGCACCCCCACGTGCAACCAGGGCCCATCCCCTTCCTTTTGGCCCATAAAATATCATTGTAAAGTTTCGTGCCATTTGGACTCCATTTGATATTGATTTTCTGCAATGTAAAAAACATGGGAAAAAACAGGAACTGGCACTGGGCACTATGTCAATAGGTTAGTACCAAAAAATGATATAAAATGACTATAAAATGATTATAAAACATCCAAGATCGATAATAAAACAACATGGAACAGTCAAAATTATAGATACGTTGGATACGTATCAGCATCCCCAAGCTTAACCCCTACTCGCCCTCGAGTAGGTAAGTGATAAAAACAGAATTTTTGATGTGGAGTGCTGTTCATCAAGTCATATCATATTCTTTTCTTTATAGCATGGACAGTTGGACTTTTATATGATTCAAAGCAATAGTCTAGTTTTGACGTAATAATTTAGATACTCAAGCATATCAACAGGCAACCATGTCTTTCAAAATATCAATGCTAAAACAAGTCATCCCTAGCCCATCATGCTCAAACATTGATCCATTCATGAATCACACTCGAATAGTAACTACACCCAATACTTGAGCTCGATCATATTGACTCCTAGTTGGTGCTTTTTATAAGAGAAGATGGAGACTCAAACTTCAAAATAAAGAAGGTCCCTTCCCAGACGGAAGTAGGGATTTGTAGAGGTGCCAGAGCTCAAAGCGAAAAATTTGAGACAAAACATTTTGGGAGCTGTATCCATCCCACCAACGAAAACGACTTAGAGTTCCCAATACTTTCCATGCATAGATATATCATAGGCGGTTCCCAAAAAGAAAATAAAGTTTATTCCTTTTTCCACCATAACTTTCACTTTTCAATGGCTAACCGTATCCACGGGTGCCCTCCATACCAATACTTTCCAAGGAATTTATTATTTGACAACATAAAGTAAATTCATTTCTTTTTGCATTCCGGGACTGGGCATCCCTAATACCTTTGCCTTACTCTCGTCCAATGACAAGTGAATAAACACTCATCTTGAGAATAACACATCTAGCATGGCAAATATTAGCCACCCCTCTCCGCTCCGCCAGCAAAACAAACACACAAAAGAGAAGTTTATTTTGAAAATTAGAGATGGCACATGCAAATTTGCTTAGAACGACAAAAGAATACCACATATAGGTAGATATAATGGACTCATGTGGCATAACTGGTTTAATGGATTTTGGATGCACAACTAGAGGTCATACTTAAAGCAAAATGAAGGCTAGCAAAAGATTGGGTCATTGGGAAGCGACCAACCGAGAAACGAATAATCTCATAAGAAACCATTAAGCATAATTAACACCAAATAATGCACCACAAGTAGGATATAATTTTCATTGCATGACTATTGACTTTCATACTTGCATAGGGAATCACAAACCTTAACACCCATATTCTTACTAGAGCACAATTACTCATCAACATAACTCACATATGACATCATCATATCTCAAAACTATTACTAAGAATCAAGTTTATTTTGTCCAATGATCTTCATGAAATTTTATTCTACTTTATCCTTCTTGGATATCCATCACTTTTGGACTAATTTTCATGTGTTGCTTTTCATAAGCTCAACCAAATATAAGTGAAGATCATGAGCATAATAAATTTTCTTTCTCTCAAAATAATTTAAGTGAAGCAAAAGAGAATTTCTTCAAAATTTTACTAACTCTCTGTAGCGACCAGACCTCAGACGGTCCAATCTCTGTGCTCAATTGTCATCCCTGGATCAGTAATGCTGACACCACACAGTACTTGAAGGATTTATAATAGAGTAGCAATCACACACTTATTACATCGAGTGTCTCAAAAGAGAACTTATTACAATAAATATGGCTTAAGGCCATCTAATAACGATAACAGCGGAAGGCTTGGAAGATAAGTGAGTCCATCAACTCCAACGTCATCACTGAGTATAGAACCACGACCTAAAAACACCTTAATCGTTGTCTGAAAAGTCTGCAACATGAATGTTGTAGCCCGAAACGGGTCAGCACATGGAATATGCTGGCAAAGTAACACATAGAGAGCAATGAAGGAATAAGACTATACTATATGCATATTTGGCTGGTGGAAAGCTCTATGGTTATAGTTTTGCGTAAAGCCAATTTTTCCCTACTGCAAAGGAATAAATTTTATTTAACGATCATGGTAGTTGTTAAACATTGAGAATGGTTGACAGCATTCTCAATCCCAATTAAACATCATCATTAAAAAAACCCAACAAAATTAATTAGAGTAACATGATGAGATTCACATGATAATCCAAGTACTAGATACTCAAGTTGTCCATAACCGGGGACACGGCTAACCATGATTAGTTTATACACTCTGCAGAGGTTTGCGCACTTTTCCCCACAAGACTCGATTGTCTCCGTTTGATTTCTCACACTACATGGTGTTTGAGAAACAGATGACCGAGACATAGTCTTTCAGAAGCGCTAGCACCTTACGATCGGGTAGACCGTTACACCTACTTTCCCCTACATCTGCTAGTCTACCACTGTAAGAGTTCGCACGACTTAGTCAACTATGCTAGAGCACATAATATCTTGTGGCTGCACACAGAAGTTTCTAGCATGAATAATCTCATGATCCCTTTGAGCCTGGGTGGCGGTCCAAAAGAAAACAGGCAATCACTAGAATACCCAGGTGCCTCAATCCACCCAGATGTGTATTTAAGTTGCCACCTTAGATAAACCATTAATTTAACAATCTCACATCTGTCATGGATACACTCACCCAATCCACCTCTACTAGCATAGCATAGCATAATAAGCAACGTAGAAGTAACTCCCAAAGGTTTGATAATAAACAGGTAATAAGTACTACCTCAACTATTTCCCAAACCCACAATTTAATTAGATCCCAATCATGCAATGTGTGAGGATTGATCTAATGTAATAAAACTGGGTAGTAGGAGGTATGATCAAAGTGTTACTTGCCTTGCTGATGATCCGGGAAACCTAGCGATTCGAAGTAGCAAGCGGCGCACTCCGGGTACTCTATTGCAAACAAACAAGCATACAATAAGTACTCAACTAATGCACAGGTAAAACTCAAATAAGAGATATAACCAGATAGTTCAACTTAAGAACTCCGGTTGGCAAAAAGAATCAAAATGAACGAAGCAACGAAAGACAAACGGCAAAAGAAATAGGCTTTGTTTACTATTCTGGATCTAGGGCAATTTTTACAGATGCAAAAACTTGTTTGAGTTGGTTAAACAGAAAGAGGGTTTCGAGACGAAACTCCGGGCGCTTGAATCGCCTGATTCCAATAAACGAGCGAAGAGTTATACTAGAACGAAAAACAGATCAGGAATCGCGATGAGAAAAATCGTGGATTTAATCCGAGAAAAAGAAAACGACAAACAAATTAACGAACGGACATTCGTTAACTGGATCTAAACGATGCACGCATTTGTTAAAACGAATGGATGAGCGAACACTCGCTAAATAAATAAACCGGAAAAACCGATCTATTTAAAAAAACAAAACTAAAAAAACGATCATGGTAGTTGTTAAACATTGAGAATGGTTGACAGCATTCTCAATCCCAATTAAACATCATCATTAAACAAACCCAACAAAGTTAATTAGAGTAACATGATGAGATTCACATGATAATCCAAGTACTAGATACTCAAGTTGTCCATAACCGGGGACACGGCTAACCATGATTAGTTTATACACTCTGCAGAGGTTTGCGCACTTTTCTCCACAAGACTCGACCGCCTCCGTTTGATTTCGTGCACTACATGGTGTTTGAGAAACGGATGACCGATACATAGTCTTTCAGAAGTGCTAGGACCTTACGATCGGGTAGACCGTTACACCTACTTTCCCCTACATCTGCTAGTCTACCACTGTAAGAGTTTGCACGACTTAGTCAACTATGCTAGAGCCTATAATAGCTTGTGGCTGCACACGGAAGTTTCTAGCATGAATAATCTCATGATCCCTTTGAGCCTGGGTGGCGGTCCAAAAGAAAATAGGCAATCACTAGAATACCCAGGTGCCTCAATCCACCCAGATGTGTATTTAAGTTGCCACCTTAGATAAACCATTAATTTAATAATCTCACATCTGTCATGGATACACTCACCCAATCCACGTCTACTAGCATAGCATAGCATAATAAGCAACGTAGAAGTAACTCCCAAAGTTTTGATAATAAATAGGTAATAGGTACTACCTCAACTACTTTCCAAACCCACAATTTAATTAGATCCTAATCATGCAATGTGTGAGGATTGATCTAATGCAATAAAACTGGGTAGTGGGAGGTATGATCAAAGTGTTACTTGCCTTGCTGATGATCCGGGAAACCTAGAGATTCGAAGTAGAAAGCGGGGCACTCTGGGTACTCTATCGCAAACAAACAAGCATACAATAAGTACTCAACTAATGCACAGGTAAAACTCAAATAAGAGATCTAACCAGATAGTTCAACTTAAGAACTCCGGTTGGCAAAAAGAATCAAAACGAACGAAGCAACGAAAGACAAATGGCAAAAGAAACAGGCTTCGTTTACTATTCTGGATCTAGGGCAATTTATACAGATGCAAAAACTTGTTTGAGTTGGTTAAACGGAAAGAGGGTTTCGAGACGAAACTCCAGGCGCTTAAATCGCCTGATTCCGATAAACGAGCGACAAGTTATACTAGAACAAAAAACGGATCAGGAATCACGATCAGAAAAATCGCGGATTTAATCCGAGAAAAAGAAAACGACGAACAGATTAATGAATGGACATTCGTTAACTGGATCTAAACGATGAACGCGTTCATTAAAACGAACGAACGAGCAAACGCTCTCTAAATAAATAAACCGGGAAAACTGATCTATTTTAAAAAATGAAACTAAAAAAAGAGCAAAACCGACGGAAAACTGATCGGTTTTCGAGAAAAAACGGTGGTGGCGAGGTCAACTTCCGGCGGCGGCTCCGGCATCGGCGGCGGCGGCGGCGGGCTAGGGCGGTGGGGTTGGCGGCAGCTAGGGTTTGGGAGTCCGGCTGGGCCTTCCCGGCTATATAAAGCTGGCCGGGCCAAGTGTCCAGGTCGGACACGGCCCGGTAGGTCGGTTGCGTTTTTCTGAAATAGTTACGCTAAAAAAAAACAAAAGGAATACTAAACGGACTCCAAAAATCCCGAAATAAATTTTCCCCGGCTTCTAAAATCAAGCTGCACAGGATGAACATTTATTTGGGGCCTAAATGCAATTTTGAAAAATGCGCATTTTTCGTAAATTCAAATAAAATAGCAAATAAAACCAAAATAAAATCTTATTTGATTTTTTATTAAATCCTCAATATTTCTTTATTTTGGGAAATTCATTTTATTCCCTCTCTCATATTTTTGTAATAGAAATAAGTGAATATGAAATAAATAAAATCAAATGATCCTATTTTCAAAATTTGAGAAAACTCAAATATGAAAATAACGAAATCCCCAACTCTCTCCGAGGGTCCTTGAGTTGCGCAGAATTTTCTAGGATCATCCAAAATGCAATAAAATATGATATGCAATGATGATCTAGTGTATAACATTCCAAATTGAAAATTTGGGATGTTACAAACCTACCCCCCGTAAGATGACTCTCGCCCTCGAGATTTTGGTTGGCTAGAAAATAGGTGAGGGTGGTCCTTTAGCTTCCTCTCGCTCCCAGGTGGCTTCATCCTCCGGGTGATGGCTCCACTAAACTTTGCAAAACTTAATAACCTTGCCGCGGGTGACTCGATTGGCATAATCAAGAATCTTAACTGGTTTCTCCTCATAGGTCAAATCACTGTCCAACTGAATCGCTTCCAGCGGCACTATGTCTCTCAGCGGTATATCAACCATCTCAGCGTGGCACTTCATCATCTGGGAAACATGGAACACGTCGTGAACTCCTGACAATCCTTCGGGCAACTCCAGCTTGTAGGCTACTTCTCCCATATGTTCCAAAACTTTGTATGGTCCTACAAAACGTGGTGCTAACTTTCCCTTAACTCCAAAGTGCTTAACTCCTCGAAGTGGAGATACTCGAAGATAAACTCGGTCTCCGACTTCGTAAACTGTCTCCTTGCATTCAGAATCTGCATAGATCTTCTGCCTGGATTGAGATACCTTGAGCCTATCGCTAATCAACTTCACTTTCTGTTCAGACTCCTTAATCAGATCCGGTCCAAACAACTGGCGGTCTCCAACTTCATCCCACGACAATGGGGTCCCGCACCTCCTTCCGTACAAGGCTTCGAAAGGGGCCATCTTCAAACTGGATTGATAACTGTTTTATAAGAGAACTCTGCATATGGCAAATTGTCGTCTCAACTAGATCCGTAATCTAGCGCACAAGCTCTCAGCATATCCTCCAAAATCTGATTGACTCTCTCGGTCCGTCCATCTATCGGCGGATGGAAAGCTGTACTGAACTCTAGCCTGGTACCCAAAGTTTCATGCAACTGATTCCAGAACTTTGAGGTAAACTGGGTTCCTCTATCTGATACAATGCTTCTTGGAACTCCATGCATACATACGATTCTGGTCATGTATATCTTGGCCAACTTTGCACTGGTATAGGTAGTCTTCACTGGAATGAAATGAGCTACCTTTGTCAAACGATCGACTACAACCCAAATCGAGTCATAGCCTGAACGAGTTCTGGGCAAACCCATAATAAAATCCATGCCTTGCTTATCCCACTTCCATTTGGGTATCGGCAATGGCTGTAGCAATCTTGCTGGCTTCTGATGCTCTGCCTTTACTCTCTGACATACATCACAAACTGCTACATACTCCGCAATATCCTTCTTCATTCCGGTCCACCAGAAAGTATCCTTCAAATCCAAATACATCTTGGTATTTCCTGGGTGAATCGAGTATGGTGAATCATGGGCCTCCTGCAGAATTAACTTCCTGATCTCCGGGTCATTGGGCACATAAACACAGTCTTCAAACCATAAGGTATTGTGCTCATACTCACGAAATCCTTTAGCTTTTCCCTTGCTCATTTTCTCCTTAATAGAAGCGATCTCCTTGTCAGTCTTCTGGGCTTCTCTGATCTTATCCATCAAAGTCAACTGAATTTCCAGTGCTGCTACATAGCCTCTCGGGACTATCTCCAAACATAACTCACGAAGATTTTTGGCTAACTCCTTTGGTAAATCTCCTGTCATTAGTGTGTTGACATGGCTCTTACGACTCAATGCATCAGCTACTACGTTAGCCTTTCCGAGGTGATAATGCAATCTCATGTCACAGTCCTTGATGAGCTCCAACCATCTCCTTTGCCTGAGGTTCAACTCCTTCTGTGTGAAAATATACTTCAAACTCTTGTGATTCGTGTATACCTCACAATGGTTTCCAATGAGAAAATGTCTCCAAGTCTTCAATGCATGCACTATGGCTGCTAACTCCAAATCATGCGTAGCATAATTTAACTCATGAGGCTTAAGCTGTCTTGAGGCATACGAAACAACTCTTCCTTCCTGCATAAGCACTGCTCCAAGTCCTCGACGTGAAGCGTCGCAATACACTTCATAATCCTTGGTTTGATCTCGCAAAATCAACACAGGTGATGTAACCAAACGTTTCTTCAACTCCTGGAAACTGGCCTCACATTCCTCAGTCCATATGAACTTGGTATCCTTCTTCAACAACTCCGTTATAGGCTTTGCAATCTTCGAGAAATTTTCAATTAACCTCCGGTAGTACCCTGTGAGTCCAAGAAAACTTCGGATCTCTCCAACTGTTGCTGGGGCTTCCCAATTTGTCACAGTGTCAACCTTAGTGGGATCTACTGCTATACCTTCTCCGGATATAACGTGTCCGAGAAATCCAACTTCCTTCAACCAAAAATCACATTTGCTAAACTTGTCATATAACTGATGTTCTCTGAGCTTACCAAGTACCAAACGCAAATGCTCCTTATGCTCCTCTTCATTCGTCGAGTAAACCAGGATATCATCGATGAACACTACGACGAACTTCTCCAAAAACTCCATAAACACTTTGTTCATCATGTTCATGAAATATGCAGGTGCGTTAGTCAGACCAAATGACATAACGGTATACTCGTACAGCCCATACCTGGTGGTAAAAGCCGTCTTAGGTATATCCTGTTCTCGAATCTTCAACTGGTGGTATCGTGATCGCAGATCGATCTTGGAAAATACCTTAGCTCCTTGCAATCGATCAAACAAATCATTGATCATCGGTAGTGGGTACTTGTTCTTGATGGTTACTTCATTCAATCCTGGATAATCAACAATCATTCTTAACGATCCATCCTTCTTCTCCACTAGAAGTACTGGCGATCCCCATGGCGAAGAACTTGGGCGAATATATCCTTTATCCAGTAACTCCTTAATTTTCTTCTTAATCTCCACCAAATCCTTTGCGGGCATCCTATATGGTCTTTTAGATATTGGTCCTGTGCTTGGCAAAAGCTCAATCAAAAACTCAATATCTCTATCCGGTGGCATGCCTGGCAACTTTTCTGGAAATACATCAGGGAAATCCTTCACTACTGGTACTTCCTCCTGCACAACTCCTGTTATACAATTTACTTGAGTCCTCTTCGGCACATGCCGGGATACATACTTGATCCTTCTCCCTTTTGGGGTGGTAAGCAAAATCGACTTACTAGTGCAATCGATGTTTCCTCCATACACCGACAGCCAATCCATACCCAGAATTACATCCAAACCTTGTGATTCCAAAATGATCAAATCCGAGGGAAACACATGCCTACCTATACTCAATGACACTTGAAAACATCCCTGGCTAGCCATATACTCTGCTCCTGGTGAGCTTACCAGCACAGGTGTTCTAAGAACTTTGGTGGGCAGGTTATACTTATCCACAAATCCCCTTGATATGTATGAATGCGATGCACCAGTATCAAAAAGAACGAGCGCATTAAATGACTTAACCAAAAACTTACCTATTACTCTATCCGGCTGCTCTTCAACCTCCTCCATGTTAACGTGGTTCACCTGTCCCCTGTTGAAAGGGTTCGGGTTCTTCCCAGAGCTTCCATTGCCATTTCCATTCTGGGATTCAGGACATTCATTGGCATAATGTCCGGTCTTCTAGCACTTAAAACAAGTGACTTGGCTCAGGTCTCTCTTGGCTGGGGTTGATGGGTTGGTGCGGTTCTGGCCATTGCTTCCTCCATTCCCATTACCATTCTTGGTGCCATTGTGATTGTGCGAGCTACCTCCTCCATGGGTATGCTGAAAATGTCCTCCCGGTCTAGGGGTAAAACATGGCTTCTACTGAGCTCCTGAATTGTACTTCCCTTGTCCATACTTCCTCTTGCGATTCTCAATCTGCTGCTGCTTCCCTTCAATCATAAGAGCACGATCTACCAACTCCTGGTAGTTGTTCAAGGTTGCTACCATCAACTACATGCTCAACTCATCATTCAGTCCTTCCAGAAACTTCTCCTGCTTAGCTGCATCCGTAGCTACGTCATCTGGGGCATAACGTGCTAACTTACTAAAGTCCTCCACATACTGGCCAACTGTCCTTCCTCCTTGGCACAAGTTGCGAAACTCTTGCTTCTTCATGGCCATAGCTCCTGCTGAAACATGGGCAGTACGGAAAGCCTGCTGAAACTGGTTCCACATGACAGTGTTGACAGGGAAAGTGGCTGTGAAATTCTCCCACCATGATGCTGCGGGTCCTTCAAGCTGATGTGCGACAAACTTCACCTTTTCTGCATCTGTGCATCCTGCGGTGGTCAACTCCCTTGCTGTCTTGCGGAGCCAATCATCTGCTACTATCGGCTCGGTGCTACTGGAAAACACCGGCGGATTCAACCTAAGAAAACGGGCTAAGTGATCAACAGGTGGTGGTGGTGGTGGTGGGTTGTTGTTGTTGTTGTTGTTCCCCTGATTCTGATTCTGGACTAGCAACTGCATCAATGTGTTCTGCTGCAGGATCAACTGGGTGAGCTCCGGTGGAAAGGTAAATCCGGGGTCACGTCTCGGAGGCATCTGAGGGTTTTAGAAAGGGTGAGATTTAGAATAGAGAGGGGTCTAGAGAGAAAACACTACCCATATGCACATGAGGCAAAAGCAAACAATATCACTTCATTCAATCAATCAAACAAGGGCATACAATCGATCTATCTATCCCAAAAGTGCTCGGACTACTATATTTACATGGTGGACTACTACTACTGATGAGATGGTCTACTAGAAATATTCTTCGGTTGCAGACTCCATGGTGTCTGCTCCAGCTTCATCAAGATAGTCATCATTGTAAGGGCATATTTATCCCTAAGGTGTTTTGGTGATTGATGACAATGCGTTTGCGGACTAATCGTGTGCCTTGAGTATCCCAGACTTTTCATCGCTAGGCACAAGACGGTTGGGTGCCCCTCGAAGACTGTTGAAGACGGCGTTTTTTCTACGTTTCTTTTTGGTGGATTTGAGTCGTAGGAAAGCCGTACTATTAAGAGGGGGTCCGCGTCGAAAAGGTTTGGGTGGAATCATCACGTACACATCTCTTTCTTGTCCCCTCCTTTTCCCTTGGAGCTTCCTCCGCTTTCTCGCCTCCCTGGTTCTGGCTGCTGAGTTGGGCCGTGGTAGTACTGCTCCCAGGAGAGCGGTAGTACCGTAGGCACCGGCGGTAGTACCGTGCAGTGGCGCAGTAGTACCGCAGGTGCCCACGGTAGTACCGCTCCCCTGGAGCTGCACTACCGCTGCCCACCAGGCTAATACCGCTCCTTCGCGGTAGTAGGGGCGGATGTAATTTTTTACATCCACACCTACTGCGGTAGTACCGCTTTCTCTCCGCGGTAGTACCATGCTATGCTGTCAGGCAGTAGTACCGCCCCTCGGCAGTACTACTGTGTCGGGTTTTTGCTTCTTCCGTTTCTTTGCAGAAGTAGGCACGTATGTTTCCTCCCCCCTGGCTAAGGGATTTCTGCCTTGTGGTAGTACTGCATGGCGGCGCGGTAGTACCGCACTCGCGGAAGTACCGCCCTTAGCTCCTGCACGTCAAATCTGACCTTGCTGTTGCTGGGGTTGCGGTAGTACCGCAGGCCTGTACGGTAGTACCGCATGACCGTGCGGTAGTACCGCTTGGAAGCAAGCGGTAGTACCACACGACCCTGTGGTAGTACCGCTAGCCTGGAGCGGTAGTACCGCTGGCCACGGGCTGGTAGGTGGGTAACGGTTGGATCTTTGTCCTACACTATATAAGGGGTCCCCTTCTTCCTCGTTGACTTATCTCTTCCAACCCTAAGCTCCATTGTTGCTCTAAGCTCCATTTTCGCCCGATCTCACTCCCTAGCCAATCAAACTTGTTGATTTGCTCGGGAGTGGTTGAGAAGGCCTCAATCCACACTTCCACCAAGAGAAATTTTATTCCCCCCACTAATCCCTTGCGGATCTTGTTACTCTTGGGTGTTTGAGCATCCTAGACGGTTGAGGTCACCGCAAAGCCATATTCCATTGTGGTGAAGCTTCGTGGTGTCGTTGGGAGCCTCCAATTGAGTTGTGGAGATTGCCCCAACCTTGTTTGTAAAGGTTCAGTCGCTGCCTCCAAGGGCACCAATAGTGGAATCACGGCATCTCGCATTGTGTGAGGGCGTGAGGAGAATACGGTGGCCCTAGTGGCTTCTTGGGGAGCACTGTGCCCCCACACTGCTCCAACGGAGACATACTTCCTCTCAAAGGGAAGGAACTTCGGCAACACATCCTCGTCTCCATCGTCTCCACTCTTGGTTATCTCGTGCCTTTACTTATGCAAGCTTATTTGTATCATATCACTTGCTTGCTCGTGTTCCTATTCTTGTTGCATCATATAGGTTGCTCACCTAGTTGCATATCTAGACAACCTACTTTGATGCAAAGTTTAAATTGTTAAAGAAAAGCTAAAAAGTGTTAGTTGCCTATTCACCCCCCTCTAGTCAACCATATCGATCCTTTCAATTGGTATTAGAGCCTCGTCTCTTTATTAAGGACTTTACCGTCTGAAGAGTATGGTTGATACTATAGACGGTGTGGAGGAGCACTCCGGTGTGAATCAGACCTCGTCTACGGGCGATGGGGGAACCTCGGTCTCTCGTGAGGAGTTCGATGTGGCCTTGGAGACATTGAAAACCTCCATGACGACCGAGGTTGAAACCATATTTACTAAATTCCTTGAGGAGCTTAAAATATCCACCACACTGTTGAAAGTGGGTGATCCCACCGACATGGTGACGGATGCTATCTCCGACAAGGGGGAAGCTAGTAGTGAAAAGGCTCATTCTTCTAGTGGTAAAAATGGCACCGGCATCTTTGCTCATGTGGAACCACCACTTGTTTATGGTGGACCAGTTCCTTCCACTCATTTGAATCATGGCGGTCCTCCCCCTAAGATTGCGAAAAATGAGGACTTTGATTCTTGGGTTTACCGCTTTAAACGTCATTTAAATCATGTGAACACTAATCTTTGGAGAATCATTGAAGAAGGTTTCTATCCGCATGATCCAAGCAACTTCACTCCTCGAGAAGCCGCAGATAATCAATTCAATGAGAATGCTCTCTTCATCATTCAAGATGCAATCCCACCCGAAGACCTACCTCATCTTCGGTCCTTTGCCTTGGCCAAAGATGCATGGCATTGTGTTGTCTCTCTCTACCGGGGAAGCGCAAGCATTCAACGCTCCAACTATGAAGTGGTGCAAGATGAGGCCGATGAGTTTGCAATGAAAGAAGATGAAGAACCTCATGAGCTTTATCGGAGAGTAACCAAACTCGCGGTCTCACTACGAGATCATGGGAGCAAGGACACGGATGACAATTGGATCAAGCGCAAATTCCTCAAGGCAATGATGCCCTACCACAAGGCCATGTCCTCCGCCATTCGTCAAAGACCGGACTTCCACACTTTGACCTCAAGCGAAGTGTTGGATGAGTTTGTGGCCATGAACATTTTGGACAAGACCGCCGATAATGCGGTGCTTCGTTCTCAAAGGGCAAAGAAGCCCAAGCTTGCATTGAAGGCCAAGCTCACCGTTGAAGAAGAAGAATAGGAAGAAGAGGAGAGCAACCCCGAAGATACAAAGTATGTGTATCATGAACACATGGCACTCGCTTCAAGGCAATTTTGGAGCAAGAAAAACTCGAGGCCAAACTTTAGCAAAAACAACTCAAGTGGCATGAAGAGCAAGCAACGTGTAAGGAGTTGCTACAATTGTGGCAATGTGAGTCATTTTGTTGCGGAGTGCCCGTATGAGAAGAGGGAAGACAATGGTGGCAAGCTCATCCGGAAGGACAAGGCCAAGTCATTCCCCAACAAGAGCAACTTCACCAAGAAGACTCCTCCCAAGGCATTGGTGGTACAAGAAGAGTACAATGAGGATGATGACGATGATGAAGGTGATGAGTTGGTTGCCATGGCCTCCGTTGCCATTACGACGACTCCACGGGTGTCTCTCTTTGACTCACCCAATCAGAGCATCACCGCCAAGTGCCTCATGGCTAAAGCCACCAACAAGGTAACCCCCAACATCAAAACTACCATCATTAATCATCCTTCTCCGACGGATAGCATTAATGAACATGAGGGAGCTAATGTGGAGGCAAATGAGTTTGAGGCCTTTATGGGCAAACTTAAGGGAAAATCCAAGAAGCACTTTGTTGCTCTCTTGGAACAACTTGGTGAAGCCAATGACATGATCGAGGCTCATGAAGATACCATCACTAAGATGGAAGGGCATAGTCATGACTATGCCGATGAGATTTTTGATCTTTCCAATGCTCTTGAGGAATAGTGTGGTCTTCGTTTGGATCTTGATGAGTCACACAACGTTGATCATGCTAAGTTAAAGAAAGATTATGATCATGTCCTCATTGTTTCTCATGTGCTAAACTCCGAGAAGGCCAAACTTGAGGTTGATTTTGCTAGACTCAAAGAGGAGTTTGATCTACTTGACAAGGCTCACAAGGTCTTGAAGGGTGTTCATGCTAGCCTCAAAGAGTCCCATGATCAACTTCAAGTAAAGCTAACCAAGGAAAAAGCCACCTTTCCTTCTATGATGTTAATTGATAATGCAAATGCTACTAACCCATGTTGTGAGCATGTGCATCTTGTTGAGGAGAACGCTAAGCTAAAGGGGCAACTTGAGAGAGGTCTTGCGACTTGAATACAAGGCAAGAAGAACCTCAATGACCTCTTGATCAACCAAAAGGGAGTTGTGGCCAAGGAAGGGGTTGGGTACGTGCCCGAGTCCAAGAACAAGAAGAAGAATGACAGGAACAAACGACCTCCTCCTCTCATGCAAACCTTTGTGAAGGAGGGAGAGAGTGCCTCCGAGGAGAAGAAGAAGAACAATGCGAAGGGTGGCGTTGTCAAAAAGGGCAATGCCACTCCTCGCATCAGAGCCGGCGACTTTAATCCTTCTTATGTGTTATGCCGTGCTAGTGATGGGCATGTCTATGCCAAATTCGTTGGTTCTCCTCATGAATACATTGAATGATCTATTTGGTCTCCAAAGACCCTTGTTACTAACATCAAA
Source organism: Triticum urartu (assembly GCF_056163025.1). Classification (NCBI taxonomy): domain Eukaryota; kingdom Viridiplantae; phylum Streptophyta; class Magnoliopsida; order Poales; family Poaceae; genus Triticum; species Triticum urartu. The sequence goes on from NC_141874.1 coordinate 431,353,241, forward strand.
GGACCCATTACAAAATGGGTACCTAAAACCAAGCATTAAGCTCTTGTAGGTGTTTGCTTCCGGTGGGGGATCATGGTTGCTCCATAGCGGAGCTACAAATCATATGACTGGAAGCAAGGACTTGGTGGTGGACGTGCACAAGATTCCATCTATGCCCACCAATGTCGAGTGGGGTGACGCCTCATCCTCTAAGGTATTGGGACTTGGCAAGGTGGTCATCTCTCATGATCTCACGATCGAGAAGGTCATGCTTGTTGAGTCCCTTGCATACAATTTACTTTCCGTTTGTCAACTTGCAATTATGGGCTTTGCCACTTTCTTTGATATCGATACCGTGTCCCTCTTGTGGAGCAAGACTCTTAAAGTAGCCTTTGTTGGGCATGTCGAGAATGGTCTATATGTGATTAACTTTTCGGAGAGACCCACTAAGACCGCGACATGCCTAATGGCTAAAGTTGTTGTGGGATGGCTGTGGCATCGCCGTCTAGCCCATGTCAATGTGAGATCTTCGCAAAGTCTTCTCAAGGGGGACCATGTCCGTGGACTAACGAATGTTAGTTTTGCTAAAGATCGTGCTTGTAGTGCTTGTATCAAAGGAAAGCTACATGAGAAGGCTCACCCTCCCATGACTATCATTTACTCTAGGAGGCCTTTGGAGCTCCTTCACATGGATCTCTTTGGGCCTCCATCCTTCGATAGTCTTGGGGGTAGGAAGTATTGCTTGGTGATTGTGGATGACTACTCAAGATACACTTGGGTGTATTTCTTCAAGAGGAAGAGCGAGACCCAACAAACCGACATTGACTTTGAAAATGAAGCACAACGTCAACACAATGCAAAGATCTTGACAATAAGAAGTGACAACGGCACCGAGTTCAAGAACTACACCTTGGATGAGTTTCTTAGTGATGAGGGGATTAAGCATCAATATTCCGCACCTTACACCCCTCAACAAAACAGTGTTGCGGAGAGGAAGAACGAGACGTTGATGGGTGCAGCAAGGACCATGATGGCGGAGTTCAAGTCTCCGTACAACTTTTGGGCCGAAGCCATCAACACCGCATGTCATGCATCCAATCGTCTCTACCTCCACAAGGGCTTGAACAAGACTCCATATGAGATACTCACCGATAACAAGCCCAACCTCAAGTACTTTCGGGTGTTCGGGTGTAAGTGTTTCATTCTCAAGAAAGGTGTTCGGTTGTCTAAATTTGAGGCTAGAGCTTATGAGGGCATATTTTCTGGTTATGCTACAAACTCTCATTCTTACCTTGTCCTCAATAAATCCACGGGACTTATTGAGGAGACATGTAACATGGAGTTTGATGAGAATAACGGCTCCCAAGTGGAGCAAAGTGGCACTTGTTATGTAGGTGATGAAATTCCTCCTCAAGCCATAAGAAGAATGGGTGTTGGCTTCATCCTACCCATTGAGGAACCCCTTGTGGCCGAAGGAGAAGGACAATGCTCCACTCAAGTGGAGCCATCACCAACCCAAGGCCCACACGCTTCCAAAGAACCACATGAGGGCCCTCATCCTCAAGAACATGACCACGGGCAAGATCATGGTCGAGACGGTGTTGACACATCAAGTGATGCCGAAGGTCAAGTTCTCTCCTCCGAGCAAGTTCAAGAACAAGAACAAGCTCAAGACGACGCTCAAGATGATCAAGTGACCACTCCCTGTCTCACCCCTGAGGAGGAATTGGAGCGTCGTGCCGCCAAGGTTTCTTCCAAGCTCTCCACCAAGGATCATCTCATGACGAATGTGCTTGGAATCTTAAGAAAGGGGGTAAGCACTCGTAGACAATTAGCAAACTATTGTGAGCATCACGCGTTTGTCTCTTGTGTCGAACCCCACAAGGTCTATGAGGCGCTAGAAGATCTGGATTGGCTCAATGCCATGCATGAAGAACTCAACAACTTCGAGCGCAACAAAGTGTGGAGATTGGTGCCAAGACCGACAGGGAACCACAATGTCATTGGAACCAAGTGGATATTCAAGAGCAAGCAAGATGCCCATGGGATTATCATTCGCAACAAGGCTCGTTTGGTAGCACAAGGCTACTCCCAAGTCGAGGGTATCGACTATGGTGAAACCTTTGCTCCTGTTGCTCGTCTTGAATCTATTTGCATGTTGATTGCTTATGCTTCTCATCATAACTTTAAGTTACAACAAATGGATGTGAAGAGTGCTTTTCTTAATGGTCCCATTAATGAATTGGTTTATGTCAAGCAACCCCCCGGGTTCGAGGATCCCTACTTTCCCGATCATGTGTATCAACTCGATAAGGCACTCTATGGCCTTAAACAAGCCCCACGTGCGTGGTATGACCACTGAGGGAGTCTTGGATTAGGGGGTGTTCGGATAGCCGGACTATACCTTCAGCCGGACTCCTGGACTATGAAGATACAAGATTAAAGACTCCGTCCCGTGTCTGGAAGGGACTTTCCTTGGCGTGGAAGGCAAGCTTGGCGATACGGATATGTATATCTCCTACCATTGTAACCGACTTTGTGTAACCCTAACCCTCTCTGGTGTCTATATAAACCGGAGGGTTTTAGTCCGTAGGACAACATACACAACAACAATCATACCATAGGCTAGCTTCTAGTGTTTAGCCTCTTCGATCTCGTGGTAGATCTACTCTTGTACTACCCATATCATCATTATTAATCAAGAAGGACATAGGGTTTTACCTCCATCGAGAGGGCCCGAACCTGGGTAAAACTTCGTGTCCCTTGCCTCCTGTTACCATCCGGCCTAGACGCACAATTCGGGACCCCCTACCCGAAATCCGCTAGTTTTGACACCGACATTGGTGCTTTCATTGAGAGTTCCTCTGTGTCGTCGCCGTCAGGCTCGATGGCTCCTACGATCATCAATAGCGATGCAGTCCAGGGTGTGACCTTCCTCCCCGGACAGATCTTCGTCTTCGGCGGCTTTGCACTATAGGCCAATTCACTTGGCCGTCTGGAGTAGATCAAAAGCTACGCCCGTGGCCGTCAGGTCAGATTTGGAAGTTTAAACTACACGGCTGACATCCGCGGGGACTTGATCTTCGACGGATTCGAGCCACTGCCGAGCGCGCCGCACTATCCCGATGAGCATGATCTAGCTCTACCGCCGAACAGTGCCCTGGAGGCCGCACCCGCATCAGCTTCGACCCTTAATTCGGAGCCAACAGCGCCGATCGAGGATGGGCGGTTGGACGCCACCTCGGGGGCTGCGATCCCAACGGCGGTTGAGCCGAACACCGGCCCCGTACTCTACGAGACTCGTGACTCCAAGGAGCCAGACTCCTCTCTGGACTCCGAACCCTCCGCGCCCCTGCCGATCGAATCCGATTGGGCGCCGATCATGGAGTTTACTGCCGTGGACATCTTTCAGCACTCGCCTTTCGGTGATATCCTGAAGACACTGAAGTCTCTCTCTTTATCAGGAGAGCCCTGGCCGGACTACGGTTAGCAAGGTTGGGGTACGGACGATGAAGAAATTCAAAGCCCACCCACCACCCACTTTATAGCCACTGTCGATGACTTAACCGACATGCTCGACTTCGACTCCGAAGACATCGATGATATGGACGCCGATGAAGGAGATGATGAAGAACCAGCGCCTAGGCCCTGGAAAGCCACCTCGTCATATTACATATACATGGTGGACACCCCAAAAGAAGGAGATGGCGATGGAACAGCGGAGGATGACCCCTCCAAGAAACAGCCTAAGCGCTGGCGTCAGCGGCGCCGCTCAAAATCCCGCCAAAACAAATACAGTGATTCCAGCACGGGAGATAATAATACTCCGGAAAGTGCCGAAGAAAATCCCCTCCAGCAAGATTTAGCACAGGAGGATGGAGAAACCAGCCCTCATGAGAGAGCAGCAGACAGAGAGGTCGAGGACGACAATTATATGCCTCCCTCCGAAGACGAGGCAAGCCTCGACGACGACGAATTCATCGTGCCAGAGGATCCCGTCGAGCAAGAGCATTTTCAACGCAGGCTTATGGCCACGGCAAGAAGCCTCAAGAAAAAATAGCAACAGCTTAGAGCTGATCAATATTTGCTAGTCGACAGATGGACTGAAGTCCTGGCGGCCAAAGAGCATAAACTCGAACGCCCCTCCCAGAGCTACCCAAAGCGCAGGTTGCTACCGCGATTAGAGGAGGAAGCACTTGATGCAGTCGACCGGCCACCTCGTGGCCACGACAGAGAGGCCTCTCGGCCCTACACTCAAGCCACACCCGTACCAAGGCACAGGAATATGCACCGGACTTATGAGATATGTTGGAGGACAAGGCAAGGCAAACAAGATCGATCTACGGATCGCGGGGGCGCCCCATGGCTCGAGACGGTATCCGTCACGCCGGCCACAAATTCGGCAGGGCCGAACACAGTAGACAAAGCTCATTGGAGCTACGTCATGATATAGCCCAGTACAGAGGCGCCGCACACCCACTATGCTTCACAGACGAAATAATGGATCATCAAATTCCTGAGGGTTTCAAACCTGTAAACATCGAATCATATGATGGCACATCAGATCCTGCGGTATGGATCGAGAATTATCTCCTTCATATCCACATGGCCCGCGGCGATGATTTCCACTCCATCAAATACCTCCCACTCAAGCTTAAAGGACCAGCTCGGCATTGGCTTAACAACTTGCCAACAGGATCAATCAGTTGTTGGGAGGACCTGGAAGCCGCATTCCTCGACAATTTCCAGGGCACTTATGTGCGAACCCCAGACGCCGATGACCTAAGTCATGTAATTCAGTAGCCAGAGGAATCGGCCAGGCAATTCTGGACATGGTTCCTAACAAAGAAAAATCAAATAGTCGATTTTCCGGACGTTGAGGCCCTAGCAGCCTTCAAGCACAATATCCGTGACGAGTGGCTGGCCCGGCACCTTGGACAGGAAAAGCCGAAATCTATGGCAGCACTCACGACACTCATGACCCGCTTTTGCGCGGGAGAAGACAGCTGGCTTGCTCGTAGCAACAATATGACCAAGAACCCTGGTAATTCGGACACCAGGGATAGTAGCGGCAGGTCGCGTTGTAACAAGAAAAAGCGCCGCATTAACGGTGACAATGCTGAGGATACGACAGTTAATGCCAGATTTAGAGGCTCTAAATCCGGTCAGTGGAAAAAGCCATTCAAAAGGAATCCTAGGGGCCCGTCCAGTTTGGACCGAATACTCGACCGCTTGTGCCAGATACATGGCACCCTCGAAAAGCCGGCCAATCACACCAACAGGGATTGTTGGGTGTTCAAGTAGGCAGGCAAGTTAAACGCTGAAAATGAAGACAAGGGGCTGCATAGCGATGACGACGAGGAGCCCCGGCCGCCGAACAACAGTGGACAGAAGGGTTTTCCCCCACAAGTGCGGACGGTGAACATGATATACGCAATCCACGTCCCCAAAAGGGAGCGGAAGCGCGCGTTAAGGGACGTATATGCGGTAGAGCCAGTCGCCCCAAAGTTCAACCCATGGTCCTCCTGCCCGATCACCTTTGATCGAAGGGACCATCCCACTAGCATCCGTCATGGCGGATTCGCCGCATTGGTTCTAGACCCAATTATTGACGGATTTCATCTCACTAGAGTCCTTATGGACGGCGGCAGCAGCCTGAACCTGCTTTACCAGGATACAGTGCGGAAAATGGGCATAGATCCCTTGAGGATTAAGCCCACCAAAACGACCTTTAAAGGCGTAATACCAGGTGTAGAGGCCAGCTGTACAGGCTCAGTCACACTTGAAGTGGTCTTCGGATCTCCGGATAATTTCCGAAGCGAGGAGTTAATCTTAGACATAGTCCCGTTCCGCAGTGGTTATCACGCACTGCTCGGGCGAACCGCATTTGCCAAGTTCAATGCGGTACCGCACTACGCATACCTTAAGCTCAAGATGCCAGGCCCTCGAGGAGTAATTACGGTCAATGGAAACACCGAACGCTCCCTCTGAACGGAGGAGCACATGGCGGCCCTTGCAGCGGAAGTACAAAGCAGCCTCTCCAGGAAGTTCTCCAATCCGGCCACTAAACGGCCGGACACCGTCAAGCGCGCCCGGAGTAACCTACAACAAGACCGCCTGGCACGATCCGAGCAGGCGTAGCAATGCGGCCCCAACCCCAACCCTCGCAAAAAGGCGACGCCAGTACTTCGCATACATAACTACGCTCTAGAGATACCATGGGTACAGGGGGAGGGGCACCATCACGGCACGCCCAAAACACGGCTTAAACCGTACCAGGGGCTGCTGATTTTTTAATTTTCTCTTACTTTCAGGACTCCATCCTTCGGAAGGCCTGTTCGGCAGTTCAATTGCCGCACAAATAATGCAAGAACCAGGGAAGCAGACAAGCCACGCCGCATTACGGAACTCCCAGGTGGTCTCTATCACGAGCAGTATACCTGTTCCGCATACTATTCCGCAGCTTGCCCCTGGAACGGACATGTTAACTAGTCCAACCTTTCACTTATCGCATTATTTGTATCGTTCTGCTTTGATCGCAGCCCTTTTTAATCAACAATGCATAGCTTTCGTCTATTTTTGCATTACCTTTTTTCTTTATATATGTTCCTTAATGACATGTTTCACCCGTACACATTGGTACGGCCAAAATACGCCAGGGGCTTTAGTACCCCTCAATATGGTGTGAGAAGTCCGAACACTTTAACAAGCGTGACACCCCGAACTTATAGCATTATATGCATCGGCTCTGAATCATGTCTTGCATCAATAGTTGGGTTTGCCCGGCTCCTATGTTTTGGTGCCTTGCGTTCCACTATATCGGCTAAGGTAGCACTAGGAGAACCACTGCGATTGTGCCCCAGTTGAGCTGGGTCGAGCACCTCAGTGGAGAAAGCTAAAACTGACTGTCATGATGAAGCGAGAGCTGGTCGCTGTTCGAGAGGTTTTTCGAGTCCCTAAAGACTTATGCCGCTTAGGGCGAGGAGCCGGCTCTGTCCAGCCAAGGCGTGGATAGCGCCCCGAACTCGGTCTTCCGAATACCAGGGGCTTCACCAAAATTTAAAATTATAGAATTCTATGGCTAAGTGAGAGTGTTCACGCATTATAGTCTGATTGCCTTGTTCGTTGGGCTAAGCGCCTCCCTCGAAGGACCCAAACATGGGAAAAAGAGCGCTCAGGTTTATCCCCGAACACCCCAGCACTAGCGGCACGAGGGCAGAAGCCGACGACTCGCCATCTCTCAGAATTGATAAATAGCCGCACAGAAGGTAATATTTTAAATTCCAACAGCATTGCTTAGCACATATAAACAAGTTTTCAGTGCACAGGACAAAATGAGCAAGTTTCACTCAAAAATTACATCCCTAGAACATTCATCTGCCACAAGGCAGGCACCCTTCAGAACATCCTTATAGTAATTCTCGAGCTTGCGATGCTCTTTCCCCGGTGGTGGCCCATCCTTCACAAGCTTCTCAGCATCCAGCTTGCCCCAGTGCACCTTAGCATGGGCAAGGGCCCTACGGGCACCTTCAATGCAGACGGAGCGCTTGATGACTTCGAGCCTTGGACAGGCCTCCACCAGCTGCCGCACCAGCCCGAAATAGCTCCCAGGCAGAGCCCCTCCAGGCCATAGCCGAACAATGAGGCCCTTCATGGCCTGTTCGGCCGCCTTGTGGAGCTCGACCAGTTGCTTCAGCTGGTCGCTCAGGGGCACGGGGTGTCCGGCCTCAACATACTGAGAGCAGAACACCTTCTCTGTCGAGCTGCCCTCCTCGGCTCAATAGAATGCGGCAGCATCGAACACACCCCGGGGAAGATCTGCGAACGCTCCTGGAGAGCTCCGGATTCGGGTAAGTAACAAGTAACTCACGTTTATGTGTTTGCTTTGCATAAAGAATGCCTTACCCGCTGTCGGTGTCAAAACCGGCGGATCTCAGGTAGGGGGTCCCGAACTATGCGTCTAGGCCGGATGGTAATAGGAGGCAAGGGGCACGAAGTTTTACCCAGGTTCGGGCCCTCTCGATGGAGGTAAAACCCTACGTCCTGCTTGATTAATATTGATGATATGGGTAGTACAAGAGTAGATCTACCACGAGATCGGAGAGGCTAAACCCTAGAAGCTAGCCTATGGTATGATTGTTGATGTGTATGTTGTCCTATGGATTAAAACCCTCCGGTTTATATAGACACCGGAGAGGGTTAGGGTTACACAAAGTCGGTTACAATGGTAGGAGATCTACATATCCGTATCGCCAAGCTTGCCTTCCACGCACAGGAAAGTCCCTTCCGGACACGGGACGAAGTCTTCAATCTTGTATCTTCATAGTCCAGGAGTCCGGCTGAAGGTATAGTCCGGCTATCCGAACACCCCCTAATCCAGGACTCCCTCAGTAGCCCCTGAACCAGGCTTCAATGACGACGAGTCCGGCGCGCAGATTGTCTTCGGCATTGCAAGGCGGGTTCCTCCTCCAAGTACTTCATAGAAGATTTTGAACACAAAGATAGTGTCCGGCTCTGCAAAATAAGTTTCCCCATATTGCCATAGAGAGAATAATATTTACACCAATCTAATCTGTTGACGTATTCCGTAGCGTGACACACCACGGCCAAGCCTTTATCCGAGTCGTTTCATTATCCCACCTCAGCGCGTCTTGCGAGGCGGTTTCCTTGGCACGTCTTGTTAAAGCAGAGATCGTGTCCCCTTATCCCGGGATTCTCATCAATACGGGCGTGGGTAACCCAACCGCTTCTAGGACCCCTAGATTATAGGCAAGTCCAAACGGACACGGAGAGGACGCTTGATATTCACCCTCTTTATAAAGGGGACAAGGCTTTTATTTTTCCCTCCCGTGCTCAATCGAATCCTTCCTCCACCTCAAACTCAAACGCCCGAAGTTCAGGTTAGGTGCTCCGAACCTTCAGTCATGTCCGGATCTAGCCTTCAAGGCCGATGGGTGCCTTCCTCCATCATGGAAGAAGACATCAAGAAGTTGAGGGAGGCCAGATATCTGATCGCCGAGATTTTGCATCGGTTGCCTCCCCGAGGGCAGGCCGTCCCCACCCCCGAACCCAACGAGAACGTCGTGTTCGGCTCCCACTTCCTCCGAGGTCTAGGCCTTGCTCTGGATCCTTTCGTCAGGGGTTTGATGTTTTACTACGGGCTAGACTTTCATGATATAGCTCCGGACTCCTTTCTTCATATCACGACATTTATTGTCGTGTGCGAGGCCTTCCTCCGGGTTACCCCTCACTTTGGCCTATGGCTCAAGACCTTTGAAGTGAAGCCGAAGATGGTCGAGGGGCAACATGCAGCGTGTGGAGGTGCCTCAATACGCAAGATGACGGGAGCTCCGTGGCCCAAAGGTTCCATCCCAGAGGTGTCTTAATTGTGGCAATAGGAGTGGTTCTACATCACGGCTCCTAGAAGTGCCAAGTGGGCGGCCCCCTGTTTTCTGCTCGGGCCCTCCACCATAGCTGATGTCATGGATTAGCAGAGGTCTGAGCTGGGGTCCAGTCAAGGACATGCCTATACTGCAAAGCCGCATTCGAGATCTCTTCAACGGAGATTTCAGTTTGGTTGCGGTAATACAGGTTATGCTGGTTCGTCAAGTCCAGCCTTGCAAACACCGGCCTCTTCGCCTGTGGGAGTTCAATCCCGAGGTACCGCGTGCCATTCAAAATTTTCTCGGCCTGATGCACGAGGAGATGTACAAGTCATTCTTTGGACCTCAGGTGGAGTGTCTGTAAATCACCGAGGACGTGGGCCTGAGTAGTAACCGCGCCGCCGAACAGATAAGGCATCTTCTGGCCGAACATACTATTTCTCCTTTGTTACGAAGTTATTTCTGAGAGTTTGCTTTTTGACCAGGACTGCTAACAAAGGCGAAGTTGATTCGGTGTTCGGCCCCCCTCCTTGAGGGTTTGGAAAATCCGGTATTGGAAAAGATGCTCCAGACCGCACCTTGCCTGGAGCCCTTGAAGGAAGATACTGTGGAGGATAATGCGGGCGGACGCGGGCCGTCAACGCTACCCATTCTAGCCGAGGGAGCGAGCGTCTCCATGAAGGAAGACGACCAGAAGAGGACAAGGACCGCACCCGGGGATTCGGAAGCCGAAGCTTCCAAACGGGAGAAGAAGTCTCCCACAGAGGGTCCTGCCTTGGGGGGCGCTGTTGCCGCACAAAGTCCGCGGGGGGATCAATTCTCCCACGAGTCGTAAGTGACCCGAAATACTTTTAATAGTACAAGTATGCCATCTTTTTCTTCTGAGAAAATAACCACCACATATATCTTTGCAGTTCGGGCCTTAGCCCCTCTCAAATGAGCTCATCTTCGAGGGATCTTCTTCCAGAGATGATGGAGAGCGAAACGCCTCCTCCGGACTCCTCCGCTCCAGAAGCGGGCGACCCTGAAGTGTCGTCGCCCAGAAGATAATCCCATTGACCCCCAAAGCTCCAAGTGCCCGGCTCTCGAAGAGAGCAGACAAAATGGAGTCCGGCACCGTCTAGTGTGCGATCGGATGTTCTGAGGGAGTTGGTGGGGTGAGCGGCCATCTCAGATGAACACCGTGTGCTGATGAATACGGTGATGGAGAGAATATCGTCTGCCGAAAGCGGATTGCATGAAGATTTTATGAGTCTACTAACAGGCTTTGAGGTACGTAAAAGAATGTATGATAATCCTGCACATGCTAGGTGTGCCCTATGTAGATAGTAGCCCCTGAGACTCTGGTTTTCTTCGGAAATGATGACGAACAGAGGATCGTATTCCCAGGAAATAACCATACTGCCTCTATGTGCAGGTGATGGAAGCTCCGGTGGCTAGCCGGACTAGCAAGTTTGCCCATTTAGAACGGCAGTTGGATGCGGCAGACGCCGACATCAAGCTTGTTAACAAAAGGCTTGACGAGGCACAGGGTAAGTGTCATTATCTGGTAAACGCTACATAGGAAGAGCAGCATGATGCCAGTATCTTTAATATGTTGTGACTGCAGATGGAGCTGCCACTGTTGAAGCCTTGCGGGCAGAACTTTCCCGAGCCAAGGAACAAGATAGGTTGGGTAATGCGGCTGCTGTGAGGGCGGCCAAAGAGTTGCAAGCCGAGAAGGCTGCGCATGGCAAGACCCGAGACAAGATGGCCAAGATGGCTATAGAATTAAAAGCCGCCGCCGACCGTTGACGGGTTCTTGAAAAGGAAAACCAAGCGAAGGCATCGGACCTTGAGAAGGCTGCTGCGACGAAAAAGGATCTCCTCTCTTCTATGAGGGCAAAGAAGGAGGAGCTGCGGGAAGCCGGGGATATTGTAGCCGGGAAATCATTTATGTTGCGGAGGAGGTTCGGAGATCCACGGTATGCCCCTCTGGATCGGCTGTGGAGTTCGGAGGATGTATATATGGATTTGACGGCAAGCACTGCCGATGCGGCCAAGTATTTCCAGGGTCAGACGGACCGTGAAGTAGACCAGCTGTTTTGGAGATAATTCCATTCTCCCGAGCGTCCGCTTTCATTGACTGACCAATTAGCCGAATGGGCCGAACTAAATAGGTTGTCCGGACTTTCCATGAGGTCTGTTGTGGACCAGCTGTGGCCGGAAAGGTCAAAACCGAACAGCTATTTCAGCTTGGTGCAGCAATTCCTTCACGTGGTGCCGCGCATAAATGCGATGAAGAGGCCGGCGTGCATAGAAGGTGCACAGATGGCCTTTGCCCGTGTTAAAGCATACTGGGCGGAGATGGATGCTACCACTGTTGCAGCGCGGGATTCGTCCATAGGTCGAAGGGCTGCTAAGCACTACTTTGAAGAAGTTCTTGAGGGTGCTCGTTTGATAGAGACCCAGTGCTCAAAAAATATTATGCTTGAGTGACATGTAATCTCATTGTAAGCGAAATGCTTTTATAAATTTTTATAAGGCTATTTTTATACTTTTGCCTGAAAGTAATATGATGCCTCCTGGGCGGCTGTTTATGTATACACGTGTATAACCTGAAAGATTGCAGTCGTCGGCTTCAACCCTCACGCATATAATGCGGAGGTGCTCGCAAAAACACGCATTCACACTTAACCCAATGTCTTGGTCCTATTAAGGAGGTGATAGCAGAGCGAGCGAGGCAACCGGACTATAATGCTTTAGCACTTTCACTTAGCCATAGGAGTTTGACAGTGGGGCTACTAGATAGCCCATGGTGGCTCCGCACTCTCCCGACCTCGGTGTGCGTACATGTCTGGCCGGAAAACGGCCCTTCGTTAAGGCGGAGGAATTCTAACATTCCCACAGGTCATCTAGTGGTTGACCAGTCTCAAGCTATATCATGACAGTCAGTTTTCGGCTTTCTCTACTAAGGTGCTTGTCCGGATGAACCAGGGCACAATTGCAGTAGTTCTCCTGGTGCTACCTTAACCGGTAAAGCGGAACGTAAGGCACCAAAACACAGGAGCCGGGCAAACCCAACATTTGACCAAAGACAATGATTCGGAGCTGATGCAAATAGGGCCAAACTCGCGACGCCGAACACTCCCTAAGGTGTTCGGTCTTTGTGGCATAAACCGGGCCTAAATAATGGCCTTTGTAAGAAGCCCCTTGTGTCCAGGTACGTGCATTGTTCTGGCATGGCCACATGCCAAGACGTCAGCATCCTTCTCAACGGTGGATATGTATCAACAAGAGACAGTAAAAAAGGTTTACGCAGGGTCTTAATCTAAAAAGAATCCTTGGAGCGGGTCCCTGCTGCACGTCTGCGCCTGTGTCTCCGTTGTGCCGTATCCTGGACGGGTGTAGCATGATGATTGTCTGTAAAAGAGAGGAGTTTAGGTGAAAAATTTGTCGTGCAAAAAGATAGTTTGTTAAATAAACCATGTATAATTCAAGATGAGAAGAAATTGCCACTTGTCTGCGCGTGCTGAGCCCCTTGTATTGACGAATAGGGGTGTGACCGTTTATTCGGTATAAGTAGCGGCGCCGGACTCGATTAGTTGTGTCTGAGGTCTTGACGACCTATTGGATGCTTTCTGGTCCGGGCGCCTTTAGTGTGCGGCTGCCAAGGCGGCCTCACTCTCTTCGGCATGCAGAGATCGCTTGATATTTCCGTGCACTGTAATGATGCCACGTGGACCGGGCATCTTGAGTGTGAGGGAGGCGTAGTGTGGTATTGCATTAAAGCGAGCGAAAGCTTCGCGTCCGATTAGTGCTTGATAGCCACTTTGAAACGCAGCGATGTGGAAAGTTAAATGCTCACGATGGAAGTTATCGGGGGAGCCGAATATAACTTGTAGTAGGAGGGAGCCCGTACAACGAGCCCCTGGGCCTGACATTACTCCTTTAAAGGTAGTATTGCTATGGCGAATTTGTGTTGGGTCTAACCCCATCCCACGGATTGTATCCTGATATATTAGGTTTAGGCTACTGCCGCCGTCCATCAAGACTCTTGTGAAGTGATATCCACCGATTACTGGGTCTAATACCAGGGCAGCCCATCCTGCGTGTTGGATACTTGCTGAGTAATCGCGATGGTCGAAAGTGATCGATTGAGATGACCAGTGGCAGGACTTCATGGTGACAAGCACTTGGGTATATTTTCCTGGGAGTGCCGCGTTGTTTTTTCCCTTCATTACGTGTAACACGTTTACTGATTTGACTTCTGGTGGAAATTTCTTTTGTTCCCCTGTGTCTTGCTTGGGGGGCTCGTCCTCGTCTTCACTTGGTGTATCCTCCCCCTTGTGTATGGCGTTGAGCTTGCCGGACTGCTTGAAGACCCAATATTCTTTGTGGGTATGATTAGCAGTTTTACTAGGGGCACTATGAATCTGACATACTTGGTCCAGAATTTTGTTGAGGCTGGACAATTCATCCCTGGTGCCTTTAGGGGGCGGCTTTTGACCTGGCCGAGAGCTTTTGAATCCGGCATTTACTGTCGTGCCCTTCGTGCTGTCTTCTTTATTCCGGCGTTTGTTATTGATGTTGCGCCGTGATTTCCCGTTTCCATCTCTAACTTCAGATGTACTGGGGTCGCTGGTGCTGCATCTGGCTAGCCTGCTGTCCTCACCCGCGCAAAAGCGGGTCATGAGGTTTGTTAATGCGGCCATCATTCTTGGCTTATTTTGGCCGAGGTGTCTGGCGAGCCATTCGTCACGGACGCTATGCTTGAAAGCTACTAAGGCTTCGGCGTCCGGACAGTCGATAATCTGGTTCTTTTTAGTAAGAAACATGTTCCAAAGCTTTTGGGCTGACTCTCCGAGCTGTTGAGTTATATGACTCAAATCGTCCGCATTCGGAGGTCGGACATAAGTCCCTTGAAAATTTGCCCGAAAGGCGTCTTCGAGCTCTTCCCAACTTCCAATGGAGCTTTCGGGGAGGCCTTTGAGCCAGTGATGAGCTGGCCCTTTGAGCTTGAGGGGTAGGTACTTGATGGCGTGGAGATCATCTCCTCGAGCCATATGGATGTGAAGGATATAGTCCTTGATCCAGACCCCGGGGTCTATTGTTCCGTCGTATGCCTCTATGTTTACGGGCTTGAATCCCTCTGGAAATTCGTGGTCCAGCACCTCATCGGTGAAACAAAGGGGGTGTGCGGCACCCTTGTAGCTGGGTGTACCGCGTTGTTCGGATGTTTGTTGTGTTGCATTGTATGCTGGGGCGCGCTTGCGTGGTCCATAGATGGATCTTGTTGCACCGTCCTTTGGGTGCGAGCCCTCGCATTGGTTGCGTGTTGTATGGTGAGCGGCATTGTATGCCGCTCTGTGTTGGTAGAGGGGTCGTCTATCCGACTAGGTGGCTGCTTTGATATTTGGTTGTGGGGGGTCTGAGGCCTCCTCATCAAATTCGGGTAGCAGCTTCCGCTTTGGGTAGCTCTTGGAGGGGCGATTGTCGCCGTACTTTGCTGTTGTGTTGAGTATTTTACTCCATCTGATTTGGAGTGTGTCTTGCGCGGCCTTGAGCCTTTGCTTCTGCTTTTTCAGACTCCTCGCGGTGGCAACGAGCCTTTTACGGGCAGTCTGCTGCTCCGGGTGCCTGTCCGGCGTTATGTCGTCCGGACCATCATCCTTGATAAGATTTGTTTGTTCGATTTGATTAGCCGGATTGCCGTTGTCCGGCAGTTGTTTGCCCTGCTCCAGTGCTGGGTCTGTGTGATCGCTATTTCTATCGAGGCGAGATTTGGGGCGGCGCTTGCGACGCCGCTTTGGCTGCTTTTCGAGGGAACAAGCCTTCGGTGCGTCCTTCCGCTCCTCGTCGTCATCTTTTGGTGCGTCCACCATGTATACGTCATATGACGAGGTTGCATTCCAGGGCCCAATAGGCGCTGGTTCTTCATCGTCTCCTTCATCGGCGTCCATACCGTCAATGTCTTCGGAGTCGAAGTCGAGCATGTCGGTTAAATCGTCGACAGTGGCTACAAAGTGGGTGGTGGGTGGGCTTTGAATTTCTTCATCGTCCGAATCCCAACGTTGCTGACCGTAGTCCGGCCAGGGCTCTCCTGATAAAGAGAGAGAGATTTCAGTGTCTTTAGAATATCGCCGAAAGGCGAGTGCTGAAAGATGTCCGCGGCAGTAAACTCCATAATCGGCACCCAATCGGATTCGATCGGCAGGGGCGCGGAGGGTTCGGAGTCTGGAGAGAAGTCCGGCTCCTTGGAGTCACGAGTCTCGCAGAGTGTGCGGCTGGTGTTTGGCTCGATCGCCGTTGGGATTGCAGCCCCCGAGGCAGCGTCCAACCACCCATCCTTGATCGGCGCAGTTGGCTCTGAATTAAGGGTCGAAGCCGATGCGGGTGCGGCCTCTAGGGCACTGTTCGGCGGCAGAGCTAGAACATGCTCGTCGTGATTGTGCGGCGCGCTCGGCAGTGACTTGAATCCGTCGAAGATCAAGTCCCCCTGGATGCCAGCCGTGTAGTTTAAACTTCCAAATCTGACCTGACGGCCAGGGGCGTAGCTTTCGATCTGCTCCAGATGGCCAAGTGAATTGGCCCGAAGTGCGAAGCCGCCGAAGACGAAGATCTGTCCGGGGAGGAAGGTCTCACCCTGGACTGCATCGCTATTGATGATCGTAGAAGCCATCGAGCCTGACAGCGACGACACAGAGGAACTCTCAATGAAATCACCAATGTCGGTGTCAAAACCGGCGGATCTCGGGTAGGGGGTCCCGAACTGTGCGTCTAGGCCGGATGGTAACAGGAGGCAAGGGACACGAAGTTTTACCCAGGTTCGGGCCCTCTCGATGGAGGTAAAACCCTATGTCGTGCTTGATTAATATTGATGATATGGGTAGTACAAGAGTAGATCTACCACGAGATCGGAGAGGCTAAACCCTAGAAGCTAGCCTATGGTATGATTGTTGATGTGTATGTTGTCCTATGGACTAAAACCCTCCGGTTTATATAGACACCGGAGAGGGTTAGGGTTACACAAAGTCGGTTACAATGGTAGGAGATCTACATATCCGTATCGCCAAGGTTGGCTTCCACGACAAGGAAAGTCCCTTCCGGACAAGGGACGAAGTCTTCAATCTTGTATCTTCATAGTCCAGGAGTCCGGCTGAAGGTATCGTCCGGCTATCCGAACACCCCCTAATCCAGGACTCCCTCACCCGCCGCTATCTTCTTCACCTCATCCAACTCCTGGAGGCTCTTCTGGGATTCGGCCTTGGCAGACTTGGCATTTTCAATAGCCACCGCGAGCTCGGACACTCGCGTCTTTGAGTCAAGCTCCAAACTCTCATGTTTTTCCATGAGAGCCTGGAGCTCTTGCCGTACCTTGCCAACCTCGGCCTCATACTTCTCCCGCTCGATCCGCTTCGAGGCTGCCCTCTTCTCGGCCTCGACCAGCGCTTGCTTAAGGGTCTCCACCTCAGACGTGGCCCCTACAATAGCCACGATAATCCTGTCATTCTTTGCAATTGCACCTTTTTATATATTTTTTAAAACAAGGTATTTCTTACCTTCATTATCCTCGAGCTGCTTCTTGGCACGCCCGAGCTCTTGCTCGGACCGCTCGAGGTTCTGCTTTAGCGTGTCCACTTCCGCAGTCAGTGCGGCGGACGCAAGCAGAGAAGCCTGCATACGCATATTGACTCATTTTTGTTAGACTCCTGCGAATTTTATTTGATCCTCTATTCGGCTTTTCTTCCCGAACGCCAAACAGAGCATCAGGGGCTACTGTCTATGCGGTAATATTATTTACACATTCTTTACTTACCTCAAAGCCTGTTAAAAGGCTAGTACAAGCTTCAGTCAGTCCGCTCTTGGCGGACTGAACCTTCTGGACCACCGCACTCATAATAGTTCGGTGCTCCTCGTCGATGGAGGCACCTTGGAGCGCCTCCAACATATTGTCCGGCACCTCCGGTTGGACGGGGGCCACCGGCACGGTGGGCTTGCTCCTCTTGGAAGGAGGTCCCCCGCCGGACTCTGGAACCTTTGAAGGTTCCGGAGTGGTGTCCGGCCTAGAGCCGGACTTGGAGCCCTGGGGGTTTCATCCCCTTTACTCCTGGAGTTCGGGAGGTCGCCTTGCGGCGTCTCCAGGACCACCTCCTCCCGGCTTGGAACCTGTTGGGATAACACTTCGGTGTCGTCCGTAGGGCGGGGGGAGGAAGCCATCGGAAGCGAGTTCACATCCAACGAGTCTAGTGAGCCGCTCGACGACGCGTCGAGCCGGTCTTTGGGTGGTCTACATAAACATATTCGACATAAGGGAAAGTTGTGCAATAAATGAATACTATGAATTACTCTGGTATCGGGATACTTACGATTTCGCCAGGGGCTTCGCCCTGGGCGGCCACTCCTCTCCGCCGTCGTCGGCGTCGGTGGAGTAGTCCAGAGGAAGGGTTTTCCCCTTCTTGGACCCTCTGGCCTCCCCAGAGAGGGCGGCCTTCCTTTTCTTCTCTCCTCCCGCTGGAGGGGGAGAGGTCTCTTCTTCTTCCTCCTCGTCTTCACGGGAGGAATGCGCCTCGGAACCGTCGGATGATGGATCCGACACCTCCTGGCGCCGGGCACTCTTTCGAGTCCCCGTGGCCTTTTTCGCGACCTTCTTCTCTGGTACCACATAGGGTGCCAGAACTAGCAGCTTCGCCAAGCGAGCGTCCGCTGGGCCTTCGGGCAAAGGAGCCGGATAGTTGATCTGTCCGGACGTCTCCTGCCAATCCTGTCAAAGGTAAGGGAGCTTAGATCCCGCATGGAGTCAAACTATGAAAAACCGATACCCTGTAAAAGGAAAAAACAGCTTACCGCATGAGCGTGACGCTGT
The DNA here is from genome assembly GCF_056163025.1 of Triticum urartu. Taxonomy (NCBI): domain Eukaryota; kingdom Viridiplantae; phylum Streptophyta; class Magnoliopsida; order Poales; family Poaceae; genus Triticum; species Triticum urartu. The sequence continues at coordinate 431,371,448 of NC_141874.1, forward strand.
GTACTGAATCCGCGATCCTCGATAGCGGATGCGGCGGCCTCGGCGCCCTTGAAAAGCACCTTCCAGGCATCTTCGTATGTCGTGTCGAAGAGCCTGCTCAGAGTTTGGTGCCGCGCCGGGTCGAACTCCCACAGGTTGACAGCCCGTTGTTGACACGGGAGGATCAGGCGGATGAGCATAACCTGGACTACGTTGACAAGTTTGAGCTTCTTGTCCACCAGGGTTTGGACGTATGTTTGGAGTCCGGTCAGCTCTCCTTTTTTACCCCACGACAGGCCCGTCTCCTTCCAGGAGGTGAGCCGCGTAGGGGGTCGGATCGAAACTCGGGGGTTGCGACCCATTCGGGGTCGCGCGGCTCGGTGATGTAAAACCACCCCGATTGCCACCCCTTCATGGTTTCCACAAAGGAGCCCTCGAGTCATAAGACGTTGGTCATGTTGCCCACCATGGCGCCTCCTCACTCCGCCTGGTTGCCGCGCACCACCTTCGGCTTGACATTGAAAGTCTTGACCCATAGGCCGAAATGGGGGCGGATGCGGAGGAAGGCCTCGCACACGACGATAAATGCCGAGATGTTGAGGACAAATTTCGGGGCCAGATCATGGAAATCCAGGCCATAGTAGAACATGAGCCCCCAGAAAAATGGGTGAAGAGGGAAGCCCAGTCCGCGGAGGAAATGGGGGAGGAGCACCACCCTCTCATGGGGCCTAGGGGTGGGGATGAGCTGCCCCTTTTCGGGAAGCCGGTACGCAATGTCGTTAGACAAATATCCGGCCTTCCTCAGTTTTTTGATGTGTCCCTCCGTGACGGAGGAGACCATCCACTTGCCTCCCACTCCGGACATGGCTGGAGAAGGTTGAGGTGGGGAGTGCGGACTTGGGCGCTGGAGCTCGAGTGCGCGAGAATGGATAAGCAAGGGAGGAAGAAGGCGTAGGTGAAAAGGTGGATCCTTATCCCCTTATATGGGTGGACGCAACTACGTGTCCCCACCAGCCTGGTAAAACTCGCTTATCTCCAAGCGCCATAATCAAATGGGGCGGTTGGGTTACCCACGCCCGTATTGATGAGAATCCCGGGATAAGGGGACACAATCTCTGCTTTAACAAGAGGTGCCAAGGAAACCGCCTCACATGACGCGCTGAGGTGGGATAATGAGACGACTTGGATAAAGGCTTGGCCGTGGTGTGTCACGCTACGGAATACGTTAGCAGATTAGATTGGTGTAAATATTATTCTCTCTATGGCAATATGTGGAAACTTTTTTTGCAGAGCCGGACACTATCTTTGTGTTCAAAATCTTCTATGAAGTACTTGGAGGAGGAACCCGCCTTGCAATGCCGAAGACAATCTACGCGCCGGACTCGTCGTCATTGAAGCCTGGTTCAGGGGCTACTGAGGGAGTCCTGGATTAGGGGGTGTTCGGATAGCTGGACTATACCTTCAGCCGGTCTCCTGGACTATGAAGATACAAGATTAAAGACTCCGTCCCGTGTCCGGAGGGGACTTTCCTTGGCATGGAAGGCAAGCTTGGCGATACGGATATGTAGATCTCCTACCATTGTAACCGACTTTGTGTAACCCTAACCCTCTCCGGTGTCTATATAAACCGGAGGGTTTTAGTCCGTAGGACAACATACACAACAACAATCATAGCATAGGCTAGCTTCTAGGGTTGAGCCTCTTCGATCTCGTGGTAGATCTACTCTTGTACTACCCATATCATCAATATTAATCAAGCAGGACGTAGGGTTTTACCTCCATCGAGAGGGCCCGAACCTGGGTAAAACTTTGTGTCCCTTGCCTCCTGTTACCATCCGGCCTAGACGCACAGTTCGGGACACCCTACCCGAGATCCGCCGGTTTTGACACCGACAACCACCTTACCGAGTTGTTACAAGACCATGGTTTTGAAGTTGGGCTAATCGACCCCACTCTTTTTACTAAGAAGGTCAAAGGGAGTTGTTTGTGTGCCAATTATATGTTGATGATATTATCTTTGGTTCCCCTAACAAAGCTTTCAATGAGGAATTTGCCGCTCTCATGACCTCAAAGTTCAAGATGTCTTCCATGGGAGAGTTGAAGTTCTTTCTAGGGTTCGAAGTGAAGCAAAGAAGAGAAGGAACCTTCATCAACCAAGCCAAATATACTCAAGACATGCTCAAGAGATTCAAGATAAGTGATGTCAAGCCGGCTTCCACTCCAATGCCCACCAAGTGCCAACTTGACATAGATCCCAATGGTAAAGCGGTGGATCAAAAGGTATATCGCTCCATGATAGGCTCCTTGCTCTACCTTTGTGCATCTAGACCGGATATCATGTTGAGTGTGGGAATTTGTGCACAGTTTCAAGCCGCACCTAAGGAAAGTCACTATGTGGCGGTCAAACGAATTTTTCGATATTTGGCTCATACCCCAAACTTTGGCTTATGGTATCCAAGAGGAGCAAACTTCAAGCTTGTAGGATATTCGGATTCCGATTGGGCGGGAGACAAAGTGGATAGGAAGTCCACTTCAGGAGGGTGCCAATTCCTTGGTTGCTCTTTGGTAAGTTGGTCTTCCAAAAAGCAAAGTTGTGTGTCTCTCTCGTCCACCGAAGCGGAGTATGTGGCGGTCGGTAGTTGTTGTGCACAACTCTTATGGATGAGGCAAACTTTAAAGGATTATGGTGTCATTTGTGACAAAGTGCCTCTTTGGTGTGACAATGAAAGTGCCATCAAGATCTCTCTCAACCCGGTGGAACACTTCAAGACGAATCATATTGGGATCCGGTATCACTTCATCCGGGATCACATTAGGCGAGGAGAGATCGAGCTCAACTATGTCAAAACTCATGACAACCTTGCAGATATTTTCACGAAGCCCTTGGATGAAGCAAGATTTCACGAGTTAAGGCATGAGCTAAATATCGTTGATTTGAGCAATGTTGCTTGAACCCTTGCACACCCCACCATACTCAACTTGTTGTCTTGTTTAGATGTAGGCATGGACATAGGGGGAGTGTTGTTCTCTAAATGAACTCTCCCTCCCCCATTATGCATAAATTGATCAAGTCTTTCACATTAGCCATGTTTGATGGTACTTGTGCTTCAAAGACGAGTTTTGGTCATGGACCCAAGGATAATTCTTCGCGGTGCGATACCAATTGACTCAAACATAGGTGGCTACGGCCACCGCCCTCTCTTTGGAGAGGTGGTGTCTCGTGGGTGTTTCGTTTTGTCGTTTGCCTTTCTGCCTTTGTGTGTAGCATGGTTTTGTGGTGTCGTGTTGCCTCGGAGTGTTCGTGCTAAGAACCCGTTTTTCGTGTGCTTGAAACGTGCATCTTCTTGAGCCCATGGTACTACTGCGGCTGGCCACGGTACTACCACTTTAAGAGGCACGGTACTACCGCTCAGGTGCGGTACTTCCGCCGAGCGGTACTACCGCAATGAGGCACGGTACTACTGCGCCGTCGAGGGAGCGTGGGGGTTATGACTCGGGCAGGGGAGTTCCAACTCCCCATACCCATTCACTCGTCTCTCTCCCCATGTCTCTCTCTCTCTTGCTCAAGAACGGCGCCGGAGATCCTCGCCGGATCTCCGTCTCCGGCCACTCTCCTCGGATTCCGACCAGTGGGATCGTTCCCCACCACTTCCTCTTGCCATGGACCAAGGTTTTTCCCCAAATCCCTCTTTTTCTTGGTTGTTCTCTCGCTTCTAGGTTTTTAGGGAGATGCTTGTTGTTCTTGAGATTTTAGGCCAAATCTATGCAAGAGTAGGATGTAGGAGAGTCGTGTTGCATAGGAATCATACTTGATATGTTGTCTTGTGGTAGATTTGTCCAACCGTAGTACTGCCATGGTTTCGCGGGCTTTTCTCAAATTTGAACTTGTTCGGATCTGACGCGGTGCAGTACTACCGTGTCTCATGTGCGGTACTACCGCTCATGCGGTACTACCGCCCATCAGGTGCGGTACTACCGCGCTAGCTCGTGCGGTACTACCGCTCATCAGATGCGGTACTACCGCGCTAGCTGGGGCACTAAGCTCGTACTACTGCTCCTAGACCCGGTACTACCGTGACCTTACACGGTACTACCGCGACTAAGAGCGGTACTACGATCTTAGTTCCGCAGCACTTGGCAGTACTACCATAGGGGTCAAATCTCTCTCTAGGCAATTATCTTATGTGCTCTCTACATGTTTCTTTTGCTTTGTTGTGGTCTTTGCATTGATCCTTCTTATTTGTCATGGGTATTTTGCATTTTGTGTCTCAGGTGGTGACTCTCGCCGTTCCAATCCTAGTCGTGACACTGGCTCCAAGCGTCTGCGCAACCCCCAAGATGAAGCCCCAGAGGGCTCCAATGCCCCCAAGCGCAATGTCAAGACCACCGCCAATAAGCAAAAGGAACCTGCTAAGGGCATGGACGAGATTTCAGTCTCTGAGTATGTCGAATGCCGGAAGAACAATCCCTATGTGAATCCTTGGGCTATCCTCAGAGGCACCGAGTTGTTCTGGACCAAGCAACAGGCTCTCACCTATCTGGATGTGATCAAGAACAAGCAGAATACCTTCGTGGATGTGAAGTGGATAAACATGAATCACATGCGGAAGGACAAGTTTCATGACTATTTTGGAGAGGCTCTGGACTTGGTGGAGCAGTTTGCTATTGAGCCGGTGATCTCCTTTCACCTTGACTATGACCCTGAGCTTATCTGTCAGTTCTTTGCCTCAGTTTACTTTCATCCCGGGGATGAGCGGAGGATGACCTGGATGACCAATGGCCTTCAGTTGTCTGCTACATGGAAGGAGTTCATGGATCTGCTTCACATTCCTGATGACGGGCTTCACACCCCCGTTGGTGTTCGCCCCCACGCCAACTCTGAGTCTACCAACAAGAACCTGCTTCAGCCACTCCTTGTTGAGAAGGTGCTCCCCAATGGCAAGTCAACTTGGGTGCTGAACTCCTTTCTGGATATCATGCATCGCATCTTCCGCAACACTCTGTTCCCATGCATTGGCGACAAGGACAAGGTTCATGCCTATCTAGTGGGCATGTTGCTCCTGTGTGCAGAGGCACATTCATCTCAGACTCAGCCACTTGATGTCTCACACATCATGTGGTGTGAGCTTCGGTTTGCAGTGTTCACTCGCAAGGTACCTATCTATGGACCGTACCTGTTTCTGATGCTCTCCACCACTTGGAGAAGATGTACCCTAGTGATGAGTTCCTTGCTCCAGACTGGATTCGGCATGAGTCCATCTGCCTCCGCGTCAAGCCCAACTGGGCCAACACTACCACCCGTGCTGAGGCTTCTTCCGCTAGGAGGGCTGTTGGTGAGGAGGAGGCTGGTGCAGAGCATGTTGCTGAGGATCGTGCTGCTAGGTCTACCGCTCCTTCCTCTGAGCAGTCGTGGGCCAAGAAGCTAAAGGACAAGATGAAGACTCTCTTCTGCATGCAGGCAAAGGGACAGTACAGGGCTCACGTGGCAGACAAGGAGAGTCGCCGCCATGACAAGAAGGTTATGAGGCTCTTTGGAGACGATGTGTCTGGCGGTTCTGAGGACGTCATCACGCCTGAGGCTGCCTGGATGTCGAAGCAGGGATACAAGTGGACCAGTTCAGAGGAAGACATCGAGGATCCCATCCCCGCCGCTAAGTCTGACGAGGAGCACGAGGAGCAGTGGGACGACTTCTCTTCCTGAGCCACCCCGTGTGTGTAGGTGTCCTCTCTGCCTTTTTGGCGTCTCGATGCCAAAGGGGGAGAGAGTGTAGGGATTTGCGTTGTGTCGTGCTTGGTGTGTTTGTTTGCTTTGTCGTTTGAACCTCGTTTGCCTCGTTTGCTTTTGTTTGGTTTGTGCCTTCAAGACCTATCCTACATATGGTGTAAGACATATGTGTCGGCATTCTGGGAACGGGGGTCCCCAGACTTGCCTGCCTGCGGCGTGGCTCAAAAGGGGGCCCAGCGCAGCCCATCTTCACCAACACAAACCCAAGACCCTCGCGAGGGGCCAAGCCTCACGGGGCGGACGACGCGGAGCTTCCTCAGGCATGGCCTCGTCAGGCTGGCTCACGAGGAGGCGGAGAGATCAAGGCGGGGTACCTCACGAGGTGCCCGTGACGCAAGCCATGACGACCGAGGGCGCCAGGCGGGTGCCAGCCCGCGCAGTGTCCTCCCTTCCTCTTTGGTGCAAAGGGGGCAAGCGCAGACACGGAGTACCGAGGCATCAGGCAAAGGTTGCCATTTCAGTGCAACGAGACCAAGACCAGGAGGACTACGAGACGGAGGTCACCGTGGAGCCCAAGACGGCGTCATCACCAGAGCTTTGCGCAGGCGAAGACTACTTTTGTCAGGATAGCTGATACTAGCTGTCCCCCTTCAAATTAGCCCGCCATTGTTGGCTCCCTTCCCGCTCGATATTTGGGAAGAGGACCAGGGCCTCTATAAATAGGATCAGCCACCCGCAAGAGGAGAGGGAGAGAGATGAGGGGGAGGAGGCTCTTTAGAGAGGGGTTTTGATCAGAAAGAGAGAGAGAGAGAGAGAGAGAGAGAGAAAGGTGACTGAACTCCTCCCAGCAGTTCGTCGCCCCAGCCAAGAACAGACCCTCGCGAGGCTGTTCTTCCTTGTATTGTTCATCATCATCAGCCCAAGAGGCAATCCACCACACCACACACTGGAGTAGGGTATTACACCACAACGGTGGCCCGAACCAGTATAAACCCTGTGTCTCTTGTGTTATTCTTTCCTTAGTTTAGATCCTAGCAAGGCGGAGGAGTGCAGGTAGGTAGGAGGTGAAATCTCCGCGCGCACCCCAGTGTTCGAACCTCAAGGGTGTGCCGGAACCCGAAATCCGACATTTGGCGCACCAGGTAGGGGTGCGCCAGGATTCGTCTTCCACCACCACGTTCTCCTCCGACCATCATGCCCATGTCTGACGCTCGTCGGGCCCGCGTCGAGTGCCGGGCCGCACTCGCTTCCCGCCTCGCCAAGACGGCCCCTCTCGGCGGGCGTCCTCGCCGTTCCCCGTCACCTGCCATCAACGCCGCCACCGGCCCGGCGGGGGACGAGCAGCAAGCATCGTCCCTGCATCCGTCCGTGCGGCAGGACGGCCGCGCTCCCATGGAGGCTCGGGCTGCACTCATCGCGGGGAACGAGCTCCTGCGCTACCGTCCCATCGACGACGTCTATGAAGAATGGCTCGACCGCGTCGCCGAGCTCATCCGCGCCGCAGGGGGCTCTCCTGCACCGTCCGTTCCGCTGCACCGCACCCCGCCCCGCGCGGCCGATGAAGCTCCGGTGGAGCCCCGGCCACCTCCTCCTCAGGACGGCGCCATGGCTCCAAGGCGCGTGGCCCCTGGGCGGAACCTGCTCCGTCAGGTGCCAGCGCGGCAAGAGCAGAGCTGTCAAGAAGTCCCTCACCCGCAAGAAGCTGCCCGGGCGCTCCCTGCTCCAGCATGTCACGACCATGCTCCTGCTCCCGCGCGTCAAGACCCCGCGCTGCTCCCAGCTGCAGCGCGTGGGGACATGCAAGACCAAGCTCCCCGTCATCCAAGGCCTCCCGTGGCCACAGTAGGCTGCCGCGCCTTCACCGCCGAGCTACGCAGTGCCGCGTGGCCCGGCAAGTTCAAGCCGGACCTGCCTCCTCGCTACGACGACACGGCTGACCTTGCGGAGTTCCTCCAGCTCTATGAGCTGGGCATCGAAGCTGCCAACGGAGATGAGAAGGTCATGGCGAACTGGTTCCCCATGGCACTCAAGGATAGGGCCCGCACCTGGCTCCTGAACCTGGCTCCAGGCACAATCTTCTCCTGGGACGAGATGTGCACCCGCTTCATCGCCAACTTCCAAGGCACTCGCGACCGGCCACCCGCCGTGAGCGACATGCGCCACATCAAGCAACAGCCCAGGGAGACCCTGCAGAAGTACATCCAGCACTTCAACAACGCGCGCCTCAAGATTCCCAAGGTGACTGAGGAGGCCATCATCTCGGCCTTCTCCGATGGCGTGCGCGACATCAAGATGAAGGAGGAGCTGGCGATGCATGAAGACCTATGCACTTCCTTGGAGCTGTTCAACCTAGCAACCAAGTGCGCCAGGGCCAAGGAAAGGCGTCTCTCCCTCCTCGAGCTGCCTGCCACAGACCCAGAAGAGAAGAAGCCCAAGGCCAAGGATGTGAAGCGCAAGGGGGCTGCCGTGCTCGCGGCAGAACCAGACACCAAGCGGGGCAGAGATCAGCCTGAACCTTCCAAGGGCAGCTGGTACTGTGTGTACCACGACCTCCACACCCACAACACCAACAAATGTCAAGAGCTCCGAGCCGTGCAAGAAGGAAGGATCGGCCGTCGCCCTGACTGCAGTGACCAGGGCTACAGTCGAGGAGGAGGAAGGAACGCAGGATGCTGGGAAGACCGTGGCCCGCGCCAAAGGTGGCGCGATCAACCTCGCGAGGATCGCTGGCAAGACCCGCCTCGCGAAGGAGGCTGGAGGGATCAGCCTCGTGAGGGAGACTGGAGGGATCAGCCTCGCGAGGATCGCCCGCAAGGCAACGCAGGCCTCCCACCGCTGCCGCCGCAGCCAAGGAGAAACGAGGACCGCCACCAGGACGAGGGGGCTGGGGGCTTCCAGGAGCCGCGCGCGATCGCCTGCATCCTGGGCGGGGCACAAGCCCCAGCCTCTCAGCGCATCTTCAAGCAGTTCGCCCGCGAAGTGAACGCAGTCCTCCCCAGGCTCGAAGCCACGCGCCCTCTCAGGTGGTCGGCGTGCGCCATCATGTTCAGCTCAGTAGATCAGCTCAAGTGTGCGGCTACAGCCAGAGTTCTCCCGATGCTTTGCTCCCCGATCGTCAGCAACGTGGTGGTCACCAAGACCCTCATCGATGGCGGGGCAGGGCTCAATGTCCTGTCCGTGGAGACATTCAACAACCTCCAAGTGCCCTACAGCCAGCTTCAACCAACCAAGCCTTTCTCCGGTATCACCGACGGCTCCACGGTCCCGATTGGGCAGGTCCGCCACCCTGTCACCTTCGGGGCACGCGACAACTACCGTACCGAGCTCATCGACTTCGACGTCGCTCACATTCGCCTGCCGTACAACGCCATCCTTGGGTACCCAGCGCTGGCCAAGTTCATGGCCGTAACTCACCACGGCTTCAACGTCCTCAAGATGCCAGGAAGCGGCGGAGTCATCACGGTGCCCTGTGAAGAGAAGGATGCGGTGTGTTCCCTGGAACGAGCCTTTCAGGCCGCGTCACTGGAAGACCCGGATCGTGGAAGCAGGAGGCCTCTCGAGACCGCCCCTAAGAAGAAGAAGACATCGTCCGGCCCGACCACTCAGGAGGCAGGCCCCTCTAGGCCCGCGCCTGCCCAGGGGGAACCTCCTTCCATTGCATAGGAAAGCGCGCCTGGCACCCTCCTCAGGCAGGGCTCGGGGGCTCTCCCCTGGAGGGCCACCGACCTAGCTAGGGTCACGAGGGAGGCGCTTGGGCAGCACATGGAGGCGTGTTTTGAAGCACGTTTCCCTCAAGAAGGAGCAAGGCAAGGAGATCCAGACCCTCAGGAGTTCGTCAGCAAGGCCATTCATGAGCTACATGAGTCAAGAGTCATGAAAGGCGGCCGCCGCCTACCAGCAGTGGCTCCCCATCCAGGCGAGGATGGTGGGCTGCGCATCTGCATCGACATACCAGGGCTCAACCGAGTCACCTCTCTGGAGCGCCTCTGGCCCTCGCGAGTGGGGCGCTACGGAGGCCCACCCCACAGCTACGTTCGCATGCCTTACGGCTTGCCGAACGCGGCTGACACGTACCAGCGCCTCATGAGGGGCATCACGGAGGCATGAGAGGCCAGGCGTTCCGCAGCCCTGGCAGGGATGGAGATGGCCCGCGAGGAGCCGCCAGCGCCTCCGGAGCCTCCTGAGGCCCCTGGGCCTGGGGGCTCATGAGGATCGGCTCCCGCAGCCCACCGAGCCTGCTACATCAATGCTCCTTCATCCTCAACATCATCAGGTGACATCTTTCGAGTTTTATTTCCAGCTGGGAACGTCCCCCCAGGGCTGCATTATTCCCAGGCCGCGTGGGTCCGTCCCTGCGGCGTGTATCCCTTTTTTATTCCATGTTGTTAGCTTACCTTGTTGGGGGCGCCCCTCGGGCTGCATGATCCCCAAGCCGCTCGGGCCAGGCCCAGCGGCATGTATCCCATTTGCCTTTATTTCCGATTATGCGTTAGACCCACCATGCTTGATTATTTGATGCCGGTCCACGGCACCTCTTCTTCTCCATGCCGACCACTTGCACGTTAAAGGGGGGGTACCTGAGCATCGCGACTCAGGGCTCTTATTGGCTCTCCAGCCCTCACCCTCTGGTCTTGTCCATGGCATCGCGACCTGGCATACCAGCGACGGCTGAGACCAGCTCGAGGGCCGGGACCCGAGGACGTAGAGTGCCGACATCTAACCAAATTTGCAGGGACACATCACAAGATAAGGCCCAGTGCCAGGCGCAACCCGCCTAGAGGTAGGGCCCCGTGAGTCCCGCGCTCGCTCACGGGTGCCCAGATACACCTCGCCAGGCCCTACCGTGCCAGCCACGTGTCAGGGCGGGGTTGTACACGCCCCGGGGGCTCCTCCCGGAGGGGGCCCCCTCCCACGTACCAGTGGAAGCACCATGCTTCGCGATGGCTGACGACACTACCGAGGAGCAGCTATGCCCGTACACATACGGTAGCGCTATGCTCCGCGCTGGTGATAAACAACTGAGGGTGGCCCCCTGGGCGCACCAACCTCAGGGAGCCCAGAGCTCAGTGTCTAGCCTCATCATAACGCCTCCCCTCGGGAGTGCCGTGCGAGGGGGCTGGGCACGGGGGCTGCGCCTGGTTCGTCGCGTGTCTCTCCCCGAGCGGAGCCAAGGTACGAAGGCCGTTTGAGCATCAAGGGGGACTCCTGAGCATCGCGACTCAGGAGCCTAACTGGTCACGTAGCCCCTTACTCCGTGGCCCCGTCCTGGTTTCCGGTCGGGACCAACGCTGGGTGAGGCACGCGCGCGGCCGGGCTCTGCAGACGTAGAACAGTAGATCCACCCGCATCACACCTCCCTACTTGCTGTTCGTGCGCCAAGGGGGACTCCTGAGCATCGCGACTCAGGAGCCTAACTTGTCACGTGGCCCCTCACTCCTTGGCCCCGTCCTGGTTTCCAGTCGGGACCAATGCTGGGTGAGGCATGCGCGGGGCCGGGCTCTGCCGGTGTAGAACATAAGCAAGTAGGAAGGAAAGGCACAAATTTCAAGGAATTCAAAAGCAAATATTACAGTCCACACTGTTATCTCAATGCCAAACGCAAGTTTAAACGCCTCCCCGAGGCATGATACATGTGCAGGAATTAAAGGCAGGACAGGAGCCGCGACGGAGTCACTTGTCGGCGGTGGAGTAGCGCGGATTGGGTACGCCTCACGGAGCGGTGGGGTCGGCGGCGCCTTGCTTCGGCTTGGTGCTGAAGGCCCGGAACTTCCCCAGCAGGGCCTCTGCGCGACCCTTCATGGCCTCGGCAGCGGCAGCGGCACGCTCGCTGCTCACTGGCTCCAGCAGGCTGTCGAGGTCGACACCGGGATCGCGAAGGTAGATGTGGGTGAGGATCCGCGTCAGTGCTGCAGAAGACAGGACACGCGCCTCGGCCTCGGCCGTGGGGCTAAGGCCAAGGGCGACATCTTCAAGAGCGTGAACCAGGAAGGGGAGCAAAGGCGAGAGCGGAGAGACACACGAGGACCTTGCCGAGCAACCTCGCGCCTGCCGATGCACGGACCCGGCGACACACCAGAGAGCGGCCCCTGATCCTCGAGATAAGTCATCACCCGGAAGCGCCAGCTACCGTGGCACCATCCCCGCACCTAATGCTATCCCTTGTTAGCGACGCCGCTCTCCTTTCTCACCAAACGACGGCTGCTTGGGCGCCAAAGGGGACCTCCTGAGCATCGCGACTCAGGGGCTCTTACCGGACTCCGGGTCGCTCACCTCCTGGCCTTGACCACGGCATCGCGACCTGGCATACCAGCGACGGCTGAAGCCGCCTTGGGACTGGGACCTGTCGGCGCAGAGCACCAAGCCCTCGTGAGGTTCGCAAGGGAGGACTGAGCTAAGACGGAATGAGCAACTCGCGCAATTCTACGACAAGGGTTATATTAACAAAACAGGATCACACACACCTTACAAGCCCCCACGGGACGCGTTTTTGATTCCTCGCAGGGAACAGATCCTAAAGGGACACAAACTACGCGTGTCCCTGCAAAAGACGCCATCATCAACAGTGGGCCGTCAAGCACCGATGCCAACCCCATCCAGATCAGAGTCGGCGGCGGCCTGACGAGCCCGCCTTGCTCCAGGAGCGGCGCCGGCTCGGGAGCTCGTAGCTATTGTCGCTCGTCTCCGGAGTCATGAAGACCTCGCTCGGGGTAACGACCGCGAACTCTGCCTCGGTCGCGAGGGTGCTGCAGCCGGCGTGCTACAGCCAGAGCTCCAGGGGCTCCCCCTGCGGGATGATGGAGGCGAAGAAGGGAGGAAGGCAGATCCAAGACTGAAGAGGAATGGCGACGTGGAGCACGAACTCTTGGGAGGAGACCTCGGTGCGGACCCCAGGGGGGATGACCCACACCTTCGTGACCCGTCGGCGCCGACGGCGGCGCCGCCCGTGGCGGTCAGCATCAGCTCCTTCGGGGCCCTCGATGTGGGCGTACAATGGAAGCGGGAACCCCGGCGGCGCCCGCTCGCACCAAGGCCTCGACACCACCTGAAGGGCCCCTTCGTCCGGGCCACGGGGGACGAGCCGTTTCTTCGGCGGGAGTGGGTCTGGTTCCTCTCGGGGAGCCTTTCCCTTCTCTGCCATCGAGAACCGGCGGATCAGAGCCATCGCAGCAAGACGGAGCAAGGATCGGGAAGAAGGAGAAGCAAGGGGGGATGGACTGGAACGGCGCGCGCTATTCCGTACGTATGGCCGGCGAAGGCCAACCGCCGACCTCCACGATTGCAGGTAATCACGACCCACTTTGCATGCTGGGACTTGTCCAGTCTGTGCGGTTGCCGAGGCGCCATGGGGAAGTGGAGGCGCCCACGTCCAATCAGCCGCCATGCGGCGCCCAAGGCCGCAGGCTGTTAGGGCCCGCGGCGCTTCGCTCTTGCCCTTCCGCCTCCCTGCACGGCCAAGTCCGGGCACGCCTTGGGCCCGGGGGCTACTGTCGGTGTTCTGGGAACGGGGGTCCCCAGACTTTCCTGCCTGCGGCCTGCGGCATGGCTCAAAAGGGGGCCCAGCGCGGCCCATATTCACCAACACAAACCCAAGACCCTCGCGAGGGGCCAAGCCTCGTGGGGCGGACAACACGGAGCTTCCTCAGGCACGGCCTCATCAGGATCGCTCACGAGGAGGCGGAGAGATCAAGGCGGGGTACCTCACGAGGTGCCCGTGACGCAAGCCATGACGACCGAGGGCCCCAGGTGGGTGCCAACCCGCGCAGTGTCCTCCCTTCCTCTTTGGTGCAAAGGGGGCAAGCGCAGCCGCGGAGTACCGAGGCATCAGGAAAAGGTTGCCATTTCGGTGCAACCAGACCAAGACCAGGAGGACTACGAGATGGAGGTCACTTTGGAGCCCAAGACGGCGTCATCACCAGAGCTTTGCGCAGGCGAAGACTACTTTTGTCAGGATAGCTGATACTAGCTGTCCCCCTTCAAATTAGCCCGCCATTGTTGGCTCCCATCCTGCTCGATATTTGGGAAGAGGACCAGGGCCTTTATAAATAGGATCAGCCACCCGCAAGAGGAGAGGGAGAGAGCTGAGGGGGAAGAGGCTCTTTAGAGAGGGGTTTCGATCAGAAAGAGAGAGAGAAAGGTGACTGAACTCCTCCCAGCAGTTCGTCGCCCCAGCCAAGAACAGACCCTCGCGAGGCTGTTCTTCCTTGTATTGTTCATCATCATCAGCCCAAGAGGCAATCCACCACACCACACACTGGAGTAGGGTATTACACCACAACGATGGCCCGAACCAGTATAAACCCTGTGTCTCTTGTGTTGTTCTTTCCTTAGTTTAGATCCTAGCAAGGCGGAGGAGTGCAGGTAGGTAGGAGGCGAAATATCCGCGCGCACCCCAGTGTTCGAACCTCAAGGGTGTGCCGGAACCCGAAATCTGACAATATGCACTCTATCTATCTTAGTTAACTTATGTTTGTGCTATCTTGTCTAGTGATAGCCTTCCTATTACTAGATATGCCTTGTCTTTATAATATAGGGGGAGCTTTGATCCTAGCATGTGTGCCGTGCAGTCCAAAGCACTCATCTAGGTGGCACACATCTAGGGGGAGCCCGTCCATACTCTAGAGAGGAGGGGTTTGCGGTTGCTTAATATTATTTCCCTTGTGCAAATCTCGTATTGTCGCAAATACCGTATTGTCATTAATCCACCAAAAAGGGGGAGATTGTAAGGGCATATTTATCCCTAAGGTGTTTTGGTGATTGATGACAACGCATTTGCGGACTAATTGTGTGCCTTGAGTATCCCAGACTTTTCATCGCTAGGCACAAGACGGTTGGGTGCCCCTCAAAGACTGTTGAAGACGACGTTTTTTCTATGTTTCTTTTTGGTGGATTTGAGTCGTAGGAAAGCCGTACTATTAAGAGGGGGTCTGCGTAGAAAAGGTTTGGGTGGAATCATCATGTACACGTCTCTTTCTTGTCCCCTCCTTTTCCCTTGGACCTTCCTCCGCTTTCTCGCCTCCCTGGTTCTGGCTGCTGAGTTGGGCCGCGGTAGTACTGCTCCCAGGAGAGCGGTAGTACCGTAGGCACCAGCGGTAGTACCGTGCGGTGGCGCGGTAGTACCGCAGGTGCCCACGGTAGTACTGCTCCCTTGGAGCTGCACTACCGCTGCCCACCAGGCTAGTACTGCTCCTTCGCGGTAGTAGGGGCGGATGTAATTTTTTACATCCGCACCTACCATAGTAGTACTGCTTTCGCTCCGCGGTAGTACCATGCTATGCTGTCAGGCGGTAGTACCGCCCCTCGGCAGTACTACTGTGTCAGGTTTTTGCTTCTTCCGTTTCTTTGAGGAAGTAGGCATGGATGTTTCCTCCCCCCTGTCTAAGGGATTTCTGCCTTGCGGTAGTACCGCATGGCGGCGCGGTAGTACCGCGCTCGCGGAAGTACCGCCCTCAGCTCCTGCGCATCAGATCTGACCTTGCTGTTGCTGGGGTTGCGGCAGTACCGTAGGCATGTATGGTAGTACCGCATGACCGTGTGGTAGTACCGCTTGCAAGCAAGCGGTAGTACCGCGCGGCCCTGCGGTAGTACCGCTGGCCGCGGGCTGGTAGGTGGGTAATGGTTGGATCTTTGTCCTACACTATATAAGGGGTCCCCTTCTTCCCCGTTGACTTATCTCTTCCAACCCTAAGCTCCATTGTTTCTCTAAGCTCCATTTTCGCCTGATCTCACTCCCTAGCCAATCAAACTTGTTGATTTGCTCGGGAGTGGTTGAGAAGTCCTCGATCCACACTTCCACCAAGAGAAATTTGATTCCCCCCACTAATCCCTTGCGGATCTTGTTACTCTTGGGTGTTTGAGCATCCTAGACGGTTGAGGTCACCGCGAAGCCATAGTCCATTGTGGTGAAGCTTCGTGGTGTCGTTGGGAGCCTCCAATTGAGTTGTGGAGATTGCCCCAACCTTGTTTGTAAAGGTTCGGTTGCCGCCTCCAAGGGCACCAATAGTGGAATCACGGTATCTCGCATTGTTTGAGGGTGTGAGGAGAATACGGTGGCCCTAGTGGCTTGTTGGGAAGCATTGTGCCTCCACACCGCTCCAACGGAGACGTACTTCCTCTCAAAGGGAAGAAACTTCGGCAACACATCCTCGTCTCCACCGTCTCCACTCTTGGTTATCTCGTGCCTTTACTTGTGCAAGCTTATTTGTATCATATCACTTGCTTGCTTGTGTTCATATTCTTGTTGCATCATATAGGTTGCTCACCTAGTTGCATATCTAGACAACCTACTTTGATGCAAAGTTTAAATTGTTAAAGAAAAGATAAAAAGTGTTAGTTTCCTATTCACCCCCCTCAAGTCAACCATATCATTCCTTTCAATCATCGCTATCATCTGGATCCGAGTCGGTGTCGTCAATGATGATGTAGTCTTCCGGGCGAATCTCCTTGGGTTCTTCGTCTTCTTCTACTGGTGTAGGGCCTCCCATAAATATTCCAATCTTCTTGATCAGGTCGTCATTCTTCTCCACTAATACTTCGATTTCCTCTTCATAATCTTCATGTGTAGCCTTGAGCTCTTCCTCCAGTTCCTTGATTCTAGTCTTTGCCTTCTTCAGATCTATCATGTCAGTGCACATCTGGTTCTCCTGACGTCGAATGTGCGGGTTTAACTCCTGGATATAAGCTGCAATTGATCTATCTTTCCTGGTGCTGATCATCTCCCAGTGCTCATCTCGGCGCCCACAAATCGGGTAGATAGTATCCTTGAGATCATTGTGGTAAACTTCTCCAATGCGTCCCATGGCGATGTGAGCTGCCATGCTCTTTTCTAGATTCCAAGTTGGTGCATCAAAAGAAAACTCTATGGGCTCAGTGACTGGCATGAACGTCCTTCCTGGAACTTGAACTTGAATCATCCAGCGCTCTTCTTCAGGTAAAGTGGCGTTGTAGGTTCCAGTGAAGCTTGGTACTCCTATGTTCAGGTATCTAGTGACTTCCTTCAAGTGACGTCCAAAGGGTGTATCTTCATCCGATTGCGTGAACTTGTTCCTTGCATCCGCCATCCTAAAAGAGTAGAAAAGATGAGAAGTCAGAATGAGAAGAGAGTGAGTAGTGATCTAGGTCTTTTAGCTTAGTGGTCGTGTCCTACAGTCAGCGTGTGCTCTAATACCATCTTGTAGCGACCAGACCTCAAACGGCCAATCTCTGTGCTTAGGTGTCATCCCTGGATCAGTAATGCTGACACCACACAGTACTTGAAGGATTTATAATAGAGTAGCAATCACACACTTATTACATCGAGTGTCTCAAAAGAGAACTTATTACAATAAATATGGCTTAAGGCCATCTAATAACAATAACAGCGGAAGGCTTGGAAGATAAGTGAGTCCATCAACTCCAACGGCATCACTGAGTATAGAACCACGACCTAAAAACACCTTAATCGTCGTTTGAAAAGCCTGCAACATGAATGTTGCAGCCCGAAATGGGTCAGCACATGGAATATGCTGGCAAAGTAACACATAGAGAGCAATGAAGGAATAAGACTATACTATATGCATATTTGGCTGGTGGAAAGCTCTATGGTTATAGTTTTGCGTAAAGCCAATTTTTCCCTACTGCAAAGGAATAAATTTTATTTAACGATCATGGTAGTTGTTAAACATTGAGAAGGGTTGACAGCATTCTCAATCCCAATTAAACATCATCATTAAAAAAACCCAACAAAGTTAATTAGGGTAACATGATGAGATTCACATGATAATCCAAGTACTAGATACTCAAGTTGTCCATAACCGGGGACACGGCTAACCATGATTAGTTTATACACTCTGCAGAGGTTTGCGCACTTTTCCCCACAAGACTCGATCGTCTCCGTTTGATTTCTCACACTACATGGTGTTTGAGAAACGGATGACCGAGACATAGTCTTTCAGAAGCGCTAGCACCTTACGATCGGGTAGACCATTAACCCTACTTTCCCCTACATCTGCTAGTCTACCACTGTAAGATTTCGCACGACTTAGTCAACTATGCTAGAGCACATAATAGCTTGTGGCTGCACACAGAAGTTTCTAGCATGAATAATCTCATGATCCCTTTGAGCCTGGGTGGCGGTCCAAAAGAAAACAGGCAATCACTAGAATACCCAGGTGCCTCAATCCACCCAGATGTGTATTTAAGTTGCCACCTTAGATAAACCATTAATTTAACAATCTCACATCTGTCATGGATACACTCACCCAATCCACGTCTACTAGCATAGCATAGCATAATAAGCAACGTAGAAGTAACTCCCAAAGGTTTGATAATAAACAGGTAATAGGTACTACCTCAACTACTTCCCAAACCCACAATTTAATTAGATCCCAATCATGCAATGTGTGAGGATTGATCTAATGCAATAAAACTGGGTAGTAGGAGGTATGATCAAAGTGTTACTTGCCTTGGTGATGATCCGGGAAACCTAGCGATTCGAAGTAGCAAGCGGCGCACTCCGGGTACTCTATCGCAAACAAACAAGCATACAATAAGTACTCAACTAATGCACAGGTAAAACTCAAATAAGATATATAACCAGATAGTTCAACTTAAGAACTCCGGTTGGCAAAAAGAATCAAAACGAACGAAGCAACGAAAGACAAACGGCAAAAGAAATAGGCTTTGATTACTATTCTGGATCTAGGGCAATTTTTACAGATGCAAAAACTTGTTTGAGTTGGTTAAACGGAAAGAGGGTTTCGAGACGAAACTCCGGGCGCTTGAATCGCCTGATTCCGATAAACGAGCGAAGAGTTATACTAGAACGAAAAACAGATCAGGAATCGCGATCAGAAAAATCGTGGATTTAATCCGAGAAACAGAAAACGAAAAACAAATTAACGAACGGACATCCGTTAACTGGATCTAAATGATGCACGCGTTTGTTAAAACGAATGGATGAGTGAACGCTCGCTAAATAAATAAACCGGAAAAACCGATCTATTTAAAAAAACAAAACTAAAAAACGAACAAAACCGACGGAAAACCGATCGGTTTTTGAGAAAAAACCGGTGGCGGCGAGGTCAACCTCCGGCGGCGGCGCCGGGCTAGGGCGGCGGGGTTGGCGGCGGCTAGGGTTTGGGGGTCCGGCTGGGCCTCCCCGGCTATATAAAGCCGGCCGGGCCAAGTATCCAGGTCGGACACGGCCCGGTAGGTCGGTCGCGTTTTTTTAAATAGTTACGCTCAGAAAAAAACAAAAGGAATACTAAACGGACTGCAAAATTCCCGAAATAAATTTTCCCTGGCTTCTAAAATCCAGCCGCACAAGATGAACATTTATTTGGGGCCTAAATGCAATTTTCAAAAACCCGCATTTTTCCTAAATTCAAATAAAATAGCAAATAAAACCAAAATAAAATCTTATTTGATATTTTATTAAATCCTCAATATTTCTTTATTTTGGGAAAGTTATTTTATTCCCTCTCTCATATTTTTGTAATAGAAATAAGCGAAGATAAAATAAATAAAATCAAATGATCCTATTTTCAAAATTTGAGAAAACTCAAATATGAAAATAACGAAATCCCCAACTCTCTCCGAGGGTCCTTGAGTTGCACAGAATTTTCTAGGATCATCCAAAATGCAATACGCTCTAAGCAAAACACATATCATGTGACGAATAAAAATATAGTCTCGAGTAAAATACCAATAGTTGTTGGAAGAAAGCGGGGATGCCACTCAGGGGCATCCCCAAGTGTAGCGACCCGACCCGAATGGATCAAGTCTCTGTGCCTATGTGTCATCCCTGGATCAGTATGCTGACACACACAGTACTCGAAGGATTTATAACAGAGGTAAATCACATGTATAAAGTAACGTAAATACTATTACCTCAATCCATATAGCGGAAGCAACAAGGTTGTGGTTTCCCATCAACACCAATGGCAAAGTTGAGTGTAGAAATCATAACCCTAACGTATCACTTACTCGTCGTAAGAAACCTGCAACATAAGACGTTGCAGCCCGAAACGGGTCAGTACATTGAATGTACTGGCAAATTCACACCATAGAGAATGATGAAAAATGGCTATCACTACATGCATATTTGGCCGGTGGAAAAGCTCTATGGTTATAAGGTTTTTGCGTAAAGCCAATTTTTCCCTACTGCAAAGGAATAAATTTATTTAACTATCATGGTGGTTGTTGAACATTGAGAATGGTTGACAGCATTCTCAATCCCAATTAAAAATAATTAAAACCCAACAATATTAATTAGAAGTAACATGTTGAGATTCACATGATATTCAAGTACTAGATACTCAAGTTGTCCATAACCGGGGACACGGCTAATCATGATTAGTTTGTACACTCTGCAGAGGTTTGCGCACTTTTCCCCACAAGACTCGATCGCCTCCGTTTGGTTTCTCGCACTACATGGTGTTTGAGAAGACGGATGACCGAGACATAGTCTTTCAGAAGCGCTAGCACCTTACATGTGGGGTATACCGGTACACCTACATCCCCTACATCTGCTAGTCCACCCCATAAGAGTTCGCACTACTTAGTCAACTATGCCAGAGCCCATAATGGCTTGTGGCTGCACACGGAAGTTTCTAGCATGAAAGATCTTATGATCCCTTTGAGCCTGGGTGGCGGTCCAAAAAAAAACAGGCAAGTTCTGATAGACATCAGGTGCCTCAATCCACCCAGATGTGTGTTTAAGTTGCCACCTTAGATAAACCATTAAAATTATCATCTCACATCTGTCATGGATATCACTCACCCAATCCACGTCTACTAGCATAGCATGGCATAATAAGCAACATAGAAGTAACTCCCAAGGGTTTGATAATAATACAGGTAATAGGTACTACCTCATCTACTTCCCATCCCACAATTTAATTAGATCCTAATAATGCAATGTGTGAGGATTGATCTAATGCAATAAAACTGGGTTGTAGAAAAGGTATGATCAAAGTGTGAACTTGCCTGCAATGTAGATGAAGATGATTCGCACTTAAAACTCTTGATAGATCTACTCGTCACACTCCGGTCAATCTATCGTAAGCAAACAATAGTAACCACACAATAAGTACTCATCTAAGGCACAAGTAAAACTCGAACGAGAGAACGAACCAGAGAGTTCAACTTAAGAACTCCGGTTGCAAAGAAAGGACGAACCGAACAAACGACGGAAAACAAACGGCGGAAGAAAACAACTCCGTTCTAGCAAGTTGAAACTAGGTCAAAATTTTACAGTAGCAAAAACTTGTTTAAGTTGATTAGACGGAACGGCGGTTTCGAGACGAAACTCCAGGCGCTTGAATCACCTGATTCCCATAAACGAGCGAGAAGATAAACTAGAACGAAGATCAGATCTGAGATCGCGATCGCGGAATAAATCCAATGAGAAGAAAAAGAAGAACGGTTAAACGAACGGGCGCCGTTAACCGGGAATAATCGGTGATCACGTTCGTTGAGACGAATGGTCCGAAAAAAAGAACGAAAACCGATCTAGGGTTTTTGGAAAAGAAACCAAAAAAGAAAACGGAAAACCGATCTAGGGTTTCGGAAAAGAAACCAAAACGAAGAATCGGAGAGAAAAACCGGAAAAGAAAACCAGAACGGTTTCTTTTAAAAGAACCGAACCGCTTGAAGGGGGGGTGTTGGGGTATTTATATAGGTGAGGGGAGAGGGTTTCTTGGGGTAGGGGACAAGAAATAGACTAAGAATAGGAAAAAGGAAAAACGAAACAAGGGAAAAGACTAGCCTAGAGTCCTTTTAGGACTCGGCTAAGAGCAAGAGGCGAGGCAAGAGGCGGCTGGCTGCCTGCCTATGCCTGGCGCGGCGCGCACAGGGAGCTGGGGAGGCCGGCTGGCTGGGCCTTTGGCCCGGCTGGCCTGGCAGGAAAGTTTTTTTTATATATATATAGTTCCGCGCAGAAAAACACAGAAAAGAAAATCTAAACGGGCTCCAAAAATTCTAAAGTAAATTTTCCCCGACTCCTAAAAATGAGCCGAACAAAATGAACTTTTCTCCGGGCCTAAAATGCAATTTTCGAAAACGCGCATTTTTCCCTATCCAAATAAAATGCAAACAAACACCAGAAAACAAAAGTTGATCTATTTATTAAATCTTCATTTTTCCTAAATTTTGGGAAAGTCATATTATTCCCGCTCTCTTATTTGACATCGGAAAAATTATTGAAGATGGAAATAAATAAATCAAATGATCCTCTTTTCCAAATTTGAGAAAACTCTCAAATATGAAAATAACGAAATCTCCAACTCTCTCCGAAGGTCCTTGAGTTGCGTGAAATTTCTAGGATCGACCAAAATGCAAGAAAATAAGATATGCATGATGTATAACATTCCAATTGAAAATAAATTCAAAAGAGCTTTGAATTTAATTTTTTTGAAACTCCCAACTCATATTTCATATAATTTGAAGAAGTCATTTTATCTTCTCTCGTGAAAATCATTGAGTCGCATAAAGTTTCAGAATTGGAATATTTCCAAATGAAATTCAATTATTTTTCAAACACCCTTTTCATTTTTAAATGGAAGAAGTCATGTCATCTTCTCTCTAGGGTTTTGTGTTTGAAAAGAATTTGAATTCATGGAGATCAGAAAGCAAATATGAAAGTTTGGGAAAGTCCTTTTGTTCCCTCTCATTTAACTTTCAGAAGTTTCGAATTCACTCACTTTCATACAATCAATCAAACAATCAGTCAAATCTATCTATTTATTATAACATTCCAAATTTAGAATTTTGGGATGTTACAAACCTACCACCCTTAAATGAATCTCGTCCTCGAGATTCGGAGAGGCTAGCAAGAAATAGGTTAGGGTTTGGGGGTCTCCTAAAAAAATCCATCAATCGTCTCCGGGGTCTGGGGTGCTACCACCCTTAGAAACATCGTTACTGTTCCATCAATACTCATATACTCCATCCATATTCTTGACAGCGTCGGTCTTCTCAAATCCTCGAGAAAATTTCTTCTCTGAGCTCTTCAGGTAGTGGCATAACCTTTACCACAATTTTTCTATCCTTCATCTAGGTAAGGTTCTTCCGAGACTGGGTCTTCTTAGCTGACGGGTCTGGCGCCAAAACTAAACAACTATCGATATCTCATGGTGGTCAACAATTTATGGTTTCTTCTGCAGGAAATGGGTCTGGGTTGATCCTCACCGTATAACCTACGGTTGGCAAAAGCTGCCGTGTACAAGGAAATTTTTTTATACCATTCTAAGGTTTAAACAAGGTTTAATATCGTCGTCTCTCTACTATAGGCAAGTCACTCAGATTTACCATCCCATATAGCAAGGCGAATAATAAGAGTAAGTCGGTATGGTGATCAATCCATCCCGCACCCAAATCATTACCTTGTATACGGTTTAGCGAATCTCGCATTCTAACACTCGGTCATCCTCACAAGCATTGCAGAATTTCTCTTGTCGACGAACTAAGTTCGGATAATCCATGGATTCTGCAAGCCAGACAAACATCTATCGTTCCTTCACAACTCTCAGGTTTGCGTTACTCCTATAAAATCGTCTATCGACAAAGGTATGGGTCCTTCCTTCAGCAAGAATGTGCTTGCTTCTTGGCAGGTCCTGGGGCCTGTGGGTTATGGCCCATCTCATCACTTGTAGTCCTTGAACTTATCATCGGGCAACTGTTCATTATTCCAACTTCCAACTTCCTAGTATTCTTAAATCCATCCAATTGTATCATCTTCCTTCCTTCTATTGGCACCAATATTAGGACATGATTACTCTGACTCATCATGGAGTTTCCATTGATCCATATTTCCGACATCATACCTCCTTTATATCCAATAGTAATTTATTTCTTCATCCTCGGGGTATCCCTCATACCGAGATAAAAACTTATACTTATGGAGTCCATATTCCACATCATTATCCTTTCCAGGGTCAAGCGTCCTTACAGGGGAATATTGGCCATCTCTGCATGGCACTTCTTCAACTGGGAAACGTGAAACACATCTTTCACTCCTGACAGTCCTTCGGGTGACTCCAACTTGTTGGCCACTTCTCCATCCGCTCCAAAACTCGGTATGGTCCTACAAATCTCGGGGCTAACTATCCCTTAACTCCAATCCGTTTAACTCCTCGCAGAGGGAACACATGAAGACATGCTCTGTCTCCAATTTCATAGACTACCTCCTTGAGTTTGTGAGTCTACATAACTCTTCTGCCTGGACTGAGCTACCTTCAGCCTATCTCGAATCAACTTAACATTCTCTTCTGACTCCTTGATCACATTTGGTCCAAACAACTGTCGGTCTCCAACTTCATCCCACATACTCTTGGGGCATCACACATACCGAGACAAAACTCGTATTCATTTTGTCCAAAATCCACGTAGTGGAGTATCTTTATCCTTTCTGGGGGTCAAAGGTTCTTACAGGGTACTACCACCCTTAAAATGCACAAATCTTCCATAGACCATATTTCTCTTATCCTCAAAAATGGTCAAAATCCTCCTTCATAGAGTAGCAACTCATAAAATCCATATCAGTACCAACGATGCTACTTTATTCCTTCTCAAATGATTACAATCTCTCATTTCTCCATTACATGTCTCAACTCAATACCTCAATATAAAATAAAAATGTTCTCACTTCTACTACTCCATTTCTTTTGTTGCAAACTCAACTATCTAGCACAAGTTTCCTTCTCCTTGGGGCATTCTTTGGCAAAGTGCCCTGCTTCATTACAATGGAAACATATTACTTCTGACAAGTTTCGAGGTTTCCTTGTGATTGTATAGCCTCCTGGGGTCCTCATCTTTCCTTTTGGGCAATCATTGAAGTGGTGTCCTGAATTTTTTGCACCTGAAACATGTGATATGACTCAGGTCCTTCCTGGAATCCAATCTACGTCCCTTTCTGGATTTTTCCATTCCAACCAGAGCTTCTATTTCCAGTGGGTCATACTCTACTTCCTCTATCGGGAATTCTACTAAATTCCCATTCATACAATTCTGGGACATGTGTCCTTCTTCTCCACATGAATAGCATGACTTAGTGCAGGGTTTAATTGGCTCTTCTTTGGGTGTGTCCTCCACATCTTCCTTCATCACGGGTTCTTCTAAACTTTCCATAAGGGCTCCTTTCATTGCTTCTTCCTTCTGCTGGATGGTTCTTTGTACCAAGGGGTAAATGTGACACTGAGCAGGGTAGTGGGTAGTCCCTTCACACAAGAAACAAGTGATCTGCCTAGTTGGGCATTCTTCAACTGGGTGACTTCCTTCACAATTAGGGCACTCATTCTTGCATTCTTTATGGGTGTGTCCTAATTCTCCACAAATCTTGCATGCACAAGTTTTCTTCATATCCTTTTCCATAAGGCTTCAACTTTTGGGAAACAAGCCGAGACTTTGGCAGAGTCAACTTAAATTCTTTCCAAGTGGTTACTCCTTGCCATCCATTGATGGTTTGGTACATCCTCCACCAAGTAGCAGCACCTCTTTCAAAACATTGAAGAGCATGCTGGGCCATATCCTTTCCGACTATAGGGTTGTTCTCCATGTGATCCTCCATGTTCTGAATCCATCGGTCTGTCTCCAACTGACTCATCGGTCTAGAAAATACAAGCTCATCTTCATTCATCCGCTATTGGGTCCATGGGTTTGGGGTGAGATAAGAGGGATAGAGAGGGATACACACAATACAAACAATGGTTTTGAAAAGACAGATTTTTGTTGTGGCTGTCGAAAAACATCAAACAAATGATAGCTCACAAACGTCGCATCTAACGTAGGTATATAACAGGGGTTTGGTCTTCTAAAGGTCAATAAATCTTCAACGTCTCCAAACTCTTCAAGCCTTGTTCATGCCTCCAATGGCTTCTTCCGATCATGCTTGTCTTTCTCAAGTTCCTTTGCCAGATCAATTTCTGTTGACGTGAAATCTCTCGTGACATCCTTTAATATTCCGGAGTTGCATTTCAAACTTCTGGTTTCAACATCCTTCACATGAACCATGGTCATACGGTCCTTCAGTTCCTGACAGTTCTCCGGTATCTTGAGGTTCTGCTCCTCCAGCTTGGCTACTCTCATCTTCAGGATCCTGAGTTCCTCATGAAATACTTCCTTGTCTAATACGACTTCCTAGAGCTCCATTTTAAACTTCTTTATGTACTACTCCAGATCCTGGTGATACACCGGCTAGGTCTAAAACTTCGTCTTATGATAGGTGCTCCATCAGCCTTCTTCCATCAAATCCATTCTGATGACATGCATCCTTAACTCAGCACGGTGACAATAGCATTAGCGGGGGATGACATCACGGATAACCGTGTTTCTACTCTTGTCATTTCCATGAGCTATCTCTCCACAGTTGATATCTCCTGCCTTAGGGTTTCTTTGACAAAACTTCGAGTTCTCATACTCCTTGTTTCAGTCTTTCTCCGATACACCTTGATCTCGGGTATTGACAACTTCCATAATCTTCCAAGTTCCATAAGGGTAGCCTTCCTAGGTCATACAAATCTGGGAATTCTTCAGAGCCTTCAAATTCTACTTGTCTTCGGTCTTCAACCGTTGTAGTTTCCATTATTATAATGTATGGTAAAATCTCCTTCATTCCATAGTGGTCTCAGTTGTCCGATATCTTGTACTTCTTGGAGTGGTCTCATCCGTCGAATCTTCGAATGGTCAAAAGGGGAAAGGGGTATGGTCTCACTAAAGGGAATTTTTGAATAAGCTCAGAAGAGAAGAGAGGTAAAAGATCTTTTTGAAAGGAAAAGTTGTAGAGAAAAATCTTTGCTATGGGCTTGCCAGTTTCTAGGGTCACGTCCTACAGTCAACATGTGCTCTGATACCATCTTGTAGCGACCCGACCCGAATGGATCAAGTCTCTGTGCTTATGTGTCATCCCTGGATCAGTATGCTGACACACACAGTACTCGAAGGATTTATAACAGAGGTAAATCACATGTATAAAGTAACGTAAATACTATTACCTCAATCCATATAGCGGAAGCAACAAGGTTGTGGTTTCCCATCAACACCAATGGCAAAGTTTAGTGTAGAAATCGTAACCCTAACGTATCACTTACTCATCGTAAGAAACCTGCAACATAAGACGTTGCAGCCCGAAACGGGTCAGTACATTGAATGTACTGGCAAATTCACACCATAGAGAATGATGAAAAATGGCTATCACTACATGCATATTTGGCCGGTGGAAAAGCTCTATGGTTATAAGGTTTTTGCGTAAAGCCAATTTTTCCCTACTTCAAAGGAATAAATTTATTTAACTATCATGGTGGTTGTTGAACATTGAGAATGGTTGACAGCATTCTCAATCCCAATTAAAAATAATTAAAACCCAACAATATTAATTAGAAGTAACATGTTGAGATTCACATGATATTCAAGTACTAGATACTCAAGTTGTCCATAACCGGGGACACGGCTAATCATGATTAGTTTGTACACTCTGCAGAGGTTTGCGCACTTTTCCCCACAAGACTCGATCGCCTCCGTTTGGTTTCTCGCACTACATGGTGTTTGAGAAGACGGATGACCGAGACATAGTCTTTCAGAAGCGCTAGCACCTTACATGTGGGGTAGACCGGTACACCTACATCCCCTAGATCTGCTAGTTCACCCCGTAAGAGTTCGCACTACTTAGTCAACTATGCCAGAGCCCATAATGTCTTGTGGCTGCACACGGAAGTTTCTAGCATGAAAGATCTTATGATCCCTTTGAGCCTGGGTGGCGGTCCAAAAAAAAACAGGCAAGTTCTGATAGACATCAGGTGCCTCAATCCACCCAGATGTGTGTTTAAGTTGCCACCTTAGATAAACCATTAAAATTATCATCTCACATCTGTCATGGATATCACTCACCCAATCCACGTCTACTAGCATAGCATGGCATAATAAGCAACGTAGAAGTAACTCCCAAGGGTTTGATAATAATACAGGTAATAGGTACTACCTCATCTACTTCCCATCCCACAATTTAATTGGATCCTAATCATGCAATGTGTGAGGATTGATCTAATGCAATAAAACTGGGTTGTAGAAAAGTTATGATCAAAGTGTGAACTTGCCTGCAATGTAGATGAAGATGATTCACACTTAAAACTCTTGATAGATCTACTCGTCACACTCCGGTCAATCTATCGTAAGCAAACAATAGTAACCACACAATAAGTACTCATCTAAGGCACAAGTAAAACTCGAACGAGAGAACGAACCAGAGAGTTCAACTTAAGAACTTCGGTTGCAAAGAAAGGACGAACCGAACAAACGACGGAAAACAAACGGCGGAAGAAAACAACTCGGTTCTAGCAAGTTGAAACTAGGTCAAAATTTTACAGTAGAAAAAACTTTTTTAAGTTGATTAGACGGAACGGCGGTTTCGAGACGAAACTCCAGGCGCTTGAATCACCTGATTCCGATAAACGAGCGAGAAGATAAACTAGAACGAAGATCAGATCTGAGATCGCGATCGCGGAATAAATCCGATGAGAAGAAAAAGAAGAACGGTTAAACGAACGGGCACCGTTAACCGGGAATAATCGGTGATCACGTTCGTTGAGATGAATGGTCCAAAAAAAAGAACGAAAACCGATCTAGGGTTTTCAGAAAAGAAACCGAAAAAGAAAACGGAAAACCGATCTAGGGTTTCGGAAAAGAAACCGAAACGAAGAATCGGAGAGAAAAACTGGAAAAGAAAACCAGAACGGTTTCTTTTAAAAGAACCGAACCGCGGGGAAGAAAAAGAGAGGCGCGGGGCTACCTCCGGCGAGGCGGGGCGAACGGTGGCGACGGCGGCGTGCTAGGGCGGCGGCGGCGGCGGGTGAGGGGCGCGGCGGCGGGTGAGGGGCATGGCGGCGGGTGAGGGGTGGCGCGGCGGCGGTGTAGGCAAGGCACGGCGGCGGTGGGTGACGCAGGGCGCGGCGCTGGTGAGAGGCACGGCGGCAGGTGAGGGGCGCGGCGGCGGGTGAGGGGCACGGCGAATGGTGAGGGGTGGCGCGGCGGCGGTGTAGGCAAGGCGCGGCGGCGGCGGGTGACGCAGGGCGCGGCGCGGGTGAGAGGCGCGGGGTGGGGCGCGGCTTGGGTGGTGGAGAGAGGGGTTTTGATTTGATGTGTTTTGAGGGAGGGGGTGTTGGGGTATTTATATAGGTGAGGGGAGAGGGTTTTTTGGGGTAGGGGACAAGAAATAGACTAAGAATAGGAAAAAGGAAAAACGAAACAAGGGAAAAGACTAACCTAGAGTCCTTTTAGGACTCGGCTAAGAGCAAGAGGCGAGGCAAGAGGCGGCTGGCTGCCTGCCTGTGCCTGGCGCGGCGCGCACAGGGAGCTGGGGAGGCCGGCTGGCTGGGCCTTTGGCCCGGCTGGCCTGGCGGGAAAGTTTTTTTTTATATATATAGTTCCGTGCAGAAAAACATAGAAAAGAAAATCTAAACGGGCTCCGAAAATTCTAAAGTAAAATTTCCCCGACTCCTAAAAATGAGCCGAACAAAATGAACTTTTCTCTGGGCCTAAAATGCAATTTTCGAAAACGCGCATTTTTCCCTATCCAAATAAAATGCAAACAAACACCAGAAAACAAAATTTGATCTATTTATTAAATCTTCATTTTTCCTAAATTTCGGGAAAGTCATATTATTCCCGCTCTCTTATTTGACATCGGAAAAATTATTGAAGATGGAAATAAATAAATCAAATGATCCTCTTTTCCAAATTCGAGAAAACTCTCAAATATGAAAATAACGAAATCTCCAACTCTCTCCGAAGGTCCTTGAGTTGCGTGAAATTTCTAGGATCGACCAAAATGCAAGAAAATAAGATATGCATGATGTATAACATTCCAATTGAAAATAAATTCAAAAGAGCTTTGAATTTAATTTTTTTGAAACTCCCAACTCATATTTCATATAATTTGAAGAAGTCATTTTATCTTCTCTCGTGAAAATCATTGAGTCGCATAAAGTTTCAGAATTGGAATATTTCCAAATGAAATTCAATTATTTTTCAAACACCCTTTTCATTTTTAAATGGAAGAAGTCATGTCATCTTCTCTCTAGGGTTTTGTGTTTGAAAAGAATTTGAATTCATGGAGATCAGAAAGCAAATATGAAAGTTTGGGAAAGTCCTTTTGTTCCCTCTCATTTAACTTTCAAAAGTTTCGAATTCACTCACTTTCAGACAATCAATCAAACAATCAGTCAAATCTATCTATTTATTATAACATTCCAAAATTTAGAATTTTGGGATGTTACACCAAGCTTAGTTGGTTGCTCATTCTTGGATAATAACCCAAAACATCCTTCCTTCCTTCATATTTCCTTCCTTCATCCATCATAAGATAACCCAAAACATGAAAACTTCAATCACACAAAACTCAACAAAGCCTTCGTGAGATCCGTTAGTATAAGAATAATAACCCACTACCATAAGTGTTGTCTCAAACCAATTCATATTTTATTTTTCTATTATATTTATACTATATTCCAACTTTTCTATGACAAAAACTCATCAAAGAAAACCATAGAGCCATCAAAATAAGCACACAACACAAAGAAAACAGAATCTATCAAAACAGAACAGTCTGTAGCAATCTGACTATTTCGAATACTTCTGTAACTCAAAAAACTCTGACCAAGCACTATGCGCATGCTCCTAGGGGGATAGATTAGTAGGAAAAGACCATCGCTCTTCCCCGACTGCCACTCATAAGGAAGGAAATCAAAGAACACCCCATGCTTCAAATTTGTCACATAATGTTTACCATGCGTGCATGCTACGGGACTTGCCAACTTCAACACAAGTATTCATCAATTTCACAATTATTCAACTAGCACACCTCTAATATTACCACCTTTATATCTCAAAACCATCTATCAAGCATCCAACTTCTCTTAGCATTTAAAATTTATAGCCAAAGTGAATTACCATGCTGTTCTAAAGGACTCTCAAAATGATATAAGTGAAGCATGAGAGATCAATTATTTCTATAAAACAAAACCACCGTCGTGCTCTAAAAGATATAAGCGAAGCACTAGAGCAAAAATTATTCAACTCAAAAGATATAAGTGAAGCACATAGAGTAATCAAATAAATTCCAATTCATGTGTGTCTCTCTCAAAAGGTGTGTACAGCAAGGATGATTGTGGCAAACTAAAAACCAAAGACTCAAATCATACAATACGCTCCAAGCAAAACACATATCATGTGGCGAATAAAAATATAGCTCCAAGTAAAGTTACCGATGGACGAAGACGAAAGAGGGGATGCCTTTCGAGGCATCCCCAAGATTAGGCTTTTGGTTCTCCTTAGATTTTACCTTGTGGTGCCTTGGGAATCCCCAAGCTTAGGCTCTTGCCACTCCTTTTTCCATAATCCATCAAATCTTTACCCAAAACTTGAAAACTTCACAACACAAAACTTAAAAGAAAATCTTCGTGAGCTCCGTTAGTAAAATAAAACAAACCACCACTTCAAGGTACTGTAATGAACTCATTCTTTATTTATATTGGTGTTAAACCTACTGTATTCCAACTTTTATATGGTTTATAAACTCTATTACTAGCCATAGATTCATCAAAATAAGCAAGCAACACACGAAAAACAGAATCTGTCAAAAACAGAAGTCTGTAGAAATCTGTAGGTTTCGAATACTTATGAACCCCAAAAGTTCTAAAATAAATTTCTTGACGTGAGGAATTTATCTATTAATCATCTTCAAAAAGAATTAACTAAATAGCACTCTCCAATAAAAAATGGCAGCAATTCTCGTGGGCGCTAAAGTTTCTGTTTCTTACAGCAAGATCGCAAAGACTTTCCCCATGTCTTCCCAAAGGTTCTACTTGGCACAAACACTAATTGAAAGTATAAAACCACATCTAAACAGAGTCTAGATGAATTATTTATTACTAAACATAATCAAAAAGCAAGAAACAAAAATAAAATTGGGTTTCCTCCCAACAAGCGCTATCGTTTAACGCCCCTAGTTAGGCATTGATAATTTCAATGATGCTCACATGGAAGAGAAGAATTGAAGCACAAAGAGAGCATCATGAAACACGTGAAAAACACATCTAAGTATAACATACTTCCTATTCATAGGCATCTTAAAGTCAAACAAATTATCATAGCAAGCAAAAACTAGCATATGCAAGGAAGCGGAAAGAAACAATAGCAATCTCAACATAGCGAGAGGTAATTTAGTAACATGAAAATTTCTACAATCATATTTTCCTATCTCATAATAAATACATGTGGGATCATAAGAAAATTCAACAAAATATCTATAACATAAAATATTTTCAACACGATCCACATGCATCAGAAGTTGACACTCTTCCAAAATAGTGGGATTACCATTAACTAAAGTCATGACCTCTCCAAACCCACTTTTGTCAAAAATTTCATAAGATTGAACATGCTCCAAATATGTGGGATCTAAAGTTGACACTCTTCCAAACCCACTTTCAATAATATTGCAAACACTATTATCAATCTCATATTCATCATCGGGCTTAAATAAATTTTCAAGATCAAAAGAAGAATCACCCGAATCATGATCATTGCAAAAAATGGTAGTCATAACAAAACTAGCATCCCCAAGCTTGAGGTTTTGCATATCATTAGCACAATTGACATAAAGAGAATTTATAATAACATCATTGCAATCATGCTTTTCATCGAAGGAACTATCAAGCATGGGTGCAATAGCAACGATCTCATGTTTAACATAAGGAACTATAGCAAATTCATCTTCATAAATATTGGTATCATGGACACAAGAATAGCAAGCATTGTGTTCATCAAGGGATATTTCAATCAAATCATCGGAATCATAATTATCTATAGATTCATGCATATCATTATTTTCTTCTGAAGCAACGGTCATTCTTTCAATAAATTTTTTGACATAGACAGTATGAGCATAGTTTTCATAGCAATATTTGAGTATGTCAAAATTTTCAGATTCGTAGAGAGTAATATCATACTTTTCAATCAAAGAAGCAACTTCATAAGCACCCTTAAAAGCAACAAATTCTTCAATTTGTTCGATATCGTAGTAACTATAAACACCGTTTGCATAAGAAGAGTAAACGGTGTTTATAGTTACTAGAGCAACAAGTAAGATGACAGATTTCACAAAGATTCCAAGCATAACATAGCAATCTGTTTATTTGATCCCATAAGAGTCTCCCCTTTTCAGACAAACGGTGACGCGCAAAATGAGCATGCTCATCTAAAGATTTCCCATCAACTAGGCTAGTTGGGGTTTCAGCACGAGCGCATAAGGATCGAAGATGATCCAAGTAGAATACTTTAAGTGGATCCATATCAATAGATTTTTAGCAAGCAAAGATGCAGGAAAATAGAAGGCACATGGAAACACAAAGAAAGATACATACGGGAAGAAGGTGAACGGAAAAGGGCGAATAAAATGGCAAGGGTGAAGTGGGGGAGAGGAAAACGAGAGGCAACTGGAAAATAATGTAATGCGAGGGATAAGAGTTTGTGATGGGTACTTGGTATGTCTTGACTTGTGCGTAGACTCCCCGGCAACGGCGCCAGAAATCCTTCTTGCTACCTCTTGAGCACTGCGTTGGTTTTCCCTTGAAGAGGAAAGGGTGATGCAGCAAAGTAGCGTAAGTATTTCCCTCGGTTTTTGAGAATCAAGGTATCAATCCAGTAGGAGGCCACACGCAAGTCCCTCGTACCTACACAAACAAATAAGAACCTCGCAACCAACGCGATAAAGGGGTTTTCAATCCCTTCACGGTCACTTACGAGAGTGAGATCTGATAGAGATAATAATGATGGGATAAATATTTTTGGTATTTTTATGATATAGATTAAAAGTAAAGATTGCAAAGTAAAATAGATTGGGAACTTATATGATGGATAATAGAACCGGGGGCCATAGGTTTCACAAGTGGCTTCTCTCAAGATAGCATAAGTATTACGGTGGGTGAACGAATTACTGTCGAGCAATTGATAGAAAGGTGAATAATTATGAGAATATCTAGGCATGATCATGTATATAGGCATCACGTCCGTGACAAGTAGACCGACTCCTGCCTGCATCTACTACTATTACTCCACACATCGACCGCTATCCAACATGCATCTAGAGTATTAAGTTCATAAGAACAGAGTAACGCCTTAGGTAAGATGACATGATGTAGAGGGATAAACTCAAGCAATATGGTATAAACCCCATATTTTTATCCTCGATGGCAACAATACAATACATGTCTTTTCCCTTTCTGTCACTGGGATCAAGCACCGCAAGATTGAACCCAAAGCTAAGCACTTCTCCCATTGCAAGAAAGATCAATCTAGTAGGCCAAACCAAACTGATAATTCGAAGAGACTTGCAAAGATAACCAATCATGCAGAAAAGATTTCAGAGAAGAATCAAATATTGTTCATAGATAGAATTGATCATAAACCCACAATTCATCGGATCTCGACAAACACACCGCAAAAAGAGTTACATCGAATAGATCTCCAAGAAGATCAAGGAGAACTTTGTATTGAGATCCAAAGAGAGAGAAGAAGCCATCTAGCTACTAGCTATGGACCCGAAGGTCTGAACAAAACTACTCACACATCATCGGAGGGGCCATGGAGTTGATGTAGAGGCCCTCCATGATCAATGCCCCCTCCGGCGGATCTCTGGACAAGGCCCCAAGATGGGATCTCTAGGGTACAGAAGGTTGCGGCGGTGGAAATAGGGTTTCGTGGTGCTCCTGGATGTTTTTGGGGTATGTGAACATATATAGGACGAAGAAGTAGGTCGGTTGAGCCACAAGGGGCCCACGAGGGGGAGGGCGCACCCAGGGGGGTAGGCGTGCCCCCTGCCTCGTGGCCACCTCGTTGGTTGCTTGACGTCCACTCCAAGTCCTATGGATCATGTTCGTTCCAAAAATCACGCTCCCGAAGGTTTCATTCCGTTTGGACTCCATTTGATATTCCTTTTCTGCGAAACACTGAAATAGGCAAAAAACAGTAATTTGCACTGGGCCTTGGGTTAATAGGTTAGTCCCAAAAATAATATAAAAGTGTAAAATAAAGCCCATTAACATCCAAAACAGATAATATAATAGCATGGAAAAATCAAAAATTATAGATACATTGGAGACGTATCAGGCCTCCGTGGCCTTTTGGAACTCGTGCTCGCCGGACTCGTCATGATCATCATCTCCTTGCTCCTTGTCGCGGCCTCGAGCGGGCCTCTCTTGCTGATTATCCTTTCCGCAGAGGCCTCCTTAGCCGCCATGCTTCTTGCCAGACCCCTCGGCACCATCCCAGGGCTTCTCCTTGTCCTGCCTCTCATACTCATCTTTTTGCTTCTCACAAGCAGCTCGACTTGCCTGCAGTTCTGGAGGTCGTGGCCCTTGGTGCGGTGGATCTTGCAATATTGCTTGTCGGAGCCTCCTGGCTTGTCGGCAGCCACCAAGGCCTGGCAAGCGGCGCACCCGACAATTTCTTTGCCGAGGTCGTCTGCCTTGGCCTTCTTGGAAGTGTCGGTGTCCTCGCATCCCTCAACGACAAGCATGGTCTTGCCCTTGTGCTTCCTGTTGCGGCGCCGGCCCTTCTTCGTCGGGGTGGCTGTGTCTTCGTCAATGGAGTCAGTTTCCGCGCTGGCGTCCTCGCCGAGGTACTTCCTCCCCTCTTTAGCCCGAGCGCACCTCTCGGCCAGAACATAAAGTTCGGCCACATCTTTGACCTTGTTCATCACCAGCTCTTCACGCATCTTGCGGTTGCGCACATTCTAATGGAATGCGTTGATCACGACGGCGGGATGAACATCTAGGATGTTGTATTGCACCCGACTGAACCTCTGTATGTACTTGCACAGGGTTTCACCTTCCTTCCGGGGGATGATATGCAAATCGCTCGCCTGGCCATGAGCTTGGTGGCCTCCGGTAAAGGCGCCAATGAACTCATGGCACAAGTCCGACCAAGAAGAAATGGAGGCCGCCCACAAGTGCATCAGCCAAGACATGACATTGGGTTTGAGTGCCAACGGGAAGTAATTGGCAAGCACCTTGTCGTCGCGGGCTCTAGCATCTTGCATCGCGATGGTGTAGATGCTGAGGAACTCTGACGGGTGGGTCTTGCCGTTGTACTTCTCGCCAACGTCTGGCTTGAACGTGCAGTAGGAGGGCCACTAGAACTTCCGCAGCTCGCGGGTAAAGGCCGGGCAACCCACCTCATAGGGTAGGTCGCCATACCCCCCGGTGCTGGGTGGTCCATAGTGGGCCCCGCCCACCTATCTGACTGGTGGCGTGCATCGCACCGGCGCTCGATGGTGGTTCGAGCGTCTTCACGGGCTCGCTCCCGAAGAACTTGGCGTTGATCGCGGTGGGTCCGTGGGTCGGATGACTCTATGGAAATGTTATCACAAGCGTCGTCACGACGGATCAACACCCGCGGTGGCTGGCGTGGAGGAGGAGAGTGCACCGTGGCCGCAGCACACCCGATCCTTCCACCACTGGCATGCGGCGGCTCAATGGAGCGCCGGCCAGAGGGCCCCGCTGGTCGTGGCTCATCTCTGTTGGCAACGCCGACGAGGCTTCGGATGGTGGCTCTCCACTCATCGAGTTTTTCCGTAGCAGGATGAAAGTCGAGGAGCAACTGCGCGCGTGCCAAGGCTTCTGCTGGTGTGGGTGATGGCGAAAGCTATGTGGACCGTGATGCGCTCCGACTTCTAACCACGTTAGAAGGAGCTCTATCACGGCCTGGCGACTATACGCCATTTTCGCTAGCGCCTCGGCGCGCGTGCTACCCTTCTACATCATGCGAATGATGCACGGGACTCTTCCCATGACGGTGCCCAGGGTCACCAGCTTGGTGACACTGCTCGTCGTGCACAACCTGGGAAGAGCGCGTCGGGGGCGCCGGCGTAGGTGCCTCGAAAGTCGCCGCGCCATCCGTGGGTGGCACGACGCCGCCCCTGGAGGGCCCCACGCCGCCTGCGGGGGGGCATGGCTCCGTGTCTTTGGATTTGCTGGTGTGTGGCCCGTTGTCTTGTCCACGAACAACGCCGCTCGCCGGGCTTTGGCTGCCAGAGCGATGCGGGTGTTCACGAGCCGCACTTCGGCTTCCGTCCGCGCCCGCTCCACCACTCGCCCATACTGGTACAGGCCGTTCAGCCCCCGACGAACCAATCGCTGTGATCATCTTCTTCTTGGGAGCCATGGCGATGAAGAACTGCTAAACTAATTGCTATACCGGATTCTCACAACTGCGCGGCCCCTACCTGGCGCGCTAGAGATGTCGGTGGGAAACGACACCTATGGGGTCACTAGGATCCCTTCTACGGTTGGCGGGCACGGGGTTGTGCAAAGAGCGGGTCTGGCGGTCAGCACACAAATTGTTTACCTAGGTTCGGGCCTCGGAGACGCGTAAAACCCTAGTCTTGCTTTGATGTATATTTAGGTGTTCTTGTGTTCTTGAACTAGCTGCGGTGGTTCTCTAGTACGAAAGATCCGAATCCCCCTCCAGTATGCGTCGGGCCTCCTTTTATAGACAAAAAGGGGTCGCCACAGTGGCACACAGGAGGTGGAACGGTGTACAGGGGTTGAGTCTATCCCCTGGCATCGTCAGACAAATGCATTTAATGCCCAGCCGACGTGCCCCTCTCGCTTTATTAGGGACAGCAAAGAAGCTCATCCCAGCTGTCATCGCCTCGCCTGGCTCCAACACCCGTCCAAGATGACGAGGCATTGTAGCGCCACGTTGGCTGGCTACTGGGCTCGTGCGGTGGTGGAGCCTTCATGAAGATCTGCATGCCACCACACAGGTGCTTGCTGAGTTGGTGTAGAGGCCGCGCGCTGCCACGCAGATGCCTGCCCAGCTGGTCGAGCTGGCAGCTGTATGGGAGTGGCGGTGGAGGCTTTGGCAGACCCGGGCCTAGCTCCGGCCCCGCTTGCGTCCTCGGCAAGGGTCTTGCCGAGGGCCCGGCAAGGGTCTCACTGCGGCACCGCAGTCGTCCCTGGCAAGGATCTTGCCGGGGGTCTCGTAGTTTCCTTGGCAAGGATCTCGCCAAGGATCGTCGTCTTCTGGTTCTCATCTGATCTTGTGTATCTATGATCTACAAAGATCTGCTTGTCACCACGGAGGTGCCTCCCGAGCCTTGGTACCAATATGGTTGATGGTGTTGGAACTCCTTGGGCTCAAGGATGGCACGCTCTGCTGGCGTCAGACAAGTTGCCCCGGCAAGGATCTTGCCGAGGCTGCGGAAGCCACCCCAGCAAGGGTCTTTCCGGGGGAGTCCACCTCGCCCTCTTGCTCTCTTTGCGTCTCTGGTCTTGGCGTTGCTTTGGTCATCTTGTGCTCTGGCTTCCCTCCTCTGCCCTGCTTAGTGTGGTCGTGGGCACGGCTCTGACTGCCCGTGCACAAGTAAAGGGGTGCAAAAGGAGAGCCCCTACTTTTGTACACCGACAAGCGGGTCCTTATGGGTGGTTGCATTATTTTGCTAAGTCTTTACAACTCTCGTCTTTTGAAACAATTTGGTTCTTTGAGTTGTGACACTTAAACTCGATGGTCGTCTGCTACTTTTTCTGCTACTTTGTGATGCGATGATAAATTTCGCATGAAGCCATTCCGCAGACGTCCATTTTCCATTATGCATGTCATTATCTTCGTTATCTCTTTATCTGCATGATGAATTGTCTTCATATGTTGAAGAGGATATCCAGAAAGTAAAACCTACCATGTGCATTTGCATTCAAAAGCAAACTACTTATATGCACATCTTCAGGGGGAGCCTTTTGCCACATACGAAGACAATGCCTTAATCCTTAACTTTGACATACTTTTATCCCCATTGAAAACTTCCACCAGTTTGTCACCAATAACCAAAAAGGGGGAGATTATAAGTGCATCTAGTGCCACCCCTAGTTGGTTTTGGAGTATTGACGACAAACTTGGTTGAGGGACTAATGTGTTTGTGAGAATTTCATGATAACACAGGTAGTAGTCCCTTATTGATTCGGTTTACCTACCAGAGATGACCCCTAAAATGTGTGAATACATTGAAGACAATGGTGGTTTGTGAAGATATTCATCGTGAAGATTATGATAGGAGAATACATTCATGTGAAGACTATGGAGTGCGAAGACATGGTTGTTTCGTAGTTTCCTTTTCTTCTTTGTTGAGTCATAGGAACCACCGTACTGTTAAGTGGGGTCCAAGTGAACAAAGTTAGAGTGACTGAAGTGATGCTCAACCAAAATCCTATGTCTTCAAGCGAAGACAATGAGAGCAAATCTTATCCAGAGTTGGATGAGTCTGCTTTACTTGTAGCCCAAGTCAAGATGCCACGTGTGTTTGAAATCTGACCGTTGGACACGTGTCGGTTCCTTAGTGACCCAGGGTCATTTTGGAAAAATCAGGTCGGGTTGCCTCCTGGCTATAAATAGCCCACCCCCTACACCATAAATTGGTGGCTGCAAAG
Organism: Triticum urartu; assembly: GCF_056163025.1. NCBI lineage: Eukaryota > Viridiplantae > Streptophyta > Magnoliopsida > Poales > Poaceae > Triticum > Triticum urartu. The sequence goes on from NC_141874.1 coordinate 431,410,601, forward strand.
AGTTTGTGCATGGCTTTTGTCGTTTGCGAGCAACCCACCTCCGAAGCATTTGAGAGAGAGATCCTTGCAAGGACAAAGCCCTAAACACCCAGAGCCAAAGTGTGTTAGGCATCACTGAAGTCTTTCTGTCTGCGTGACCTGAAGACTTGTTACACTTGAGGACTGTGAATCCTCCAGTCGGTTAGGCGTCGCGTTCTGAGAATCCAAGAGTCATTGTGGATCGCCGGTGAACGAAGTCTGTGAAGGTTTGGAAGTCTACCTTGAAGACTTACCAGAGTGATTGGACGAGGACTGGGTGTCCTTAGCTCAAGGGGAATAAGGTGAAGATGCGGTCTTCTGAGTTGAATCTCAGCCTCCCTAACAAGACGCACAGTTGTCACAACAACTGGTCTACCAACTCCTTGTCTTCACCAAGCAACTGGTTCGATCCTTCGCTTTCCTTTCCTTTATAGTTTGTCTTCGTGAAGTCATTGCTTGCCTGTATGATCTGATTGACTTCACTGTGTGAAGATTGTTTACTGTTTGGCTTCGTACTATCTTCCATCCTGATCCATACTACCTAGCAGTTGATAGTCTTCGTGCCTTCACTTCATTGCTTACTTAACTATGGATTGTCTAGTGTAGTCTACCTTCCGCTGCATATCAATAGGTTTATTTCTATTGTTTGTCTTCAAAGCCCCCGTATTTTGAAGACTACCATAAAAATCGCCTATTCACCCCCCTCTAGTTGATAACTAGCACTTTCAGGCATGTTGTGATGTGATATGGTCAAGACGTGATGAGATATAATTTGTTGTATGAGATGATCATGTTTTGTAAAAGTTATCGGCAACTGGCAGGAGCCTTATTGTTGTAGCTTTATTGTATGAAATGCAATCGCCATGTAATTGCTTTACTTTATCACTAAGTTGTAGCGATAGTCGTAGAAGCAATAGTTGGCGAGACGACAACGATGCTACGATGGAGATCAAGGTGTCAAACCGGTGATGATGGAGATCATGACGGTGCTTTGGAGATGGAGATCAAAGGCACAAGATGATGATGGCCATATCATGTCACATATTTTGATTGCATGTGATGTTTATCCTTTATGCATCTTATTTTGCTTAGTACGGCGGTAGCATTATAAGATGATCCCTCACTAAATTTCAAGGTATAAGTGTTCTCCCTGAGTATGCACCGTTGCTACAGTTCATCGTGCCGAGACACCACACGATGATCGGGTGTGATAAGCTCTATGTTCACATACAACGGGTGCAAGCCAGTTTTCCATGTGCAGAATACTCTAGTTAAACTTGACGAGCCTAGCATATGTAGATATGGCCTCAGAACACTGAGACCGAAAGGACAAACGTAAATCATATAGTAGATATGATCAACATAGTGATGTTCACCATTGAAAACTAATCCATCTCACGTGATGATCAGACATGGTTTAGTTGATATGGATCACGTGATCATTTAGATGACTAGAGGGATGTCTATCTAAGTCGGAGTTCTTTAGTAATATGATTAATTGAACTTTAATTTATCATGAACTTAGTACCTAATTGTAACAGCCCAAATTTTCAATTTGGAATGTTATACACTAGATCATCATTGCATATCATATTTCATTGCATTTTGGTTGATCCTAGAAATTCTACGCAACTCAAGGACCCTCCGAGAGAGTTGGGGATTTTCGTTATTTTCATATTTGAGTTTTCTCAAATTTTGAAAATAGGATCATTTGATTTTATTTATTTCATCTTCAATTATTTCTATTATGAAAATTATGAGAGAGGGAATAAAATGACTTTCCCAAAATAAAGAAATATTGAGGGTTTAATAAAAAATCAAATAAGATTTTATTTGCTATTTTATTTGAATTTAGGAAAAATTGCACGTTTTCAAAATTGCATTTAGAGCCAAAAAAATGTTCATCCTCTTCTAAATATTTTATTTAGATGGAGAAAATTTGTTTTGGCATTTTTAGAATTTTATTTATTTTTCTAGAATTTTTTTTGTCGCAGCGAAATTGTTTAAAAAAAAGAGATCCCGCGCCTGACTGGGCCAAGGGCGCAACCGAGCGGGCCGGCCCAGCCAGCCGCCGCCGCCTCTCGCCGGGTCGGGACAGAGTCCCGACCAGCGCCACCGCCGCCCGAGTCCGGGGAGGACTCCGCCTCCCGAGGCCGACCCCTCCCCCAAGTCGCCTCTCCCCGCCCCCTTTATAACCGCCGCCCCCCTGCAGCCCACACCGCCGCCACCGCCGCACGCCCCCAGCGCCGCCGCTGCACGCCGCCCGCGCCGCCGCCCCGCGCCACATGCCGCCGCCGCACGCCGCCCGGAGCCGCCGCCTCGAGGCACCCGCCGCCCTACCGGAGTCTCGCCGGAGCGCCGCCGCTGAGGTAGCTGCCGCCCAGTTTTTGAGAAAAAGCCGTTTCGGTTTTTTTTTAAATCCCTAGTTTTTGTTTTTTTAAATAGATCAGGTTTTCTCCGGTTTATTTATTTAGCAAGCGTTTGCTCGTCCGTTCGTTTTAACGAACGCGTTTTTCGTTTAGTTCCTGTTAACGAACGTTCGTTCGTTAATTGTTCGTTGTTTTTCTTTTTCTCGGATTAAATCCACGATTTTTTTGATCGCAATTTCTGACCCGATGTTCGTTTTAGTTTAGGAACAATTGTATTTGTGCCCCTAGGTGGGTCACGCTCGACTGATTTTCCCCTATTTTTTCAACAATTGCGGTTTTGCCCAGCTCACTTCACTCGCCTTGTGTTTTTGCCCTTCCGGGGAGGTTCCGACCAATCACGGTTCACCACGTGGCGACTGCTCACTGGTCGGAACCGCCCCGGAAGGGCAAAAACACAAGGCGAGTGAGGTGAGCTGGGCAAAACCGCAATTGTTGAAAAAATAGGGGCAAATCAGTCGAGCGTGACCCAACTAGGGGCACGAATACAAAAATCCCTTTAGTTTAACTTTTTCGCTCGTTTGTCGGAATCAGGCGATTCAAGCGCGTGGAGTTTCGTCTCGAAAACCTCTTTCCGTTTAACCAACCCAACAAGTTTTTGCCTTGGTAAAATTTGCCCTAGTTTCAGATTAGTAAACGAAGCTTATTTCTTTTGCCGTTTGTCTTTCGTTGCTTCGTTCGATTTGATTCTTTTACCAACCAGAGTTCTTAAGTTGAACTTTCTGGTTAGATCTCTTATTCGAGTTTTACCTGTGCATTAGATGAGTACTTATTGTATGCTTGTTTGTTTGCGATAGAGTACCCGGAGTGCACCGCTTGCTACTTCGAATCGCTAGGTTTCACGGATCATCAGCAAGGCAAGTAACACTTTGATCATACTTCCTATTACCAAGTTTTATTGCATTAGATCAACCCTCACACATTGCATTGTTTAGGATCTAATTAAATTGTGGGTCTGGGAAGTAGATGAGGTAGTACCTATTACCTGTTATTATCAAACCTTTGGGAGTTACTTCTACATTTGCTTGTTATGCCATGCTATGCTAGTAGACATGGATTGGGAGAGTGTATCCATGACAGATGTGAGATTGTTAAATAAATGGTTTATCTAAGGTGGCAACTTAAATACACATCTGGGTGGATTGAGGCACCTGGGTATTCCAGCGATTGCCTGTTTTTCTTTTGGTCCGCCACCCAGGTTCAAAGGGATCATGAGATTATTCATACTAGAAACTTCTGTGTGCAGCCACAAGCTACTATGGGCTCTAGCATAGTTGACTAAGTCGTGCGAACTCTTACAGTGGTAGACTAGCAGATGTAGGGGATGTAGGTTGGTACGGTCTATCCGTTCGTAAGGTGCTAGCACTTCTGAAAGACTATGTCTCGGTCATCCGTTTCTCAAACACCATGTAGTGCGAGAAATACAACGGGGGAGATCGAGTCTTGTGGGGAAAAGTGCGCAAACCTCTGCAGAGTGTATAAACTAATCATGGTTAGCCGTGTCCCCGGTTATGGACATCTTGAGTATCTAGTACTTGGATTATCATGTGAATCTCATCATGTTACTCTAAATTAATATTGTGGGGTTTTGTCTTAATGATGATGCTTAATTGGGATTGAGAATGCTGTCAACCATTCTCAATGTTTAACAACTACCATGATAGTTAAATAAATTTTATTCCTTTACAGTAGGGAAAAATTGGCTTTACGCAAAAACTGTAACCATAGAGCTATCCACCAGCCAAATGTGCATATAGAATAGCCTTATTCTTTTATCATTCTCTACGTGTTACATTGCCAGCATATTCCATGTGCTGACCCATTTTGGGCTGCAACGTTAATGTTGCAGACTTTTCAGACGACGAGTAAGGTGCTTTTAGGTCGTGGTTCTATTCTCAGTGATGCTGTTGGAGTTGATGGACTCACTTATCTTCCAAGCCTTCCGCTGTTATCATTATTAGATGGCCTTAAGCCATATTTATTGTAATAAGTTCTCTTTTGAGACTCTCGATGTAATAAGTGTGTGACTGCTACTCTGTTATAAATCCTTCAAGTACTGTGTGGTGTCAGCATTACTGATCCAGGGATGACACCTGAGCATAGAGATTGGACCATTTGAGGTCTAGTCGCTACACTGATAGTTTTTGCATATCTATGTTGTTGTAGATCAATGGCTCGTGCTACCATTCCCTTGAATTTTAATGCGTTCCTAGAGAAAGCTAAGTTTAAAGATGATGATGATAGCAACTACACGGCCTAGGTCCGTAACTTGAAGATTATCCTCATTGCTGCATAGAAGAATTACGTCCTGGAAGCACCGCTAGGTGCAAGACCCATTGTAGGAGCAACTTTGGGCGTTATGAACGTCTGGCAGAGCAAATATGATGACTACTCGATAGTTCATTGTGCCATGCTTTACGGCTTAGAATCGGGACTTCAAAGACGTTTTGAACGTCATGGAGCATATGAGATGTTCCAGGAGTTGAAGTTAATATTTCAAGCAAATGCCCGAGTTGAGAGATATGAAGTCTCCAACAAGTTCTATAGCTGCAAAATGGAGGAGAATAGTTCTATCAGTGAACACATACTTAGAATGTCTGGGTACCACAACCACTTGACTCAGCTGGGAGTTAATCTTCCTGATGATAGTGTCATTGACAGAGTTCTTCAATCACTGCCACCAAGCTATAAAGGCTTCATCATGAACTATAATATGCAAGTGATGGAAAAGACAATTCGCGACCTCTTCAAAATGCTGAAGGCTGCAGAGGTAGAAATCAAGAAGGAGCATCAAGTATTGATGATTAACAAGACCACTAGTTTCAAGAAAAAGGGCAAAGGGAAGAAGGGGAACTTCAAGAAGAACAACAAGCAAGTTGCTGCTCAAGGGAAGAAACCCAAGTCTGGACCTAAGCTTGAGACTGAGTGCTACTACTTCAAAGGGATTGGTCACTAGAAGCGGAACTGCCCCAAGTATTTGGCGGATAAGAAGGATGGCAAAGTGAAAGGTATATTTGATATACATGTTATTGATGTGTACCTTACTAATGCTCGTAGTAGCGCCTGGGTATTTGATACTGGTTCTGTTGCTCATATTTGCAACTCGAAATAGGGGCGATGGATTAAACAAAGATTGGCTAAGGATGAGGTGATGATGCACGTGGGAAATGGTTCCAAAGTCGATGTGATCGCCGTCGGCACTCTACCTCTACATCTACCATCGGAATTAGTTTTAGACCTAAATAATTGTTATTTGGTGTTAGCATTGAGCATGAGCATTATATCTGGATCTTGTTTGATGCGAGGCGGTTATTCATTTAAATCAGAGAATAACGGTTGTTCTATTTATATGAGTAATATCTTTTCTGGTCACGCACCCTTGAGGAGTGGTCTATTTTTGTTGAATCTTTATTGTAGTGATACACATATTCATAATATTGAAGCCAAAAGATCAAAGTTAATAATGATAATGCAACTTATTTGTGGCACTACCGTTTAGGTCATATTGGTGTAAAGCGCATGAAGAAACTCCATGCTGATGGGATTTTGGAATCACTTGATGCTTGCGAACCATGCCTCATGGGCAAGATGACTAAGACTCTGTTCTCCGGAACAAAGGAGCGAGCAACTGACTTATTGGAAATAATACATGCTGATGTATGCAGTTTGATGAGTGTCGAGGCTCGTGGCGGGTATCGTTATTTTATAACCTTCACAGATGATTTGAGCAGATATAGGTATATCTACTTAATGAAACATAAGTCTGAAACATTTGAAAAGTTCAAAGAATTTCAGAGTGAAGTGGAAAATCATCGTAACCAGAAAATAAAGTTTCTACGATCTGGTCGTGGAGGTGAATATTTGAGTTATGAGTTTGGTCTTCATTTGAAACAATATGGAATAGTTTCGCAACTCACGCCACCTGGAACACCACAGCTTAATGGTGCATCCGAACGTCGTAACCGTACTTTATTAGATATGGTACGGTCTATGATGTCTCTTACCGATTTACCGCTATCGTTTTGGGGTTATGCTTTGGAGACGGCTACATTCACATTAAATAGGGCACCATCTAAATCCATTGAGATGACACCATATGAGCTGTGGATTGGCAAGAAACATAAGCTGTCGTTTCTTAAAGTTTGGTGCTGCAATGCTTATGTGAAAAAGCTTCAACCTGATAAGCTTGAAGCCAAATCGGAGAAATGTGTCTTCATAGGATACCCAAAGGAGACTGTTGGGTACACCTTCTATCACAGATCCGAAGGCAAGACATTCGTTGCTAAGAATGGATCCTTTCTAGAGAAGGAGTTTCTCTCAAAAGAAGTGAGTGGGAGAAAACTATAACTTGATGACGTAATTGTACCTTCTCCCGAATTGGAAAGTAGTATATCACAGAAATCAGTTCCAGTGCTTCCTACACCAATCAGTGAGGAAGCTAATGATGATGATCATGAAACTTTAGATCAAGTTACTACTGAACCTCGTAGGTCAATCAGAGTACGGTCCGCACCAGAGTGGTACGGTAATCCTGTTCTGGAGGTCAGGTTACTTGACCATGATGAACCTATGAACTATGAGGAAGCGATGATGAGCCTGGATTCTGTGAAATGGCTTGAGGGCATGAAATCTGAGATGGGATCCATGTACGAAAACAAAGTGTAGACTTTGGTTGACTTCCCCGGTGATCGGCAAGCCATAGAGAATAAATGGATCTTCAAGAAGAAGGCTGACGCTGACGGTGATGTTACTATCTACAAAGCTCGACTTGTTGCGAAAGATTTTCAACAAGTTCAAGGAGTTGACTACGATTAGACCTTCTCACCCGTAGCGATGCTTAAGTCTGTCTCAATCATGTCAGCAATTGCCGCATTTTATGATTATGAAATTTGGAAAATGGATGTCAAAAGTGCATTCCTTAATGGATATCTTAAAGAAGAGTTGTATATGATGCAACTAGAAGGTTTTGTCGATCCTAAAGGTTCTAACAAAGTGTGCAAGCTCCAGCGATCCATTTATGGACTGGTGCAAGCCTCTCGGAGTTGGAATATACGCTTCGATAGCGTGATCAAAGCATATGGTTTTATACAGACTTTTGGAGAAGCCTGTATTTACAAGAAAGTGAGTGGGAGCTCTGTAGCATTTAATATTATATGTGGATGACATATTGTTGATTGGAAATAATACAGAATTTCTGGATAGCATAAAAGGATACTTGAATAAGAATTTTTCAATGAAAGACCTCGGTGAAGCTGCTTATATATTGGGCATCAAGATCTATAGATATAGATCAAGATACTTAATTGGACTTTCACAAAGCACATACCTTGATAAAGTTTTGAAGAAGTTCAAAATGGATTAGTCAAAGAAAGGCTTCTTGCCTGTGTTACAAGGTGTGAAGTTGAGTCAGACTCAATGCCCGACCACTACAGAAGATAGAGATAAAATGAAAATGATTCCCTATGCTTGAGCCATAGGTTCTATCATGTATGCAATGTTGTGTACCAAACCTGATGTGTGCCTTGCTATAAGTTTAGCAGGGAGGTACCAAAGTAATCCAGGAGTGGATCACTGGACAGTGCTCAAGAACATCCTGAAATACTTGAAAAAGGACTAAGGATATGTTTCTCGTTTATGGAGGTGAAAAAGAGCTCGTCGTAAATGGTTATGTCGATGCAAGCTTTGACACTGATCCGGATGACTCAAAGTCGCAAAACATATATATATATATTTATATTGAACGGTGGAGCCGTCAGTTGGTGCAGTTCCAAGCAGAGCATCGTGGCTGGATCTACGTGTGAAGTGGAGTACATAGCTCCTTCGGAAGCAACAAATGAAGGAGTCTGGATGAAGGAGTTCATATCCGATCTAGGTGTAATACCTAGTGCATCGGGTCCAATGAAAATCTTTTATGACAATACTAGAGCAATAGCCTTGGCGAAGGAATCCAGATTTCACAAGAGAACCAAACACATCAAGAGACGCTTCAATTCCATCTGCGATCAAGTCAAGGAGGAAGACATAGAGATTTGCAAAATACATACGGATCTGAATGTTGCAGACCCATTAACTAAGCCTCTTCCATGAGCAAAACATGATCATCACCAAGACTCCATGGGTGTTAAAATCATTACTATGTAATCTAGATTATTGACTCTAGTGAAAGTGGGAGATTGAAGGAAATATGCCCTAGAGGCAATAATAAAGTTGTTATTTATATTTCCTTATATCATGATAAATGTTTATTATTCATGCTAGAATTGTATTAACCGGAAACTTAATACATGTGTGAATACATAGACAAACAAAGTGTCCCTAGTATGCCTCTACTTGACTAGCTCGTTAATCAAAGATGGTTGAGTTTCCTAACCATAGACATGTGTTGTCATTTGATCAACGGGATCACATCATTAGAGAATGATGTGATGGAAAAGACCCATCTGTTAGCTTAGCATTATGACCGTTTAGTTTTATTGCTATTGCTTTCTTCGTGACTTATACATGTTCCTTTGACTATGAGATTATGCAACAACTCCCAAATACCGAAGGAACACCTTGTTTGCTATAAAACGTCACAACGTAACTGGGTGATTATAAAGATGCTCTACAGGTGTCTCCGGTGGTGTTTGTTGAGTTGGCATAGATCAAGATTAGGATTTGTCACTCCATGTATCACAGAGGTATCTCTGGGCCCTCTCGGTAATGCACATCACTATAAGCCTTGCAAGCAATGTAACTAATGAGTTAGTTGCGGGATGATGCATTACGGAATGAGTAAAGAGACTTGCCGGTAACGAGATTGAACTAGATATGATGATACCGATGATCGAATCTCAGGCAAGTAACATACCAATGACAAAGGGAATAACATATGTTGTTATGCGGTTTGACCGATAACGATCTTCGTAGAATATGTAGGAGGCAATATGAGCATCCAGGTTCTGCTATTGGTTATTGACCAGAGATGTGTCTCGGTCATGTCTACATAGTTATCGAACCCGTAGGGTCCGTACGCTTAACGTTCGATGACGATTTGTATTATGAGTTATGTGTTTTTGATGACCTATGTTTGTTCAGAGTCCCGGATGAGATCAAGAACATGGCAAGGAGTGTCAAAATGGTCGAGAGGTAAAGATTCATATATTGGAAGGTTATATACGGACACCGGAATGGTTCCGAAGAAGATCGGGGATTTTTTGGAGTACCGGGAGGTTACAAGAACCCCCGGGAAAGTTAATGGGCCTAATGGGCCATAGTGGAGGAGAGGAGGCAGGCCACGGGAGGAGGCCCCCCCTCCCCAATCCGAATTGGACAAGGGGAGGGGCGCGGCCCCCCTCTTTCCTTCTCCCTCTCTCTCCCTTCCCCTTTCCCCCTCTCCATTGGAAGGAAAGGGGGCCGAATCCTACTAGGAACGGAGTCCTAGTAGGACTCCCCCCTCTTGGCACGCCCCCCTTGGGCCGGCCTCCTCCTTCGTTGTCCTTTATATACGTGGGCAGGGGGCACCCCAAAGGCACAGCATTTGTTTCTTAGCCGTGTACGGTGCCCCCCTCCATAGTTTACCACCTCGGTCATATTGTCGTAGTGCTTAGGTGAAGCCTTGCATGGATCACATCATCAACACCATCGCCACGCCATCGTGCTGACAGAACTCTCCCTCGACCCTCTACTAGATCAAGACCTCGAGGGGCGTCGTCGTGCTGAATGTGTGCTGAACACGGAGGTGCCATACGTTCGGTACTTGGATTGGTTGGATCATGAAGACGTTCGACTACATCAACTGTGTTACATAACGCTTCCGCTTTTGGTCTACGAGGCTACGTGGATACACTCTCCCGTATCGTTGCTATGCTTCTCCTAGATAGATCTTGTGTGATCGTAGGAATTTTTTTTGAATTACTATGTTCCCCAACAGTTTGTCGGAGGAAGGGAGAGACATAACTAATGAGGTAGATCAATCGACGCATGGGGAAAACGAGTTATAACGACCTAGCTAGCTATATGTATAGCGGGAGATCAATCGGTGTACATCCATTTGTTAGACGCAAATAAGGCCGACGAGATAGATAGACAGAGAGAATGGAGCTAGGAGGTGGTGCGAGAGGCCTACTAGCTAGATAGGGGGAGGTGTGTGCGATTGTGAGATCGATAAAAAGAGGGGCGAGAGTTTACATGTGTGTGGGACCGTATGAGAGACATGAGGTATGGACACATAAAGGAGGAGATGGAAGGTGCATGTGTATGTTGTAGGCAGACATCGCTGGAGAGGTTTATCGATCGGTGTGTGTCGGAAAGGAGTTGTGGAGACCGTGGGAGAACGACCTAAAGAAAATAAATGAATGTGCGCGATGGATAAAATGCTGAGGGAGGGGGAGGGAGAGGAGGGCGTGTGCATGCACGAGAGAAAGTTAGTGCTAGCTACAATGGTTAGAGGATTGTGTGGGTGTAAGAGACTAGCAAAGATCATAATTTGATATGAAAGTGGATTCATATCTTTGAATAGGAGATCATAGTGTTATAAACATATGCATGCATGAATATAGCGGTGATACGCGTGGTGTGATTTTGGACATGTTATACCATAATGTGATAATGTGTGGTGTTTGCAACTCACAGCTGAATATCGAACAATCTAAACCATACTATGCATCGAACAATCTCACATTTTATTTGAATTTGTGATAATGTGTGGCGTATGCAGGTCACAACTAAATATCAAACAATCTAAACCATACTATATATCGAACAATCTCACATTTTATTTGAATTTGTGGTAATGTGTGGCGTTTGCAACTCACATCTAAATACTTGTAGGCATAGGGGGCGGGGCACCATACATTATGTGATAAACACATTATACATATGACACATGGTTTAGATTATGAAGATCTAGCTAGAGCTTGAAATGAACTATGATTTGAAATCAACATAAAGTGGATTCAAAAAATTGAGTTCGCGTTCATATAGTACACATAGTTCATATCTAACTGGACAGTAATCATGTGGTGTGCGATAATACACAAACGATGGTTTAACTTGACAATAATGATGATTGTAGATCTTATTAAAATAGAGAAATGAATTCAAATGGTTTAACTTCACAACAATCATGATTGCAGATCTTATTCAAATAGAGAAACGAAATAAAAATTAGTTCATATTGAAGAGGTAGTATATATGTTTGGAATGCACTAAAACGTTCATTTGAGTAGCAGATTGCATGCATTATACACGTACCAAAATATTTTAATTGAACATAACATGAATTCAAAGTTTGAATGGCATTCGTAGTGCAAATTGATTTTGTACAGTACATGGGACTAGACTCTCTTGTGTGGTGTGAATTGATTTCTTTTTGTTTTTTCGTCGATGGAAGTGCGAATTGATTTGGTTCAGTACACGTTAGGCTTGTCCGGAAATTTCAACCCGCGCCTTCTTACCCCGAAATATTTAAGATATATCTTTGTCTCGTTGTGCTCTGAAAACTCCCTCCATCTCAACCCGTATCTCACAATTACAACGCATGCGAAAACTCCCACCTCCTGTGAAATCCTGACACGTGAAATGCCTGTGATACCCCTGAACTGGAAGAACCGCCTAGCTCAAATCGGTGGGGGTACTTTCGTAACATACCCCACATTTCGGACAAGCGCGTCCCTAAGCCATGGTTCCCCCTCCCATCCCATCCGCCCACCCATTCGTACACCAAGGCCGCGAAAACCCGCGAAGCCCCACACCCTCCTCCGTCCGCCACCCAACCGGAGCCTCTTCCCCGACGACGTCGTCCACAGCAACACCTTGATGTCCCTCATCCACCGTACCGTATGAGGATCCATCATCGATCTAGTCGTCCCGCCGGTTCAGCCACCCCGTTCTGCACCTCCAAGGAGCTGACCCAACGTTCCCCTCGTCTTTCGCGCCACCTCCATTCCCACACCGTTGTCTTCACCTGCACCACCGGAAGAGCAGCATCATCACCATTTCCTCCGATGAAGCTGAGGCCTAATCGATGCCACCAAAGAGGTTATACACTAATTGCTGCATTTTCTTCTTGATTCGATCTCACGGTGCCACCGGCGCTCGGTCCCGAGCCGACATGGCGCGGCTCCGTCTACGGCGGCATCACCGGCCACTTCCTCCACGGCGTCGCTCCCTCGGCGGTGACGTCCACATCAGTAGGAGCTGCTGCTGCTTTGGCTCTCGCTCGCGCTGCTGCTCTGCACTTGCTCCCAGTCCCCTGCCTTGTCTGCTCTTGCTCTTGCTTGCGCTGCTGCTCTTGCTCTTGCTCTTGCTTGCACTGCTGCTCCTGCTCTTGCTTGTGCCGCTGCTCTACTCTTGTGTGTGCTGCTACTGCACGAGCAGCAGATCCTGCTCTCCCTCAAGCCCCTGCAGCTGCTACCCAAGATGCTGCGACACGACCAGCTGCCCCGGCCCTCGCACGCGCTGCTGCTCCGGGCGCTGCTGCTGCTACTGCTTTTCTACTACTAGTGTGTTTAGTTTCGATAGTAAAATTTAGTTTCGATAGCTAAATTTAGTTTCGATGGTTAAATTCAGTTTCGACAGTTAAGTTCAGAGATGAGCAACTGATGTATTTTACATCTAACACTTGGTGGTTATGTATTTTATGTCATCTATTGGAGATGCTATTAGAATTCCACTCAGGTTAACATTGTGTCTCTTGTCCCGCTTCAGCCTCACTGTCGTACAACTCACCGGATCCGCTCCAACGACGAAACCCTCCATTACAGCGGAGCAGTACCCCAGGCTCAATCTCTAGACGCCTAAAATCTTCTTCCCCTCCCCGACAGCCAAATCAACTGGAGCATCCTCACCGACCAACCCAATCACGCTGAGATTGACATGGCTTTGCCAAAGAGGTTGTACACTTGTTGCATCACTTTTTTTACTCTACATGTTATATATATATATATATATATATATATATTGTCCACTGAGCACATGTAGTAACGTGAAATACGATTAGTTTCTCCGACTATATGACAAGCAGTGAGGTACTAGGCAACTTAGCTATCCGTGATGGACTCTCTTGAATGCCATCATTATTTATCTCTGCGAGTTTGAGTTGTGCATTTGTAGATGGGCCTGGGAGTTGAGCTAGTAGGGCAGTGGCCTGGGTCCAAAGTAGTAGAAGTAGCACAGAAACCATTTTTGAGTGTGGGCTTTTCCCTGCTCATGCCTGCCTACTAGAATCGCTAGTGCTTGAAAGGAAAACTGAAGGAAAAACATAGGAATTGGAAAGTTTCCTATGGTACTACTATTCATGCATTTGGTTCAAATGAATGGAGCAAAGGAAAACTGTAGGATTTGTTCCTTTAGTGTCTTCTTGAAAGAAAAACCATAGAAATTTTAATATCCACTTGTCCTCCTTTTCAAATTCCTATTCATGAAGCACAAGACTAAGAGATAGTAGCATAATAGCATTATAACCGTACATTTTCTTTTGGTTTGACTTAATCTCATCATGCTTCTTTGCATCATGTGATCTTCATTCTTGTGAACCAAACACCCAAATTGGCAGAAATCCTATGTTTTTAAATTCTCTGTTTTGCATGTGCATTCCTACCCTATTATCGTGTATTCCCTATACCTAAGTTGTTAGAATCCTCCAATTCAAACGAGCCCTTACATAATTACTTCTCTTACAGATAGTTGTCAAAGAAAACCTTGTGTAGTTTGTCCCGCTCCTGTTGCACCATCGTCCACCCCAGCTCAGCTGCTCCAATGATAGAAGGGTCTAGCACAGCAGGGATCCGGACTCCAGGCTGTCTTTCGCCGCCTCATATCTTCTTCCCCGCCGCCGGCAGCCATGACAACTGCATTACCATCATCAACCGAGCAGATGACCTCGAGGACTACACGGGTCCGCAAGAGAGGTTGCACTCTTCCGTGTCTACTTATGTTATGCATCGCTTAATATTACATGCCACTTTATTGTCATGTTCATTGATTAGACTCCGAGTCAGCTCCAAACTAATGGTCAAACTTGAGTTTTTAAATGTTTGTGGGGTACATATCGGGGCCACAATCAGTAGTATTTATCTACTATCTGGTTAATCTCTGGTGTCTACTATGAGCTTCATGTTGGGTGGGAAACAAATAGTTAAGAAGCCATTATCTGTACTTTTTAACTGAAGCCATTATCTGCCTGCTATCATTGGTTTTGGGTCTATCCACAGGTTTGCTACCATCACTCTGGATTTCGGCATGCACTCCTTACATAATCTCACTATGTTTTATTCCTATGCATGCCAGTTATTGTACACAATGGAATTGAACATGTAGAGCAAAAGAAACAAGCCTCGTGTGGCAATAAATTTTCATGCAGACGTCGCTCCATGGTAGGCGCAAAGGCACCCCCTCCACCCATTTCGGATTGTAATCAAGAGGAAGATAACTGTTCTGAGGGGGATTCAGAAGGAGAAGACCACTCCTATTTACCTCCTGAGGTCTTCGCTCTAACTTGGCATGCTGATGTTGGGAATATGATGCATATGGTGCCTTGCATTGCTTACTTTATACATCAAATATGTCATCTGCTTAGTTTAGGCATGCTTTGTGTGAATGCCATCTGTTTAGTTTCTTCATCATATATGTGAATTATGCAACGCCATCTTGTTTATCCAGGCATCATATATGTGAATTTTGCAATGCCATCCTGCTTAGCCAGTCATCTTATATGTGAATTATATCAGGCCATCATTTTTTTCATTATGTATTACATTTGTCAACAATGTTAGTACATTCAACTACTCTTTGTGTGCATCAGCCATTTGACAGGGTGATGGAAAATTCTGGAGTGAAAACAAGGCCTTCAGAGCAGACTATGCTATCTGATGAAGTGCATATCTCGCTGGTTACGGATAGCTCCTCAGAGGAGGATTCAGAGACAGATGACCGGTCCTATCCACCCCGAGGTGTATGCTCTAACTTAGCAGGGTTATGTTTCTCATATCGTGCATATGGTGTCTTGCATTGCTATGTCATTTGATTAGTTTAGACATGCTTTGTGTGAATGCCACCTGTTTAGTGTCTAATTACCATATATGTTAATTATGGAATGCCATCTTGTTGCAAGACATTATATATGTGAATTATGCATTGTTACATTGTTGCAAGGCAATATTATGTGAATTATGAAATGCCACATTGTTTAGCCAATCATCATATATGTGAACTATATCATGCTATCCTTTTTCTGTATTACGTGTTCCATTTGTCGACAACGTTTGTATATTCAACTACTCTTCCTGTGCATCAACTATTTGAAGCGGTGATGGAAGTATCTGGAGTGAAAACAAGGTATTTAGAGCAGACAATGCTACCTGCTAAAGCAGACATCTTGCTGGTTACAGATAGCTCCTCAGAGGAGGATTCAGAGACTGACGACCAGTCCTATTTTCCCCCTGAGGTCTATTCTCAAACTTGGCAGGGTTATATTACTCATGTCATGCATGTTGTCTTGCATTTGTTAGTTTTTAAATCATATATGCGATTGCCATCTGCTTACTTGCTTACTATTGATAACCCACAAGTATAAGGGATCGCAACAATTTTCGAGGTTAGATTATTCAACCCAATTTATTGATTCGACACAAGGGGAGCCAAAGAATATTCTCAAGTATTAACAGTTGAGTTGTCAATTCAATTGAACCTGAAAGACTTAATATCTGCAGCAAAGTATTTAGTAGGAAAGTAATATGGAAGTAACGGTAACGGTGGAAAAAGTAACAATATTGGTTTTGTAGCGATTGTAACAATAGCAACGGAAAAGTAACTAAGCAAAGATCAATATGTGAAAAGCTCGAAGGCATTGGATTAGTGATGGATAATTATGTCAGATGCGATTCCTCATGCAACAGTTATAACATAGGGTGACACAGAACTAGCTCCAGTTCATCAATGTAATGTAGGCATGTATTCCAAATATAGTCATTCGTACTTATGGAAAATAACTTGCATGACATATTTTGTCCTACCTCCCGTGGCAGTGGGTTCCTATTGGAAAATAAGGGATTAAGGCCTCCTTTTAATAGAGTACCGAAACAAAGCATTAACACTTAGTGAATACATGAACTCCTCAAACTATAGTCATCACCAGGAGTGGTCCTGATTATTGTCACTTCGAGGTTAGCGGATCATGACACATAGTAGGTGACTATTGACATGCAAAATAGGATCAAGAACTCACATATATTCATGGAAACATAATAGGTTCAAATCTGAAATCATGGCACTCGGGCCCTAGTGACAAGCATTAAGCATAGCAAAGTCATAACAACATCAATCTCTGAACATAAGGGATACTAGGGATCAAACCCTAACAAAACTAACTCGATTACATGATAAATCTCATCCAACCTATCACCGTCTAGCAAGCCTACAATGGAATTACTCACGCACGACGGTGAGCATCATGAAATTGGTGATGGAGGAAGGTTGATGATGACGATGGCGACGGATTCCCTTCTCTGGAGCCCCGAACATACTCCAGATGAGCCCTCCCGAGAGAGATTAGGGCTTGGCGGCGGCTCCATATTGTAAAACGCGATGAATCCTTCTCCCTGAACATGAATATATAGAGTTGGAGTTGAGGTCGGTGGAGCCTCAGTGGGCCCACGAGATAGGGGGCGCGCCCCCACCCTCGTGGACAGGGTGTGGCCCCCCTGGTGTTGATTCTTTCGCCGGTATTTTTTATATATTCCAAAAATATTCTCCATGAAGTTTCAGGTCATTCCGAGAACATTTATTTCTGCACAAAAATAATACCATGGCAATTCTGCTGAAAACAGCGTCAGTCCGGGTTAGTTCCATTCAAATCATGCAAGTTAGAGTCCAAAACAAGGTCAAAAGTGTTTCGAAAGTAGATACGATGGAGACATATCAACTATATGAATCATATATTTGAATTATATCATGCCATCATGTTTACATAGATAGCATATATCTGAATTATGGCATGCCAACCCATGTAATAAAGACATCATATAGTTATATCATCTCATCCTGTTTAGTGTTTCCAGTCATCATATTTTGAATCATGTCATTCTATCCGTGAATTATATCATGCTATCATGTTTCCGTAGGCGGCATGTATGTGAATTATGGCATGCCAACCTATTTAATAAACACATTATATTGCTATATAATGTCATCCTATTTACATAGTCATCATATTTTGAACAATGTCTTTCCATCTTTTTTAGTTAGCCATCATATATGTGAAATTGTGTCATGCTATCCTGTTTAGTTAGCCATCATATATGTGAAATTGTGTCATGCTATCCTGTTTGGTTAGACAACATAAATGTGAATTATTTCATGCCCTCTTTATTCCCCACTATCCATTGCACCTGTCTATCATACAATGTTTGTACATTCAATTACTTTTCTTGTTTACCAGCCATTTGAATTGGAGAGGGTGATGGCAATATCTAAGGGAGTAACAACACGGTCTTCAGAAAAGATAGTGCTACTAGTTGATGCAGATAGAACCACGGTTGTACTTGCCCAAGAACCAGCCCCACCACATGTAACCCAGACTCTCGCAGATTGTACCCCTACCCAGTTGGACAGAGAACCAGCTACAACCCTTCTAACCCCAACCCCAGCAGATAGTAACCCAGTTCTAGTTGACAGAACACTGTCTCAACCACAGAGCACCCAAACATGAGCAGTTAGTAAGGGAACTGTAGTGCCCAAAGCACGAGGACCACCACTCTGAATCCCAACTCAACGCTTGAAGCAGAAGAAGAATTGTTCTCAGGACAGGTTCTGTAGCTATGGTTCATACTCCTTTGCTCTTGCATCACTGTATTTACTCATACCTACTATTTTGAAATTTGAAGGATGGAATTGAAACTCCAATAGCGCAACAGGTATGTTTTAAACCTGTTTCTTTAACTGGTTTGCTGTTGTAACTTGCTCTGTGTTGATTTCTGTTTCAATTGAATAAACAGTTATGTTTTCATGTCATGCACATTACAAGTGTTGTTACTGCTCTGTAGTTTCCCACACTTATATTCTCTCTGTTCTGCTTTGTCTTGAACAAATATTATTTGAATTGTGTCTCTATCTTGATTTGGCAAAAAAAATTAGAATGATATAGACCATAAAGTGACCATGGTACATAGATATATGTTTGTTTCATGATATTATCCTGTCCACTTTACTACTGAACTGATTTACCAAAATGGGTTTCAGATACAAAATGGTAAACATGTGATGTGTCTGCTTGTTTCTCTTTTAGAATGCGGACAACATATTGGAGAACAGTACCCTGTTATGCAATGGTAAAGGAAGTAATGCGGATAAGGTTCAAGATAGTGAGACATCCCTGTTGGTCTCCAAGTAAGCTGATAAAAACTATCTTGACGACAGTGAGACAACCGAAAAGTCCTGTCTTGATGTAGTGTTCGAGTTACTGGCCACTACTTCTGGCACAAGCTCTTCGAACTCGCTGCTTGAATCAGTTCGTCGTCTTGAGTCTCAACTTCAAGTTGAAAGACATCAATAAGATATGCTGCAATAGGAAGCTGAAGGACTGGGGAAGTTCCTGCAGAATTCAGATGCATACTTTCTGGTGCAACAGCAAGCGCTGGAGGATTTAAGCGCCAAACAAGAGAAATTTAATAAGCTTGCTAACCATCTTGCCAGCATTATGGGTACCCAGGATATTGTTTCTTGAGCTCTTCTGAAGTGGTTTCAGTTCTGGACTTGTTTTGTTGCGGCATTTATTTGCACTGGTCGCCAACTTTTACAACCAGTGTATATGATATGCTGCTTTGTTCCCTATATTTGCACTGGTGGCGAACTTTGATGCCCAGTGGATGTAATATGTGTAATAGCTGTGATAACCTAGTGTAACTTGCTTGCTTATTTATTTCCTTGTTGTCTTGTTTATTTGTTTGCTTGTAGTCAGTGCATTTATTTTTCCGCAGATTGCTAGTGGCTGCAATAATCTATTTTTTAAAACTAGGCCACAATAACCATGGGCTACATATTTACTGTAGTTACCATGGGCCTCCTACGGGCCGTAGAAACAATGGGATTTCTAAGGGCCGTAGAAAAAATGGGCCTTCTACGGGCCATAGAATCAATGGGCCTTCTACGGGTCATAGCAATGGGCCTTCTACGGGCCGTATGATTGATCGGCCAAAGATGGGCCAATAATAGGCCACATTATGGGTCGTAAACAGGCTAGATTTGGAATCATCCATTCATGGGCCGACCATAACGGACCATTATTAATCGGCCGTAGTTGATGACGCTATGAAAATGGCCCAACGAATTAACAGGCCACAAACGGGCCGATTGTAACCACAGGCTGAATTTGGCCCACAAGCAGAAAAGGCCAGTAACGGGTCGTAACTAACCGAATGCTGGAAATGAGCCCAAAAATAAATGGGCCCTCAAAAGGCCGAAAGGTAACAAGTGTTGGAAACGGCCCAATGGATTAATGGGCCGTTAATGGGTATAAAGTGGTACATAGTTCATTACGGGCCAGATTCATCACGGGCCGTTAATGGGCCAAGAGTTACAAAGGGCCTCATATGGGCCGAAAGACATCATGGGCCATACATGGGCTGGAAGTTACAATGGGTTGGAATCATATCGGATGGCCCAGATGAAGCTACTGGGCTTAATTCCGATAGGCCATAACGGGCCGTGAGTTAGCGGGCCGTAAATGGGCTATATACAAACAGGTCGTTAACAGGCTTTCCGTGGGCCGACCTGTTACCTTTTGACCAAGTCAAATGGGCCAGCCTTTTCACCGGAATGGGCCTTTGTTGGGCCGTGCCACGTGTCGACATATCATAGGTTCCTCCTGTCCAATGAGTGGATGACATCTGTCCCAATGGTGAGCCAACACGTGTTTCATCCCGCCAATGAGAATTTTACATGTGGAAAATCCCCATTGGTCCATGCCGTTAACGGGTTATCGGATCCAAAACCGGACCCGATAGCTTAAAGGTGACCCATTAAGGTGGATGCCACATGTCGGTTACCCTTGACGGAAACACTTCCATGACGCGCCATTTATCGTCACGGAAGTGGATGTAAGTGCATCTAGTGCCAACCCTAGTTGGTTTTGGAGTATTGACGACAAACCTGGTTGAGGGACTAATGTGTTTGTGAGAATTGCAGTATAACACAGGTAGAAGTCCCTCATTGATTCGGTTTTCCTACCGGAGATGACCCCTAAAAATGTATGAAGACATTGAAGACAAAGGTGGTATGTGAAGACATTCACATTGAAGACTATGACAAGAGAAGACATCGCGTGAAGACTATGGAGCACGAAGACTTAGTTGTTTCGTCGTTTCCTTTTCTTCTTTGTTGAGTCATAGGAACCACCGTACTGTTAAGTGGGGTCCAAGTGAACCAGTCAGACTGACTGAAGTGATGCTTAACCAAAATCCTATGTCTTCGAGTGAAGATAATGAGAGCAAATCTTATCCAGAGTTGGATAAGTCAGCTTTGCTTGTAGCCCAAGTAAAGTTGTCGTGTGTGTTTGAAATCTGACCGTTGGCACACATGTCAGTTCCTTAGTGACCCAGGGTCATTTCAGACAAATTAGGTCGGGTTGCCTAGTGGCTATAAATAGCCCACCCCCTACACCATAAATTGGTTGGCTGCTCAGAGTTAGTGCACGGCTTTTTGTCGTTTGAGAGCAACCCACCTCGAAGCCTTTGAGAGAGGAATCCTTGCGAGGACAAAGCCCTAAACATCCAGAGCCAAAGAGTGTTAGGCATCACTGAAGTCTTCCTGTCTGTGTGATCTGAAGACTTATTACACTTGAGGACTGTGAATCCTCCAGCCGGTTAGGCGTCGCATTATGAGCATCCAAGAGTCATTGTGGATCGCTGGTGAACGAAGTCTGTGAACTTTTGGAAGTCTACCTTGAAGACTTACCAGAGTGATTATGCGAGGACTGGGTGTCCTTAACTCAAGGGGAATAAGGTGAAGACACGGTCTTCTGAGTTAAATCTCAGCCTCCCTAACCAGACGTACAGTTGTCACAGCAACTAGAACTGGTCCAACAAATCATTGTCTTCAACGAGCAACTGGTTCTATCCTTTCCATCTCTTTATTTACAGTTGGTCCTTGTAAAGTCATTGCCTGTTTGCATTATCTTTTTGTCTTCACTGAGTGACTGCTTGTTCTGATTGGCTTCATACTATCTTCCATCCTGATCTATACTGCCTAGCTGCTATTAGTGTTTGTGCTTTCACTTCATTGAATACTTGACTATGGCTTGCCTAGTGTAGTCTACCTTCTGCTGCATGGTAATAGGTTTATTTCTATCGTTTGTCTTCGAAACTTCCATGTTTTGAAGACTTTCGTAAAAATCGCCTATTCACCCCCCCTCTAGTCGATCACTAGCACTTTCAATGGACACCTCCGTGATGATAATTTTGGTAATGTCATGGAACGCTTCTACGACAACACAAGTATGACTATCCTAATTCTGTCATAAAATCGTCATGGATGTACATGCATGATAGAAAATGTGACCTACTGTGACAAACACGTATTACCACGGAAGTGTATTTTTTTGTAGTGCCTTCTCCCATCTAGGGGGAAGGTCAAGGAAGAATAAGAAGAAGAATAAGAAGGAGGGAGCTCTCTCCCCCTCTCTCCCGGTGGCGCCAGAACGCCATCGGGGCCATCACTGTGACGATGATCTACACCAACAACTTCACCACCGTCATCACCAACTCTCTTTCCCTCTATGCAGCGGTGTAACACCTCTTCTCCCCGCTCTAATCTCTACTTAAACATGGTGTTCAATGCTATATATTATTTCCCAATGACGTATGGCTATCATATGATGTTTGAGTAGGTCCGTTTTGTCCTATGGGTTAATTGATGATCGTGATTGGTTTGAGTTGTATGTTTTATTATTGGTGTTGTCCTATGGTGCTCTCTGTGTCGCGCAAGCGTGAGGGATCCCCGCCGTAGGGTTTGCAATATGTTCATGATTTGCTTATGGTGGGTTGCTAGAGTGACAGAAGCTTAAACCCGAGTAAGTAGGTTGTTTGCATATGGGAGTAAACATGACTTGATACTTTAATTCTATGGCTGGGTTTTACCTTAATGATCTTTAGTAGTTACGTATTTGTTGTAGGGTGGAGACCCTAAGCGTAGATCTTTCATGAATTGAAGGGGAATCCACGAAGAACGTGAAGAACACGAAGAACAAGAGGGGAAATCACAAGAGGAAAACACTCAAGAACAAGTCCAATCACACATCCACTAGACTCACAATCACACAAGATCCACAAAGGTACAAGAACAACAAAGGGAAAGATACAAGTTAAAGTTCATCCAAAATCCAAAGGAGATGAGGTCTTGACAATCCTATGATGGGGACCCTTCTGCAAGAGGAGGCCTTGATATCCACAAGAGGATCTTCTCTAAGAGGAGGGATTGATCTCCAAGAGGAGCTTCTCCAAGAGGAGGTCTAGATCTCCAAGAGGAGGAAGATGAGCAAAGCTCTCTCTTTGTCTATCAAATACTTTTCTAACCCTAAAAAGTAAGAGGAGCACAGAATATATATTCTAGGGGCGAAAGGGTATAGGCCTAGGTGGTAAGACGGGCTTTTTATCCCAATTCGTAGCGAAACTGGGCCTACCGGACAGTCCGGTGGTTAGGACCGGACAGTCCGGTGAGTACAAATCCATTTTGGGGTGCCACCGGACTGTCCGCTGTGGGGACCGAACTGTCCGGTAGTGCAATTTCTGTGCGACGGGACTGTCTGCTGTGGGGACTGGACTGTCCGGTAGTGCAATTTCTGCACCCTTCGTTTTCTTCATCTTGACACCTCCGGTCAGCTCTTGGGTCATGGGGTCCTTCTCCTTGGCCTCCGGGAAGCTTCCTAGCTGCTTGGTGGTGGTTGCCCTTGTACCTAATGATGCACAACGTTCCATGGTGAGGTAGCACCCAAGTCCATTGGATATTCATGTAAATCTCAAAGAGGAGCAGATTCACCTTTAAGTCCGGTAGGTCCACTTGGGGCTTGAGGGGCTATGAAGGTGTACATGGAGGTCACCGTAGGATGCTCCGCATCATCCCCTCCCCCTTGGGAAAGATCCGATCTCGAATCGAAAACCAAATCACCATGGGAAAGAGATGGCTTCGTCGTGTAGGAGTGGACGATCACCCAATACTCATCATCTTCAAGCTCGGAATGGGCATGCTCCAATGTCGCACCATCTAGTGATTCCTTCAAAAGGAGAAAAAATAACAAACAATTGGAAAAACTAATGTGGTTAGCGTTAGGGCAAACCCAAGCATTCAAGAGGTGATTCACCACACAAGTGTCGCTATCAAGCATAGCATATGGTTTGACAAAGGATTGTGACATGGCATGTAAGCATATCAATCGAGCACAAGCAAATATATCATGGGGACAAGCATGTAAATGTGAGGTTGTGATGCAAATATGTGTGACAAGATAATAAGCATCTACCTCAAGGTCATAGCAAGCATTCAGAAAGTTCCCAATGAAAGGTCTATGGTAGGTATATGAATCATTCACAACATAAAATAAAATGAAGTGTCTAAACACATGGGTCAAGTGCAAGACAATCCAAGCATAACGTGCATAGGGTGTAGTGAAGATAGTATGGCACTCAACACAATAGGAAGAGCAATTGTTCATCATGTGTGAGGCAATCAAGTCAATCATGTAACAAGCAATTAGACATTGCATATGTGAAGAAATGACATTGTTTCAACCAAACATATGATATGAGCAAGTAATCCAAGATTTGGATGCAACACACAAGGCATATATCATGATGCATGGAAATGTGTAAATGGCAAGGAGAAGCAAGATCTCTAACATGTGCGCAATGAAGGGGTCCAAGATGACAAATAAGACTCATGGTGCAAGCAACACAAGTAGTATTATCCACAATATTCATGCTCATGGTTTTGGGTTTCTCGAAAGAGAAGGATATCACCTTGAAAGTGTGTACTTGTGCATCCTTCACAATGCCGAAGCACAAGCAAGTGCGATGTAGAATCGTTGTGATAGAAGGTGGTTCGCTCTCAAGAGCTCAAATGGTCAATTCACGTGATGTGGAAGTCGACACAATGTCCAAGTATCCTACACATGCACAAAACAAAACAAAGAAAGTATGCGCATGGTAGATAAACACATCATCCATCGTGATGGTTCTCTTCTCTTGCACGTAATCATTAGAAGCACAAGTGCATGAAAAATATGATGCAACAATGGCTATATTCATGGCACTAGGTATATGGTTCAAAGAAGGAAGGCAAACATGCTTCACAAGAAATATGTCAAAATCTCCAATTATATGTGAGAATGCTATGGGGCAATCTCATGAGGAAGACTAAAAGCATTGTTGCACTCAATACATGGAAAATCATCTAGCATGAGAGAGGCAACATATGGAGATATATGGCAAGAAGCAATGACAATCATGTGTAAAGCATGTAGATGGTTGTCATCAACCACATGAAATGAGCAAGTATGAATCATCGGTGATGCAACATAAGCAAGCATAGTAATCAAGTCATGCAAACTAGTGGAGCGAAGATGCAACACACTAGAGCAAATCATGGCAATCATGTCATGTGAGAAATTAATGGGCATAGGCAATGCACATGACATATCGCAAGCACGATCACAAATCAAGATCAAAGCATGATCATAAGCATTGGGCACAAAGTAAACATGGCAAGAACAAGCAATATCTCCACCAAGCTTGCAAATACACATACGGGTACTAGAATCAATCATCATGTGTAATGCAAAGCATGGGTCACAAATGCATGGCAAAGGCATAGGAATAAGAATATCATGCAAAGTGAACATGGTGAGATGGGCATATAATATGTAATGGACAATAACCCATAGCCAAGTGAGAGACATGTAGAAGAAATGCTCGAAGTCTTTGCGTGAAGGGGGCGGTGGGAAAGACCATCCATGGGATCCGAAGTCATCCTTGCTCTCTAGAGCTCGTTTTGTCAACTCATGGGATTGTGAGGTTGACAAGTAAGCATGGGTACCTACACAACAAATACACAAACGAAAGAAATTGTGTGTGTGGTAAATGTACACATCATCCATCCTGACGTGTATGTGCACGTGTGAATTAGCACAAGATAAGAAATGCTCCAAGAAATTTGATGCATGGTATAAGAACATGTCACCATGATGAAAGAATAGTTGCTATGTATAACACGATGGGGATGCAATTTGAGCATACAAATATATGGCACATCAATAGCATTTTCATTCATGGGAAACATATGGTGCACATAATTATTGGGATCATGCAATGGATGGGATGGATCAAAATCTCCTAACATGTATGAGGAAACTATGGTGGTCTCCTCATGAGCAATATTGGAAACATCATATGGAGAAAATGGACAAAATCCAAAACATGCATAACCAAAGCTAGGTGGTCATGTCATGGCATATGAGATAAATGATGCAAAGGGAACATATCAATATCATCACAAGAAAAACAAATGCCAATAACCATGGGCTTGTCATCTATGCCATATGTGCAAATTGGGTTAATTTTAATGGCATATGCATAGTCACTACGAAGAGATTGCAAGTATAACATATTGTTGATCTCATGCATAGCATATGACAAGTCAAGCGGATTGCCAAACATGATGTGACCTAAAGAATTGTCACAAGAAATCATATGTAACATGGCATCACAACTAATAGACTCCACATGAGAATCATCATACTCATCGTGAATGGGCAAGAAATCATCACATGAGGAAGTCGCACTAGCATGAAGCATGGAAATATGTTGATCAACATCATGCAAGCAATCAATGTCAAGAATGTCCACTAGTGGGACTAGAGCATCACCTTCACCTATGTTACCTTTTCCATTCCACCCAAGTAGTGTAGGTGAGGTGGGAAAGACCAAATGGTGGCCATCTTCATCTTGATGGAACCATGTGGGGTGCATCATATTCCACCATAGCCATCGTCTTGTCCAAAGGGAGGACGAAGTTGTCAAGGATTGGCGCGTCATCATAAATGGGACCTAGCACCAAATGAGAACACACAACAGAGGTAGAGGTCAAGTCTTTAGTGTTGAAAGTGGCCTCACATGACCTATCAACTATCTCACTCTCTCTATGTGGTGGTTCACTCACTCCCTCAAGGTAGGTGCACTCAAACTCACATATGGTAGAGTCACTCATCTCACTCAAGTGGTGGGGGTTGTGGCTCTCCTCACATGGGAATTGTGGCAACTCATCATATGTCGGGCTAGTGGTGAAGCCACTCTCACTCTCAATATGGTGGCACAAGTCACTCAAGTCATCATACGTTGTCGTGGTCGAAGTGAAAATCCCATGCTCAACCATCTCGTCATTGTCACCGTGGATGAAGGCAGAAGATGGCACATCATCACGCTCGCCTCCAAAGATGGAAGCATCATCCTTGCTCACCACCTTGTCGCTCGTCTCCAAAGGTTGGTCCTTGAGGGTCTCCGTAGCCGTACTCGTCGCCACACCGTCTTGAAAAAGAGTCGAAGTAGACTCGGCATCATCTATGCCACCAAGAGGGATGGCATTGAAGTCGAACTTGGGAGCATCGTCTTGGAGCTCATCGGGCTTGGACATCGGCGTGGTACTAGCCTCATGCTCATCGTGTTTGAGCTTGGTCTTCGAGAAGTGTGCTTGGGGTCGAGAAGCCTTGGCCTTCATGAGTTCTTGTTCCGCCTTGAGAGCACCAATGTAGTAGTCGTCGAGGGACTTGTAGTTCTCAAGGAAGATAGTCTTGGAGATGTCGTTGTTCAATCCCATCATGAAGTAGAACTTCATCCAAATGGGGTCATTCACACTGGCTCGTCGCAAGGCATTCCTCATCTCCTTGAAGTACTCGTCGATGGACTTGGATCCTTGGGTGGTGTTCTCCAATTGGCGTAGAAGTTGTTTCATGTAGGTTGGAGGCACGAACTCTTGCCACAAATCTCTCTTCATCTTGGGCCAACTCATGTCGTAGCTCTACGAAGGTGTGTGAAGCCACCATGTCGAGGCATAGTCGTGGAAGTTTCTTGAGGCGCACTTCACTTGATCGTCAGGAGGTACTTGATGTAGCTCGAGGTAGTCATCCATTAGGTGCTCCCACTCGAGATACTCCTCGGGTTCTTGAGTCCCATAGAAAGGAATCGTGTGGTCGATGTTGAGGTCGTAGTAGCTCGTGGAAGTTGCGGACTTGATCTTGGGGAGCTTCTCTTGAGCGTAGTCTTGAGGTGCTTGTTGGCGAAGATGCCGTATGTCCGTAGTCGAAGATGCCTTGAAGTCGCTTGGCGAAGATGCCAAGGTAGATGGTGAAGTTGTTGAGCGGTTGTTGGTGTTGAGCTCTTGACCTTCACGTACTTGTTGTTGATGGTGTCGATGCCGATGTGACCTTGCCGAAGATGGTAGCTCGGAAGCATGTGCACTTGAGCATCTTCTTGAAGATGAGGAAGACCTCTTGTAGGATTTGATGAGGGTTTTTATCTCCACCATTTGAGTTTTCATCTTGGCGTCAATGAAGTTTTTCGTGGCATCGAACTCGTCATTGTTGTTGTAGACTAAAGGAGGTGTGCTTTGCCTATCCATCACAAGAATCGAGCAAAGGTGAGTAGGAAATGAGATAAACAATACCAAGCTACCTTTTCCCAAAGTTGAGGATGTATCCCATGTCACTCAATGTGAAATGAAAGAATAGTGGAATTGGTACCGGACTTGCTCACTCACACCTACAAAGTAAAGCTTATCGAGTGGCTTGGTTAGGACAAGTGGCACAAAATTTTGATGCAAAATGTTAGCAAGAGTCAATAATGTTGAAAGAGATTCACAAATTCGCAAGTGAAACAAGTAGACCAATAGCAATGAATGGCACACGGAAACGCACACATGGATTGAAAAATGGGGTCGTGCAACAAAGGAATGAGCACAAAATGTGGAATCCACGGAAAACGCTCGTGTTGCACAACTCAATAGAGATGCTAGCACGATTTCTCAATAGGCGGATATGACACATGTGCACAACCTATAAGATGGAAAATGGATAAACTTTCTATCCCAAGTATGCTATTATGTATGGTTCCCGGTGTTTCGCACACGATGATCCAAGATGATCAATATGGTAGTATGGTATGCAATGTGGCGATGCTATGGCTATTGCTTACAAGCTATTTGTTTTCTCTTTGCTTAAAAGCTTATTCTCTCTTTTTTGTATGGCCACTATGCAAAATGCACAAACCAAGATAGCAATTGTGTATATGCGGGAACAATCTTGCGACACAAGAGATGATATGATGGTACCAAGATGAGGATACCAAGATGATATGGTATGTATGCAATGGATGGTGCGGATCACTAATGTGCACAAGTAAAGTTGCCGGCAATACTCAAATGGCTAGCCTCGATAGGCAAGTGACGCAAAATGGCTAGGGGTTAACAAAGCAATGGCAAGAAAGAATGTACAATGATGGGATACCATGATACCAAGATGATATAGAGGTTACCGTTCTTGCTTACGGTTAGGGTGTCAAAATGGTGAAGGTGTACGATGTCGAATCCTTGTTGAAGTTGAGCAGCGGTGTTGTCGATGTTGAACCGTTCCTAGTTAGCCGAAACACCCTAGGAAATGGAAAAACCGCAAACTCAAAATCTCTAACGGAAAATGTCAAATGGTGATAGCGGAATGTGATGGTGGTTCCGAAGTTGACAATGCAGAAGTGGTGGTAGTGGTTGATGAAGATGCAATCATCCCTAAGTAGCCGAAACACCTTAGGAGACTCAAGTCACCACTCAAGCAACCACAAATGCTATATGGATCAAAATGGGTTAGGTTGAGGAAAGCTATGGTGGTTTTGCGGAAGATATGGTGGAGGGCCTAGGCAAAGATGTCAAAATTTCAAAATTTTGGTGCAGTAAATTGATGTTGGAACACATCTAGATGGATGGGGGATGTCAATAGCTACTCAACGAGCTAGAGAACGTCAAAATCGGACTCCGGATGTGGAAGATTGTAACATCCCAAATTTTCAATTTGGAATGTTATACATTAGATCATCATTGCATATAATATTTTATTGCATTTTGGTTGATCCTAGAAATTCTACACAACTCAATGACCCACGGAGAGAGTTGGGGATTTCGTTATTTTTCATATTTGAGTTTTCTCAAATTTTGAAGAGAGGATCGTTTGATTTTAATTATTTTTCTCTTGAATATTTCTTTTATAAAAATAAAAAGAGAGAGAGGATAAAATGACTTCCTCAAAATAAAGAAATATTGGAGATTTAATATTAAAATCAAATAAGATTTTTATTCAGAGTTTTATCGCTATTTTATTTGAATTAGGAAAAATATGCGTTTTTAAAAATTGCATTTTAGGCCCAAATAAATGTTCACCTTGTCCGGACTATTTTTAGAGGACAAGAAAAATTTATTTCAGGATTTTTGGAGTCCGTTTAGTATTTCTTTTTTTCGTTTTTCTGCGCAGAATATTTAAAAAAACGTCAACCGACTTAATGGGCCGTGTCCGACCCGGACACTGCGCCCGGCCGGCCTTTAAGAGCCGGGAGGCCCGAGCCGTAGCCCAGCCCCCCGAAACGCTAGCGCTGCCGCAGGTCGCCGCCGCCGCCGCGAGACGCCGCCGCCACTGACTCCTGACGCCGCCACCCGCCGCCCGCGATACCGCCGCCCTCGGAGCCCCGCCACCGGCCGTCCCGCCGGCAATTGCCGGAGTCGCCGCCGCCCCGCCGACCCCGTCCCGAGGTAGCCGCCCGATCCGCCGCCGGAAACCCGTTCGGTTTTTTTTTAAACCTAGATCTGTTTTTTTAGATCCGATTCGGTTTTATTTTTTTCAGTTTTGTTATTTAGCGAACGCCCGTTCATTAGTTTGTTTTAACGAATGGTTTTTACCATTTAGCCACAGATAGCGAACGTTCGTTCGTTAGCCTGTTCCTCAGTTTTTCTTTTTTCGGATTTTCTGCGATTATTTTCGATCGCGATTTCTGATCCGATTTTCGTTTTAGTATAACTTTTCACTCGTTTATTGGAATCAGGCGATTCAAGCGCCTAGAGTTTCGTCTCGAAGCCCTCTTTCTGTTTAACCAACTTAAACAAGTTTTTGCTACTGTAAAATTTGACTTTAGTCCAGATTAGTAAATGAAGCTTGTTTCTTTCGCCGTTGGAGTTTTGTTGCTTCATTTGATTTGATTCTTTTTGCAAACCGAAGTTCTTAAGTTGAACTTTCTGGTTAGATTTCTTATTTGAGTTTTACCCGTGCCCTTGCTTGATTGCTTATTGTATGCTTGTTTGTTGCGATAGAGCACCCGGAGTGTGAAGCATGCTACTACGAGTCTCTAGGTTTCGCGGATCATCAGCAAGGCAAGTAACACTTTGATCATATCCCTTTCATGCCTAGTTTTTATGCATTAGTTTCACCCTCAAACATTGCATGGTTAGGATTTGATAACATGTGGGTATTGGGAAGTAGTTGATGAGGTAGGAACCTATTGCCCTTCATTCAAACCTTGGGAGTTACTACTACGTTATGCTTATACTGCTCTGCTATGCCCGTAGACGTGGATTGGTTGAGTGAATCCATGACAGATGTGAGATTGTTATTTAATGGTTCAACTTAAGGTGGCAACTTTAGTACACATCTGGGTGGATTGAGGCGCCTGGGGAACCCAGTGATTGCCTGTATTTTTGGAAATCCCGGGGTACCGTGTGATTCTCCTATGGACTGCCACCCAGGCTCAAAGGGATGATGAGATTATTCATGCTAGAAACTTCCGTGCGCAGCCACAAGCCATTATGGGCTCTGGCATAGTTGATTAAGTCGTGTGAACTCTTATAGTGATAGACTAGCAGATGTAGGGGATGTAGGTGGTACTGTCTACCCATCGTAAGGTGCTAATGCTTCTGAAAGACTGTGTCTCGGTCATCCATTTCTCAAACATCATGTAGTGCGAGAAATCCAACGGAGGAGATCGAGTCTTGTGGGGAAAAGTGCACAAACCTCTGCAGAGTGTACAAACTAATCATGATTAGTCGTGTCCCCGGTTATGGACATATTGAGTATCTGGTTCTTGGATTATCATGTTGATCCCATCACTCTAAATAAATTTTGTTGGGTTATTAATTACTTTTAATTGGGATTGAGAGGGGTTTACCTTCTCAATGTTTTTCAACCAACTTGGTAGTTAAATAAAATATATTCCTTTGCAGTAGGGAAAAATTGGCTTTTCGCAAAACAAATCAACCATATAGCCTCCACCAGCCATAAATGCATGTAGTGATAGCATTATTACTCTTTTGTGTTACATTGCCAGCATATTCCATGTGTTGACCCGTTTTCGGGCTGCAACATATCATGTTGCAGACTTTTCAGACGACGAGTAAGGAGCCCTAGGTCGGGGTCTTTCACTCAGTGATGCCGTTGGAGTTGATGGACTCACTTTATCTTCCAAGCCTTCCGCTGTTATCATATTAGATGGCCTTAAGCCATATTTATTGTAATAAATTCTCTTTTGAGACATTCGTTGTAATAAGTGTGTGATTTATACTTTGTTATAAATCCTTCAAGTACTGTGCGTGTCAGCATTACCGATCCAGGGATGACACTTATACACAGAGATCTGACCATTTGAGGTTTGGTCGCAACAAGATGGTATCAGAGCACACGCTGACTGTAGGACACGACCACTAAGCCAAAACCCTAGATCACTACTCTCTTCTCATTTAAAACTCATCTCCATTTTCTACCCTTTAGGATGGCGGACGCCGGGAACAAGTTTGCACAACCAGATGGAGACACACCTTTTGGACGACACTTGAAGGAAGTCACTAGGTACCTGAACATCGGAATACCAAGCTTCACCGGGACTTACAATGCCACTTTACCAGAGGAGGAGCGCTGGATGATTCAAGTTCAAGTTCCAGGAAGGACATTCACGCCAGTCACTGAGCCCATAGAGTTTTCCTTTGATGCACCAACCTGGAGTCTAGGCTAGAGTATGGCAGCCCACATCACCATGGGACGCATTTGAGAAGTTTACCACAAGGATCGCAAGGATACTATCTACCAGATTTGTGGGCGCCGAGATGAGCAATGGGAGATGATCAGCACCAGGAAGGATAGATCGATTGCCGCTTTCATCCAGGAGTTAAACCAGCATATTCGCCGCCAGGAGAACCAGATGTGCGCAGGCATGATAGATCTGAAGAAGGCGATGACAAGGATCATGGAGTTGGAGGAAGAACTCAAGTCTACATGTGATGGATACGAGGAGGAAATGACGATACAAATGGAGATGAATGATGACCTGACAAGGAAACTAGGAGTATTCATGGGAGACCCCGTGCCGGGAGGAGAAGATGACGGTTCCACTTGCCCGGAGAACTACTCATCATCGACGACACTGACTCGGACCCCGACGATAGTGATGATGACTATGTTGATGAAGCTGGAGCGGATATCATGGAGTCTTCGACCGAACACTATTTCTAGTCGACCACCATATCAGTAGTAGTATTCCACCATGTAAATAGTGTAGTCCAAGCACTTTGTAACGATAGTTCTAGACCGATTGTATGCCCTTGCTTGATTGATTGAGTGATATGATTGTGTTTGTCTCATGTGCATATGGGTAGTGTTTTCTCACTAGACCTCATTCTATTCTATTCTCTTCCCTCTAAACCCTCAGATGCCTTCGAGACGTGACCCCGGATTTACCTTTCCACCGGAGCTCACTCAGTTGATCCAGCAGCAGAATACCCTGATGCGGTTGTTAGTTCAGAACCAAGGCAGCAACAACAACAACAACAACCCACCACCACCCCCAGTTGACAATTTAGCCCGGTTTCTGAGGTTGCAGCCGCCGGTGTTTTCTAGTAGCACCGAGCCGATAGTTGCAGATGATTGGCTCCACAAGATTGAAATGGAGTTGACTACTGCAGGATGCACCGATGCAGAGAGAGTGCGTTTTTCCGCGCACCAATTGGATGGACCAGCAGCCTCATGGTGGGAGAATTACACTATCACCTATCCTATAGCCACTGTTACATGGGACCAGTTCCAGCAAGCTTTTCGCACTGCCCATGTATCAGCAGGAGCTATGGCCATGAAGAAGCGTGAGTTTTGCAACTTACGCCAAGGAGGGCGCACTGTAGGCCAGTATGTGGATGACTTTAGTAAGCTAGCACGTTATGCCCCAGATGACGTCGCTACAGATGCAGCTAAGAAGGAGAAGTTCCTGGAAGGACTGAATGATGAGCTGAGCATGCAATTGATGGTGGCAAATTTCAATAACTACCAGGAGTTGGTGGATAGAGCTCTTATGCTAGAAGGGAAGCAGCAGCAGATTGACAGCCGGAAGAGGAAGTACGGACAAGGGAAGTATAATTCAGGAGCTCAGCAGAGACCCCATTTCACCCCGAACTCGGGAGGACTTGTGCATAACCATGGAGGCCACACTCATAATGGAGGAAGTTCACACAACCATAGTGGCCCCAAGAATGGGAATGGAAATGGAGGAAGTAGCGGACAGAACCGTTCCAACCCGGCAACACCCGCTAAGAAAGATCTAAGACACGTTACTTGCTACAAGTGCCAGAAGACCAGACATTATGCCAATGAATGTCCTGAAGCAAAGAATGGACACGGCAATGGAAGCTCTGGGAAGAAGCCCAACCCTTTCACCAGGGGACAAGTGAACCACGTCAACGTGGAGGAGGTTGAAGCCCAGCCAGATGCAGTAATAGGTAAGTTTTTGGTTAAGTCATTTACTGCAGTCGTTCTTTTTGATACTGGTGCATCGCATTCATACATATCAAGGGGATTTGTGGATAAGTTTAAACTGCCAACCCAAGCCCTTAGGTCACCCATGTTAGTAACCTCGCCAGGAGCAGAGTATATGGCTAGCCTATGGTGTGATCGGTTACCATTAAGGATTGGTAACTACTTGTTCCCCTCAGACCTAATAGTATTGAGTCACAAGGATTGGATGTGATATTAGGCATGGATTGGTTATCGAAGTATGGAGGGAACATTGAATGCGCCAGTAAGTCGATTTTGCTCAGCACCCCAGAAGGAAGAAGGATCAAGTATGTATCCCGGCATGTGTCGAATAGGACTCAAGTAAATTCCTTAACAGGAGTTGTACAGGAGGAAGTACCAGTGGTGAAGGATCTCCCGAATGTATTTCCAGAAGAGTTGCCAGGCATGCCACCGGATAGAGACATTGAGTTTTTGATTGAGCTTTTGCCAGGCACAGGGCCAATATCAAAGAGACCGTACAGGATGCCCACACAGGATTTAGAGGAAATTAAGAAGCAGATTAAGGAATTACTAGATAAAGGATATATTCACCCAAGTTCGTCACCTTGGGGATCACCAGTACTTCTAGTGGAGAAGAAGGATGGATCGTTAAGGATGGTTGTTGATTATCATGGATTAAATGAAGTAACAATCAAGAACAAGTACCCACTGCCGATGATCAATGACTTGTTCGATCAGCTGCAAGGAGCTAAGGTGTTTTCCAAGATCGATCTGCGATCAGGGTACCACCAGCTGAAGATTCGAGAGCAGGATATACCTAAGACAGCTTTTACCACGAGGTACGGGCTATATGAGTATACCGTTATGTCATTTGGCCTGACTAACGCACCTGCCTATTTTATGAACATTATGAACAAGGTGTTTATGGAGTTTCTGGATAAGTTCGTTGTGGTGTTCATTGATGATATTTTGGTCTACTCGAATAATTAAGAAGAGCATAAAGAGCATTTGTGTTTAGTACTTGGGAAGCTTAGAGAACATCAGCTATACGCCAAGTTCAACAAGTGTGAGTTTTGGTTGAAGGAAGTTGGATTTCTTGGACATGTTATATCCGGAGAAGGAATAGCGGTAGACCCCACTAAGGTTGTCACTGTGACAAATTGGGAGTCACCCACGACAGTTGGAGAGATCCAGAGTTTCCTTGGACTCGCAGGATACTACCGGAGGCTCATTGAGAATTTCTCGAAGATTGCAAAGCCTATGACGGAGTTGTTGAAGAAGGACACCAAGTTCAAATGGACTGGGGAATGTGAGGCTAGTTTTCAGGAATTGAAGAAATGTTTGGTTACATCACCAGTGTTGATTATGCCAGATCAACGCAAAGATTATGAAGTATATTGCGACGCTTCTCGTCGAGGACTTGGAGCAGTGCTTATGCAGGAAGGAAGAGTTGTTTCATATGCCTCACGACATCTTAAACCCCATGAGTTAAATTATGCTATGCATGATTTAGAGTTAGCAGCCATAGTGCATGCGTTGAAAACATGGAGACATTTTCTCATTGGAAACCATTGTGAGGTATACACGGATCACAAGAGTTTGAAGTATATATTCATGCACAAGGTGTTAAATCTCAGGAAGAAGAGTTATGCGGATTCTAAATGCAAGGAGACAGTCTACGAAGTCAGAGACAGAGTGTATCTTCGTGTATCCCCATTTCGAGGAGTGAAGCGCTTTGGAGTTAAGGGGAAGTTAGCACCACGTTTTGTGGGACCATACAAAGTTTTGGAACGTATGGGAGAAGTTGCTTACAAATTGGAATTACCCGAAGGATTGTCCGGAGATCATGATGTGTTCCACGTTTCTCAGTTGAAGAAGTGCCACGCAGAGATGGCTGATATTCCTCTGAGAGATACAGTACTGCTAGAAGCGATACAATTGGATAGCGATTTGACCTACGAGGAGAAGCCAGTCAGAATTCTCGAGTTTGCCAGTCGAGTTACACGCAGCAAGGTGATCAAGTTCTATAAAGTTCAGTGGAGCCACCATACCAAGGATGAAGCCACCTGGGAACGAGAGGAAGACCTACGGAAGGATCACCCTCACCTATTTTCTAGACAACCCGAATCTCGAGGGCGAGATTCATCTTAAGGGGGGTTGGTTGGTAACATCCCAAATTTTCAATTTGGAATGTTATACATTATATCATCATTGCATATCATATTTTATTGCATTTTGGTTTATCCTAGAAATTCTACGCAACTCAATGACCCACGGAGAGAATTGGGGATTTCGTTATTTTTCATATTTGAGTTATCTCAAATTTTGAAGAGAGGATCGTTTGATTTTAATTATTTCTCTCTTGAATATTTCTTTTATAAAAATAAAAATAGAGAGGATAAAATGACTTCCTCAAAATAAAGAAATATTGGAGATTTAATATTAAAATCAAATAAGATTTTTATTCAGAGTTTTATCACTATTTTATTTGAATTAGGAAAAATATGCGTTTTCCAAAATTGCATTTTAGTCCCAAATAAATGTTCACCTTGTCCGGCCTATTGTTAGAGGATGGGGAAAATTTATTTCAGGATTTTTGGAGTCCGTTAGTATTTATTTTTTTTGTTTTTCTACTAGGAATATTAAAAAAAACGCCAACCGACTTAATGGGTCGTGTCCGACCTGGACACTGCGCCCGACCGGCCTTTAAGAGCCGGGAGGCCCGAGCCACAGCCCAGCCCCCCCCCCCGAAAAATCTTAGTGATAGCATTATTACTCTTTTGTGTTACATTGCCAGCATATTCCATGTGCTGACCCGTTTTCGGGCTACGACGTATCATGTTGCAGACTTTTCAAATGACGAGTAAGGAGCCCTAGGTCAGGGTCTTTCACTCAGTGTTGCCGTTGGAGTTGATGGACTCACTTTATCTTCCAATCCTTCTGCTGTTATCGTATTAGATGGCCTTAAGCCATATTTATTGTAATAAATTCTCTTTTGAGACATTCGTTGTAATAAGTGTGTGATTGCTACTCTGTTATAAATCCTTCAAGTACTGTGCGTGTCAGCATTACCGATCCAGGGATGACACTTATGCATAGAGATCCGACCGTTTGGGGTCTGGTCGCTACAAAGGTATGGCCGAAACAATAAATCAGCCGAAGCAGTTTTTGAACTAGCGGACAGTCCGGTCCTGGGTAGCGGACAGTCCGGTCTTCATCCGAAAACCTTCTGATTCGAGCGGACAGTCCGGTATTGGGGAGCGGACAGTTCGGTCTGTGAGCGATTTTTCTCCTGATGAGAGCGGACAGTCCGGTACGGCGGTCCGGACAGTCCGATGTGGGTTGGGAAGGCACGAAATTGAATTTTTTTGGGGCGGAAATGGATGATTTTGGGGTCAAAATTGAGGAGATTTCGTGGATGGAAGGTGGGGTAACTTGTGGGGAAGCTAGATCCACTCGAAACACAACACATCCATGGATCAAAATCAACAAAACATCATCAAACCAACAAATCACAAAGAAAATTGGGGCTATTTTTGGTGGGGATTTTCGGATTTTAGGACGAAATCAAGCAAAACAAGGCTAGGAAATGGTGGGGGAGACTCCAAATTCATGATCAACGTGGCTCGTGATACCAAGATGTTGTAGGGTGGAGACCCTAAGCGTAGATCTTTCACAAATTGGAGGGGAATCCACGAAGAACGCGAAGAACACGAAGAACAAGAGGGGAAATCACAAGAGGAAAACACTCAAGAAGAAGTCCAATCACACATCCACTAGACTCACAATCACACAAGATCCACAAAGGTACAAGAACAACAAAGGGAAAGATACAAGCTAAAGTTCAGCCCAGATCCAAAGGAGATGAGGTCTTGATGATCATATGATGGAGATCCTTCTCCAAGAGGAGGCCTTGATATCCACAAGAGGATCTTCTCCAAGAGGAGGGCTTGATCTCCAAGAGGAGCTTCTCCAAGAGGAGCTTCTCCAAGAGGAGGTCTAGATCTCCAAGAGGAGGAAGATGAGCAAAGCTCTCTCTTTGTCTATCAAATACTTTGCTAACCCTAAAAACTAAGAGGAGTGAGGGAGTCCTGAATTAGGGGGTCTCCGGACAGCCGGACTATATCCTTTGGCCGGACTGTTGGACTATGAAGATACAAGATTGAAGACTTCGTCCCGTGTCCGGATGGGACTCTACTTGGCGTCGAAGGCAAGCTAGGCAGTACGGATATGGATATCTCCTCCTTTGTAACCGACCTTGTGTAACCCTAACCCTCTCCGGTGTCTATATAAACCAGAGGGTTTTAGTCTGTAGGACACAATAACATACAATCATACCATTGGCTAGCTTCTAGGGTTTAGCCTCTCCGATCTCGTGGTAGATCAACTCTTGTAATACCCATATCATCAAGAATAAATCAAGCAGGACGTAGGGTTTTACCTCCATCAAGAGGGCTCGAACCTGGGTAAATCATCGTGTCCCCTGCCTCCTGTTACCATCCGCCTTAGACGCACAGTTCGGGACCCCCTACCCGAGATCCGCCGGTTTTGACACCTACATTGGTGCTTTCATTGAGAGTTCCTCTGTGTCGTCGCCGTTAGGCTCGACGGCTCCTACGATCATCGTTAGCAATGCAGTCCAGGGTGAGACTTTTCTTCCCAGACAGATTTTTGTATTCGGCGGCTTTGCACCGCGGGCCAATTTGCTTGGCCATCTGGAGCAGATTGAAAGTTACACCCCTAGCCATCAGGTCAGGTTTGAAAGCCTAAACTACACGGCCGATATCCGCAGAGACTTGATCTTCAACGGATTCGAGCCCCTGCCGAGTGCGCCGCGCTGTCACGATGGGCATGATTTACCTCTGCCACCGAACAGTGTCCTGGAGACCGCACCTACAGCCACCCCGACCTTTAAATCGGAGCCAACTGCACCATCCGAGGGTGGGTGGTTAGACCCCTCCGCGGAGGCAGCAGCCTCAATGGAGATCGAACCAAACACCAACCTTATCCTTCGCGAGGCCCGTGACTCCCCATCGTTGGACTCTTCTCCGGACTCTGGACCATCCGTGCCCCTGCCAATCGAATCTGATTGGGCGCCGATCATGGAGTTCACTGCCGCGGATATTTTTCCGCACTCGCCCTTCGGCGACATACTGAATTCACTACGGTCTCTCTCTTTGTCAGGAGAGTCCTGGCCGGATCATGACCGGCAGGATTGGGATGCGGACGACGAAGAAATTCGCTGCCCACCCACCACCCACTTAGTATCCAGTGTCGATGACTTAACCGACATGCTCGGCTTCGACTCCGAAGACATCGACGGTATGGACGACGATGCGGGAGACGAAGAGGAACCACTGCCCACAGGGCACTGGACAGCCACCTCATCATACGATATATATACATGGTGGACACACCCAAAGAAGGCAATAGCGATGAGACAACGGAGGATGACCCCTCCAAGAAGCAACCCAAGCGCCGACGTTAGCGGCGCCGCTCTAAGTCCCGCCAAAGCAAAAGTGGTGATACCAGCACAGGAGATAATAACACTCTGGATAGTGCCGAAGATGGCAACAATCCCCTCCAGCACGATTTAGGGCAGGAGGATGGAGAGGCCGGCCCTCCAGAGAGAGTGGCAAATGGAGGGGCGGAGGATGATAATTACATGCCCCCCCTCCGAAGACGAGGCAAGCCTCGACGATGACGAATTCGTCGTGCCAGAGGATCCCGTCAAACAAGAACGCTTCAAGCGCCGGCTTATAGCCACGACAAATAGCCTTAATAAAAAGTAGCAGCAGCTTCCAGCTGATCAAGATCTGCTAGTTGACAGATGGACTGAAGTCCTCGCGGCCGAGGAATATAAACTCGAACGCCCCTCCAAGAGTTACCCAAAATGCAGGTTGCTACCCCGACTAGAGGAACAAGCGTATGACGCGGCTGATCGGCCACCTCGTGGCCGCGATAGAGAGGCATTCCAGCCAAAAGCTCAGCCTGCACCCCGACGCCATTCAAATAAAAAGGCATGGGGAAATACGCCAGACCTGCGAGACGTACTGGAGGACAAAGCAAGGCAAACAAGATCGATCTGTGGATCGCGTGTGTGCCCCACGACACGAGACGATAATCGTCACGCCAGATACAGTAAAAGTAAATCCGGCCGGGCCGAACACAATTGACAAAACTCATTCGAGCTGCGTCGTGATGTAGCCCAGTGCAGAGGCGCCGCACACCCGCTATGCTTCATAGATGAAGTAATGGATCATCAAATCCCAGAGGGTTTCAAACCCGTTAATATTGAATCATACGATGGCACGACAGATCCTGCGGTATGGATTGAGGACTATCTCCTTCATATCCACATGGCCTGTGGCGACGATCTACACGCCATCAAATACCTCCCAGTCAAGGTTATAGGACCAGCTCGGCACTGGCTCAACAGCTTGCCAGCAGAATCCATTGGGTGTTGGGAAGACCTGGAAGCCGCATTCCTCGACAACTTTCAGGGCACTTATGTGCGACCACCAGATGCCGATGACTTGAGCCACATAATTCAGCAGCCAGAGGAATCGGCCAGGCAATTCGGGACACGGTAACAAAGAAAAATCAAATCGTCGACTGTCCGGATGCAGAGGCTCTAGCAGCTTTCAAGCACAACATCCGCGATGAGTGGCTAGCCCGGCACCTTGGTCAGGAAAAGCCGAAATCTATGGCAGCCCTCACGACACTCATGACCCGTTTTGTGCGGGAGAAGACAGCTGGCTGGCTCGCAGTAACAACATATCAAAGAACCATGGTACTTCGGATACCAAGGACGGCTTTAGCAGGTCGCGTTGCAACAAACATAAGCGCCGCATTAATAGCGACAATACCAAGGACAGGGCAGTTAATGCCAGATTCAAAGGCTCTAAACCCGGTCATCGGAAAAGGCCATTCAAAAGAAGCACTCCGGGCCCGTCCAGTTTGGACCGTATACTCGATCGCTCATGTCAAATACACGGCACCCCCGACAAGCCAGCCAACCACACCAATAGGGATTGTTGGGTGTTCAAGCAGGCCAGCAAGTTAATTGCCGAAAACAAAGATAACGGGCCACATAGCGATGGCGAGGAGGAGCCCCGGCAGCCGAATACCGGAGGACAGAAGAGGTTCCCCCCACAAGTGCGGACGGTGAACATGATATACGCAACCCACATCCCCAAGACGGAGTGGAAGCGTGCGCTCAGGGACGTATATGCGTTGGAGCCAGTCACCCCAAAGTTCAACCCATGGTCCTCCTGTCCGATCACCTTCGATCGCAGGGACCACCCCACTAGTATCCGTCATGGCGGATTCTCCGCACTAGTCTTAGACCCAATTATTGACGGATTTCACCTCACTCGAGTCCTTATGGATGGTGGCAGCAGCCTGAACCTGCTTTACCAGGACACGGTGTGCAAAATGGGTATAGACCCCTCAAGGATCAAACCCACAAAAACGACCTTTAAAGGCGTCATACCAGGTGTAGAGGCCCATTGCACAGGCTCAATCACACTGGAAGTGGTCTTCGGATCCCCGGATAACTTCCGAAGCGAAGAGTTAATCTTCGATATAGTCCCGTTCCGTAGTGGTTATCATGCACTGCTCAGGCGAACCGCATTTGCGAGATTCAATGCGGTACCGCATTATGCATACCTCAAGCTCAAGATGCCAGGACCTCAGGGGGTCATTACAGTTAATGGAAACATAGAGCGCTCTCTCCGAACGGAGGAGCACACTACGGCCCTCGCAGCGGAAGCGCAAAGCAGCCTCTTAAGGCAGTCCACTAGTTCGGCTTTTAAGGACCCGAACACCTTCAAGCGCACCCGGAGTAATCGGCAACAGGACCGCCTGGCACGTTCCGATCTCGCATAGCAATGCGGCCCCCACCCCGACCCAAGCCAAACGGTAAAACTCGCGCCATGCGTACATAATTACGCATTAAAAATACCATGGGCATAGGTAGTGAGGGGGCACGACTACGGCACGCCCCAAGACGCGGCTTAAACCGCACTAGGGGCTTCCTGCTTTGTTATTTTTCTCTCTTTCAGGACATTAATTTCTGGAAACCGTGTCCGGCAGCATGATTGCCGAACACATGATGTAGCAACCAAGGAGGCAGAAAGCTACA
This sequence comes from Triticum urartu, assembly GCF_056163025.1. Lineage (NCBI taxonomy): Eukaryota > Viridiplantae > Streptophyta > Magnoliopsida > Poales > Poaceae > Triticum > Triticum urartu. Next base: position 431,453,010 of record NC_141874.1, read on the forward strand.
TCACACCACAGATCTCCCAGGTGGATTACGATAACGAGTGTAATACTTTCCTTAATACTATTATTCAGCTCGCCCTTGGAGGGGACATAGTCCTACTTTTTGCTTATTGCACTGCACGTATCATTCTGCTTTAATGCACCTTTTTTAATAAACAATGCATAGCATTAAGACTATTATTGCATTCTTCTTTTATATATATATATATATGTGTTCATTAATGACACCTTGCAACCGTACACTTTGGTACGGCCAATACACCAGGGGCTTAAGTACCCCACAAAATGGTGTGAGAAGTTTGAACACTTTCATAAGTGCGGCACCCCGAACTTATAGCATTATATGCATCAGCTCCGAATCATGTCTTGGGTCAATAGTTGGGTTTGCCCGGCTCCCATGTTTTGGTACCTTACGTTCCGCTATATCGGCTAAGGTAGCACCGGGAGAACTACTGCGATTGTGCCCCGGTTCTGCTGGGCTAAGCACCTTAGTAGAGAAAGCTAAAACTGACTGTCATGATAAGGCGAGAGACTAGTCGTTGTTCGAGAGGTTTTCGAGTCCTTAAAGACTTATGCCGCTTAGAGCGAGGAGTCGGCCCTGTCCGGCTTAAGGCGTGTATCGCGCCCCAGATTCGGCCTTCAGGATACCAGGGGCTTCACCGAAATTTAAAATTATAGAATTCTTTGGCTAAGTGAGAGTGATAAAGCATTATTATTCCGATTGCCTTGTTCGTCATGTTGAGCGCCTCCCTCGAAGGACCCAAAAATGGGAACAAGAGTGCTCAGGTTTATCCCAAACACCCCAGCACTCGTGGCACGGGGGCAGAAGCCGACGACTAGCCATCTCTCAAATTTGATAAACAGCCGAACAGAAGGTAATATTTTAAATTCAAACAAGCGTTGCATAGCGCATATGAACAAGTTTTCATAACTACGGGATTACACGAGCGAATTCACTCGAATATTATATCTTTCGTACACTCGTCCGCTACGAGACGAGCACCCTTCAGGACACCCTGATAGTACATCTCGGGGTGGCGATGCTCCTTGCCCTCCGGCGGCCCTTCCTTGATCAGCTTCACGGCGTCTAGCTTGGCCCACTGCACCTTCACACGGGCGAAAGACCGACGTGCACCTTCGATGCAGATGGACCGCTTGATGACTTCCAGCCGTGGGCAGGCATCCACAAGCCGCCTCACCATGCCGAAGTAGCTGTCCGGAAGGGCGTCGCCAGGCCACAGCCGGACTATAAAGCCCTTCATGGCCTGTTCGGCCGCCTTGTGCAGCTCGACCAGTTGCTTCAGCTAGTCGCTCAGAGGCATCGGGTGTTCGGTCCCAGTATACTGAGACCAGAACAGCTTCTCCGTTGAGCTTCCCTCCTCGGCCTGGTAAAACTGTGCGGCATCCGACACACTACGGGGAAAATCTGTGAATGCTCCAGGAGAGCTCCGGATTCGGGTAAGTAACAGGTAATTTACTTTCACATGCTTGCTTTGCATATAGAATGCCTTACCCGCTGCTATCTTCTTCATCGCATCAATCTCCTGGAGGGCATTTTGGGCTTCGGCTTTGGCACTCTTTGCGCTTTCGAGGGCCGCGGCAAGCTCAGACTCTTGCGTCTTCGAGTCACTCTCCAACGCCTCATGCTTCGACACGAGAGCTTGGAGCTCTTGCTGCACTTCGCCCACCCGTGCCTCCTGCCTTTCCCGCTCGGTGCGCTCCTTGGACACTCTGTCTTCGGCCTCGGATAGCGCTTGTTTCAGGGTCGCCACCTCGGTCGTGGCCCCTGGCAAATTTACGATGATCCTGTCATTTTGCAACCGTGTCTTCTTTTATATATACATATCTATAGACAGGATATTACTTACCCTTGTTCTCCTCGAGCTGCCTCTTGGCAAGGCCGAGCTCTTTCTTGGACCCCTCAAGGTCCTGCTTCAATGCGGCAACCTCCACAGTTTGTGCGGTAGAGGCCAGCAGCGAAGCCTGCATACGCATATAGACATACTTATGTTAGACTCCTGCGATATTGTTTGATCCTCTATTCGGTTTTTCTTCTTGAACACCGAACAGAGCATCAGGGGCTACTGTCTATGCGGTAATATTTTTCCTATATTTCAACAACCTACCTCAAAGCCTGTTAGAAGGCTGGCACAGGCTTCAGTCAATCCGCTCTTGGTGGACTGAACCTTCTGGACCACGGCACTCATAATAGTGCGGTGCTCCTCGTCGATGGAAGCGCTGTGAAGCACTCCCAGCAGATTGTCCGGTGCCTCTGGATGGACAGAGGTCACCGGCACAGGCGTCCTGCCCCTCTTGGAAGGAGACCGCCTGCCCGAGTCTAGAACCACTGGTGGTTCCGGCACGGTGTTCGGCTGAGGGCCGAACTCGGAGCCCTCGGGGGCCTTGTTCCCTCTGCTCCCGGAGTCCGGAAGGTCGCCTTGAGGCGCCTCCGGGACTGTCTCCCCTTAACCCGGTGCCTCTTGAGACAACACCTCGGTGTTGTCCGTAGGGCAAGGGGAGGTGGCGGTCGGAAGTGGATCGCTATCCATATCTGACGAGTCCAGGGAGCCGTCCGACGAGGATACGTCGATACGGGCTCGGGACGGTCTGCATAATCACGATTTGGCGTTAGGAGAAGCAGTGCAACAAAGGAATGATATGAGTTACTCTGGTATCCAAATACTTACGACTTCGCCAGGGGCTTGGCCCTGGGCAGCCACTCGTCTTCGCCTTCGGCGGCGGTGGTGGAACTGTCCGGAAGGAGAGTCCTTCCCTTCTTGGACCCTTTGCCCCCCCCCCCCAGTTGGGGCGGCCTTCCTTTTCTTGTCTCCCCCGACTGGAGGGGGAGCGTCTTCATCTTCCTCCTCGTCTTCATGGGAGGAGTGCACCGAGGAGTCCACGGACGATGAGTCCGATATCACCTAGCGCCAGGAACTCTTTCGGGTTTCCTTGGCCTTCTTGGTCTTCTCCGGCACCTTGTAAGGAGCCAGAGTCAGCATCTTCGTCAGGAGAGCGTCTGCTGGGCCTTCGGGCAAAGGAGTCGGACAGTCGATATGTCCGGCTATCTCCTGCCAGTCCTGTCAAAGGTACGGGAGCTTAGATCCCGCATAGAGTCAAACTATGAAAAACAAGTATCCTATAAGAGGTAAAACAGCTTACCGCGCTGGCTTGGCGCTTAGCACAGAATCCGCGATCCTCGGTAGTGAGAGGGGGAACCTCGGCGCCCTTGAATAGATCCTTCCAGGCATCCTCGTGTGTTGTGTCGAAGAGCCTATTCAGAGTTTGGTGCTGGGCCGGGTCGAACTCCCAAAAATTGAAAGCCGGTTATTGACACGGGAGGATCTGGCAGATGAGCATGACCTGGACTACGTTGACGAGTTTGACCTTCTTGCTCACCATGTTTTGGATACATGTTTGGAGTCTGGTCAGCTCTTCCGAACTACCCCAGGATAGGCCCTTCTCTTGCCAGGAGGTGAGCCGCGTGGGGATGCCAGATCAGAACTCGGGGGGCCGCTGCCCATGCAGGGTCACGCGGCTCGGTGATTTAGAACCACCCCGATTGCCACCCCTTTATGGTCTCCACGAAGGAGCCCTCGAGCCATGTGACGTTGGGCATCTTGCCCACCATGGCGCCTCCGCACTCCGCATGGAAGGCCGCTCACTACCTTCGGCTTGACATTGAAGGTCATCAGCCATAAGCCGAAGTGGGGCTTGATGCGGAGGAAGGCCTCGCACACGACGATAAACGCCGAGATATTAAGGATGAAGTTCGAGGCCAGATCGTGGAAATCCAGGCCGTTGTAGAACATGAGCCCCGGATGAATGGGTGGAGAGGGAATCCCAATCCGTGGAGGAAATGGGTAAGGAACACTACCCTCTTGTGGGGCCTGGGGGTGGGGATGAGCAGCCCCTCATCTGGGAGCCGGTGCGCGATGTCGTCGGGCAGGTATCCGACTCTCCTAAGCTTCTTGATGTGTCCCTCCATGACGGAGGAGACCATCCACCTGCCTCCCGCTCTGGACATGGTTGGAGAAGGTTGAGGTGGGAAATGCGGACTTGGGCGCTGGAGCTTGAGTGTGCGAAAATGGATGAGCAAAGGAGGAAGAAGGCGTGAATGAAAAGGTGAATCCTTGTCCCTTTATATGGGCGGACGAAACTATGCGTCCCCACTAGCCTGGTAAAACTCGCTTATCCCCCAAGCGCCGTAATCGATGGCGTGGTTGGGTTACCCACGCCCGTATTGATGAGAGTCCCGTAATAAGGGGGACACGATCTCTGCTTTGACAAGACGTGTCAGAAAACTGCCTCGCGTTATGTGCGGGGCTAGTTAAAGGAAACGGTTTGAATAATCACTGGGCCATGGCTTAATGTCATGTTGCCAAAACAAGTCAGCAGATTAGATTTGTGGAAATATTATTCTCTCTACGGTGGTATGTGGAACTTATTTTGCAGGGTCGGACACTATCCTTGTATTCAAATTCTTCCGTGGTGTACTCGGAGGAGGAACCCGCCTTGCAATGCCGAAGACAACACTGCGCACTGGACTCATCGTCATTCAAGCCTGGTTCAGGGGCTACTGAGGGAGTCCTGGATTAGAGGGTCTCCAGATAGCCGGACTATATCCTTTGTCCGGACTGTCGGACTATGAAGATACAAGCTTGAAGACTTCGTCCCGTGTCCGGATGGGACTCTACTTGGCGTGGAAGGCAAGCTAGGCAGTACGGATATGGATATCTCCTCCTTTGTAACCGACCTTGTGTAACCCTAACCCTCTCCGGTGTCTATATAAATCGGAGGGTTTTAGTCCATAGGACACAATAACATACAATCATACCATAGGCTAGCTTCTAGGGTTTAGCCTCTCCGATCTCGTGGTAGATCAACTCTTGTAATACCCATATCATCAAGAATAAATCAAGCAGGACGTAGGGTTTTACCTCCATCAAGAGGGCCCGAACCTGGGTAAAACATCGTGTCCCCTGCCTCCTGTTACCATCCGCCTTAGACGCATAGTTCGGGACCCCCTACCCGAGATCCGCCGGTTTTGACACCGACAACGAGCACGGAATATATAGTCTAGGGGTGAAAGGGTATGGGCCTCGGTGGTAAGACGGGCTTTTGAGCCCAATACATAGTGAAATTGGGCCTACCGGACAGTCCGGTGGTAAGGACCGTACAGTCCGGTGAGTACAGATCCATTTTCGGGTGCCACCGGACTGTCCGCTGTGGGGACTGGACTGTCCGGTAGTGCAATTTCTATGCGACCAGACTATCCGCTGTGGGGACCGAACTGTCCGGTAGTGCAATTTCTGCATGCTTCGTTTTCTCCATCTTGACAACTCCGGTCAGCTCTTGGGTCTTGGGGTCCTTCTCCTTGGCCTCTGGGAAGCTTCCTAGCTGCTTGGTGGTGGTTGCCCTTGTACCTAATGATGCACAACGTTCCATGGAGAGGTAGCACCCAAGTCCAATGGATATTCATGTAAATCTCAAAGAGGAGCATGTTCACCTTAAGTCCGGTAGGTCCACTTGGGGCTTGAGGTGCTATGAAGGTGTACATGGAGATCACCGTAGGATGCTCCGCATCAGTATGTTTGCTAGAGTTCCAATCGTAAGTGCATATGATCCAAGGAGAGAAAGTATGTTAGCTTATGCCTCTCCCTCATATAAAATTGCAATAATGATTACCGGTCTACTTATCGATTGCCTAGGGACAAATAACTTTCTTGTGACAAAAAGCTCTCTACTAAAACTAACTTAGTTGTTTTTATCTAAACATCCCCTAGTTTTTATTTACGTGCTCTTTATTATCTTGCAAACCTATCCTATAACACCTTCAAAGTACTTCTAGTTTCATACTTGTTCTCGATAAAGCGAACGTCAAGCGTGCGTAGAGTTGTATCTGTGGTCGATAAAACTTGAGGGAATGTTTGTTCTACCTTTAGCTCCTTGTTGGGTTCGACACTCTTACTTACCAAGAAATGCTACAGTTGATCCCCTATACTTGTGGGTTGATAACCACAGGTATAGGGGATCGCAACAGTTTTCGAGGGTAGAGTATTCAACCCAAATTTATTGATTCGACACAAGGGGAGCCACAGAATATTCTCAAGTATTAGCAGCTGAGTTGTCAATTCAACCACACCTGGAAACTTAATATCTGCAGCAAAGTGTTTAGTAGCAAAGTAATATGATAGTGGTGATAACGGTAGCAAAAGGTAACAGAAGTAAAAGCAATGTTTTTGGTATTTTGTAGTGATGATAGCAATAGCAAGGGAAAAGTAAATAAGCGAAGAACAATATATGGAAAGCTCGTAGGCAATGGATCGGTGATGGAGAATTATGCCGGATGCGGTTCATCATGTAACAGTCATAACCTAGGGTGACACAGAACTAGCTCCAGTTCGTTGATGTAATGTAGGCATGTATTCCGAATATAGTCATACGTGCTTATGGAAAAGAACTTGCATGACATCTTTTGTCCTACCCTCCCGTGGCAGCGGGGTCCTTACGGAAACTAAGGGATATTAAGGCCTCCTTTTAATAGAGTACCGGAACAAAGCATTAACACATAGTGAATACATGAACTCCTCAAACTACGGTCATCACCGGTAAGTATCCCAATTATTGTCACTTCGGGGTTAACGGATCATAACACATAATAGGTGACTATATACTTGCAAGATAGGATCAAGAACACTCATATATTGATGAAAACATAATAGGTTCAGATCTGAAATCATGGCACTCGGGCCCTAGTGACAAGCATTAAGCATAGCAAAGTCATAGCATCATCAATCTCAGAACATAGTGGACACTAGGGATCAAACCCTAACAAAACTAACTCGATTACATGATAGATCCCATCCAACCCATCACCGTCTAGCAAGCCTATGATGGAATTACTCACGCACGGCGGTGAGCATCATGAAATTGGTGATGGAGGATGGTTGATGATGACGATGGCGACGGATTCCCCTCTCCGGAGCCCCGAACGGACTCCAGATCAGCCCTCCCGAGAGGTTTTAGGGCTTGGCGGCGGCTCTGTATTGTAAAACGCGATGATTTCTTCTCTCTGATTTTTTTCTCCCCGAAACTCAATATATGGAGGTGGAGTTGCAGTCGGAGAGGCAACAGGGGGCCCACGAGGTAGGGGGCGCGCCCTAGGGGGCAGGCGCGCCCCCCACCCTCGTGGAAAGACGGTGGGGCCCTGGCCTTCATCTTTGGCAGGTATTTTTCTTATTTTCTGAAAAGTGGCTCTGTGAAGTTGCAGGTCATTCCGAGAACGTTTGCTCCTGCACATAAATAACACCATGGTAATTCTGCTGAAAATAGCGTCAGTCCGGGTTAGTTCCATTCTAATCATGCAAGTTAGAGTTGAAAACAAGGGCAAAAGTGTTTGGAAAAGTAGATGCATTGGAGACGTATCATGGGTTATCACGAAGCTGCTGGTCTTTTTTATTTGGCGGAAGGCTTTGGAAGCTCCTAGCATGTTTTGGCCGAAGCAACTTCGTTTAATTTTTTTCTTCAATCTTTTGGCGGAAACTACTTATAACCATGGATACTAGCTTGCATCGGCGGATGCGAACTAGCATTTGGCAGATACTATAGTTATTAGCATTTGGCGGAAGCAAACTAGTTTGGCCGAAGACGTGAAAACTGCAAGGGAGCTAGGGCGATTTTGAATTCGCCGGCTCTGCGCCACCTAGGCTCTGCACTCGCCACCGGCGTGATGGCTGCCGCTGGTTCGGCCGTCCCATCCGGGCGTGGCACTGCTGGATCACGGCCGTCTCCGACCTTTTGCATTTCCCGCTCCCCCATCTCTTGGGCAGACATTGGCCGCTGCCGATGAGGAGGGCGGCCGGGTGGAGCTCCCTGTCTCCTTGGCGTCACCGGTACTCAGGGAATTTCTGGTGGTGGCGCATCCGTCTCGGCAACGGGGCTCAACGGCCTTGGGCGTGAAGCCTCTAGCGGCCCCATCTTTGCCTCGGCCAACTAGGATGCGGGAAATTTTGGGCTCGCTCACTGAACCGGTGGCAGTGCCGTTCGCCGGCGTCACGCGGTGGCCGCCTGGACCAGGAAGCAGCCGAGAGGGGCTCGGCATCGGTGGGATGCGCTGGGAACCCAGGGCCCGCCACTGCCATGGCCAGTGGCTGCGAACCCTACGTGGGGACGAGCGCCTGGTCTAGCCGCGCGCGGGTGGCTCTACTTCGTGGGCCAACGCTGGCCCATGGGGTGGGTCGGCGCATGGGATAGCCTTTGGGCATGGGCCCATGGATGCCTGGATTCTGGGGTGCGGCCTAGGGCTCAGTGGGCAGCGTTGGTAGCCCATTCAGCCCAGGCAACGGTTGACCTAGCCATCCGGTCGTCGAGGCTCGCCCCAGCCGATCCAGACCGATGGATTTGGATCCAACTGTGGTCAACCGATCCACGGAGAGGATGGCCCACCACCAGGGATGAGGTGGAGTGACTTGGCAGTTCAACTCGTATTCTTCCTCCGCTACCGCTGCCTCCATCCCTCGATCCCCTGTACGTGCCCGATCCGCCGCCGTCTTCTGCGCTGCCCGCTCACGTGCTCCTCCCTGTCTCCCTGCCTCCCTCCAGTGCCACCATCCCTCGCTCCTATCTCGAGTTCCTCATGGCCAGGGAGCAAGGCGACAAACAGATGCGGCCGAAGCGGTTGTCCCCGGCGGGTGCGGCGGACGCCCGTCCGGATTCGCAGGGGGCTCCGCGCCGGGCCCGAGCCTCGGACAATTACGCGGGCACATCCCTGCGTCGGTCACCCCAGCCTCACAACCCTGCGCGCGACCCCCACCTCCCTCTGGCTAGGTCACCAGGCGACCTCCGACGCCAAGAAGCCGCTCACCGACAGGCCGATGATGAAGCTCGGGAAGCCTCCCTCCGGCGGGAACTGGAGGCCCAACCTGGTGGGCTGCTGTGCTCCCGGTAGGGCTCGTCATCAAGAGGCGACCAGTCTTCCTTCCAGGAGCCCCGTGGTGGCTCCCGCGACCAGTAGCGCTCACCGGAGCCGGTGATGCGGTCCCATTGGGAGGCCCCACGTGAGCAGCTAGGCGAGGCCAGACCGACCCGAGCTACTGAGTATGCAAGGCGCCACGATGGTGCGGACTCCCATGATTGGAGATGACCGGCGGACAATGTGCCACGGTACTCGCTGCCTCGGTGCTTTTATGATGCTCTGGGCACATGTGAACTTCCGCCCTGAAAGAAGAAGAATGAGAACAAAAGGAAGAAGTGCACCAAGCAAGGACCTCCCTATGGTGATGGGGTGCTTCCGGACGTTCGCCCCGCCCTTCTTGGACCGGAGCAGGAGGCTCCGGTGCCGCCCCTGGCTAGGAGTGGACGGTCTAGGTCTCGGGAGGAGACGATGTGTATCAACTGTGGATACACATGGCACTTCTGCTTCGAGTTCCCGGCGCCTCACCTATGCCCCACGACTCTTGCATACTTCGGGTATGGGTCTGAGGGTTGTGGTTTCTACTACATCGACGCGGAGCTTGACGAGGAGCCTGGCAACACTTGGTGACGGTCTCGCTCGTTCCTGGTCAGACTATGGCGCCGTCAGTCGTGGTTACTGCGGACCTCATTCGCGATGAGCTGGCGGCCGACATCGGCGATTACCGCGATATCGACTTCTCCTAGGTCGTGATCGAGATGGCCCCTCTGGTGTTCTCGGTGTCATTCCCTTCTACTGAGCTTCTCCACCTATGCACCCACGACAACATCAGATGCCCACTCAACAAGATCCTCATCTCCGTCAAGGAGGCTATTGTGGAACCAAATTTGATCCCACTGCTCACCGCGGTATGGGTGCTGGTATGCGGGCTTCCAAAGGGAAGCAGGCTCTCCCCTAGAGGGGGCAAGCTTGAGCACATTCTCAAGGAGGTCTCGGAGCCGGTGGGCAAGCTATTATTTGCTGATCTCGCTTCCCTGGAGGGAGATGGTCCATCCCATATCGAGGTTCTATGCCCGATGTCGGCTGATGTGGACGGCTTATCCTTGATCTTCTACTTTGGCAAGAAGGGCAGGCATCTCACCTATGAGGTCGATCTGGAGGAGCTCGAGAGCTTATCGAGGTTCTGTGCCCGATGCCGGCCGATGTGGACGGCTTATCCTTGATCTTCTACTTTGGCAAGAAGGGCTGGCGTCTCACCTACGAGGTCGATCTGGAGGAGCTCGAGAGTCGGTTGGGAGTGATCCCGCCTCCCCTGCCGCCGGCTCCCACTGATGACCGGCACAACAGGGGCGAGGAGGGCTCTAGTGAGTCCTTGTCCGAGGATGATGACATCCCTCCGATGTAGGACTCCGACCGGCAGAGCTCGGCTCGCATTGGTGGGGCGGGGTCGGGGCTCCCTAGGGCTGCCACCCTTGCCCTCACGAGAGGTGGACTGGTGTCGCTGCCACCTGCAGTGGTGAGGTCCACTTCATCGGCACCTTTGACGACCCTGGATCAGGAGGACGATACTGCAAGTGTGGGTATGGATGTGTGCCCGTCGTCCTCCCCATGCTCGCCTGGGGTGGTGTGCTACTCTCACTTGCCTGGGACCCCACCCTCGCCAGTTGTGGTGTCCCCGGCATTGGTCGCTACTATGACACCGCCGTCTCGCTTGGGGTTGGGCATGCCCGGCACCGACTCTCCCGTGCCCGACTCCAAGACTCGGCTGGCACCCTCCTGTACATGGCGTCTAGATAGAGCACGTGCTTGTCCCTCTCTCGGACTCTCTTGGACGGTTGCATCCCGGCGGTCTTAGAGAAGGCTGCCATGAGGGTAGCGACACACGATCTCACCCCAGGTACGATAGCCCCCACCCCTATTAATTCTGGCTCTAGATCTCGGTTTGCGATTCTTGGTTTGGTTCCGCTAGCACATCTCGAAGACGTTGCTTCGGACTGTGACATTGTCTTTAGGGGCGAGAAAGGTCCTCGACTTGAGAAAACATCAATCATTTGCTCCAAGGAGAGATTGGACGGGGCCCTTGCAGAGGCCTGGGCTCAAGCGGAGCTTGGGGTTGCGGGGACCTCGGCCACCACCGCTAGCTCTGGGATTAGAGAGCCCGAATCAGTGGCGGGTCCAACCCGCACGTCTATGGGGTCTGGTAACCTCAGAAGCCCATCAGCTAGAAGGGCCTTGAGAGGAAGACCGCCGACATGACTTAACCCAACCGAGCAACTAACTGTGGTGCGCGGTCTAGGGTTGGCCTCCCTCTTAGGGAGGCGCCCCGCTAGGAAGGGGCGTCGCGGTCACTCGGATAAGTTGTTACACTGTCCTGCAACTGGCAGGCCAACTAATTAGGCCCCACCTGAGGGGCCTAGTAGCACACCAACGGTTCCTTTATGAAGCTCCTATGTTGGAACATATGGGGCTCGGACACCTAGGTCATAGGCGGCAACTGATAGATTACCTCATGCAGGAGGAGATAGATATAGTTGGTCTGCAAGAGACGATTAGGCAGGACTTTACCATCCAGGAGCTTCAAGGACTCTCGTGGCACCCATTTGCCTGGTAATGGTTGTCGGTGACAGGGCTCTCGGGGGGCCTCCTGTTGGGGGTTCAGGAGGACTTGTTCTCGGTTGAGGATATGGATCGAGGGGAATTCTTCCTGAGCATGTCCATCACTGACCGGTGATTGAACCTCGGCTAGGAGGTAATCATCGTTCATGGCCCAGCTGACCATGGGCGGTTAGCAGACTTCTTGGCTGAGCTTCAGGATAAGGTCGCTCGCTGCACTACATCGATAGTGGTGGCCGAAGACTTTAACTTGATTCGGACTGAAGCTGACAAGAGCACCCCTAATGTGGACCGGCGACACATGGCCATGTTCAACGACTGCATTGAAAATATGGCCTTATGGGAGATAGCCCGTGTAGGGGCTAGATTCACGTGGACAAACAAGCAGGCGGGTCCCATCCGGAGCGTGTTAGATAGGGTCCCGGTGTCTGTATAGTGGGAGGTCATGTTTCCGCTCTGCTCGCTTCGGGCGGTCACACGGATTGGGTCTGACCATGCTCCCTCGCTATTCTCCTCTGGGGAAGGGGAGCCACCACGAACGCGAAGCTTCCATTTTGAACCATCGTGGTTCTTGCAGCCAGGGTTGTTTGAAATGGTGCAGGACTTGTGGACTGAAGTTGCGGCTTCCCCACAAGGTCTTTTTGCGCCATGGACATATGGCATCACAGCAACAAGGTCTCCTGCTAGTTCATGCATGGGTGGGGAGCCAACCTTGGTGCAGATATTAGGGTTCATAAAGGAGAACTGTTGGACCATATTAAGGCCCTGGATGAGGTGGCTGATTCCACCGGCCTCTTGGCTGATGACTGGCTCCGGCGGTACGCCCTTGAATCCTCGTTGATGGAGATATTCAAGGGTGAAGAGCTATTCTAGCAATGATGCGGGGGCCATAAGTGGCTGCTTGAGGGTGATGCCAATACTGGTTACTTCCAAGCGATCGCCAATGGGCGCCATAGGAAGTGCTCCATCTCGTGCTTCTGGGAGGGGGGCACCCTCCTGGAACACCCGGACGAGATTAGGTCCCACATTTACTCCTTTAGGGATCTATTCACAGAGGAACCCCGGGGTGGGGTGTCCCTGGCGGAGGACTTCTGGCCGGTGGCAGAAAGAGTCTCTGATAGCAAGAATGCGGAACTTACCATCCCATTCTCCCCGGAAGAGCTAGGTAGGGCCATCGCCTCATTGAAGGTGGGGTCGGCCCCAGGACCGGATGTCTTGCCGGTGGTCTTCTTCCAGAAGTTCTGGGATGTTCTTAAACGGGTAATCATGCCAATGTTCCATGAGTTCTACATTGGAACTTTTGACATGTCCCAGATTAATTATGGGGTCATCACCTTTATCCCCAAAATAGTTGGGGCTATATATATCCGCCACTGTCGTCCTATCATAGTGATTAATGTGCTTGAGCGCATTTTCTCCAAAGTGTGCGTGACCTGTCTAGCCCCTGTTGCAGAGTGCTTGGATCACACCCTACAGACGGCTTTTCTGAAAGGGCGACGGATCCATGATGGGATCCTGGCCCTTCATGAGATTCTTCATGAGGTCAAGACGTGTGGTCATAAGGGTGTCTTCCTCAGGCTGGACTTCCAGAAGGCATATGATCCTCTGGATTGGTCCTTCTTGACACTACAAAAAAAAGACACATCCGTGACATTTTGGGCCGAACGAAAAAAAAAATTGTCATACTTATAACACTTCTATGACGATAATTGTGACAAAACCTGGTATCATCATAGATGTGGTGGGCTCCTACTTCTATGACAAAAAACCATGACAAAAAATGGGCTTTTCGTCCTGGGCGGGCCGGAGATGCAGCTGCATGACATTCTTTGGGCCGTCCATGACAGGAAAAACCGTGGTAGAAGCGAGGGTGAGGAAAATATCGAGGTGTTCCCGGTTACGGTGGGTGATTGGGGCAGAGCGATGCGTGTTTCTCTCGTACACGCATGCGCGTGGGTGCGAGGCATTGGGCTCTAACTGAACCCGAGCGAGGCATCCGCCTACTGAACCCGAGCGATTGCACTACAGGCTACGCGTTACAGAACCTGAGCGATCGATCGATGGCTGTTAACTGAACCCGATCGAGCGATTCCTTCACTACTACTGCTAACTGAAGCCGATCGATGCTGCCTCTGGATGAACAGTGACCATTGTTGGGGGGTTTGGATGAAGAGTTCCCGGTGGGGGTGGATGAATAGGACCCCGTGGTGTTACCTCTGGATGAACAGGACCCTGATCGATCGAGCCGGTCGGGGCTAGATGAACAGGACCCTGTGGAGGGCTGGATGAAGAGGACCACCCCATGGAGGGCTGGATGAATAGTAGACGGTGGAGGGCTGGATAAACAGTAGCCCGTGGAGGGGTGGTTGAACAGGAGCCCATGGAGAGGGCTGGTTGAATAGTAGCCAGTGGAGTAGCGCACGGTGGAGGCTGGATGGACAGGAGCTCGTGGATGAACAATCACAGGTGGGGGCTGGAGGAGGTCGACGGTGGATGAACAGTAGCCCCTGGAGGCTGGAGGGGGTCGATGGTGGAGATGAACAGTATCCCGTGGAGTCCCGTTTTGCGGTACGCCACACCCCTCCCGATGAATAGGACCCCTGTTTCAACCGTAGCGCTCCAACACAAGTCTGTTTCCTCCGTTTTGCGGTACGCCACACCCCTCCCGATGAACAGTACCCCCGTTTCGACCGTAGGAGGTCCGTTTCCTCCATTTTGCGGTATGCCAGACCCCTCCCGATGAACAGGACCCCGTTTCGACTGTGGCCGGTCAAACACAAGGCCGTTTCCTCCGTTCTACGGTACGCTAGGACTCGTTTCCATTGGTTGTTCCATCCAAGCCCTCCCGATGAACACGACGATGCATTTCGTTCCCACCCAGCCGGTTGGCTCCCCATGAACACGACAACGACGATGTTTCTCCGTTCCGACCCAGCCATGTACAAGAGCCCTGGCCGTACGTATGCGCGAGTAGGCGTTCGAGACCCTGCCCGTATGTGTGTACGTGGTCGTATTTTCTTTCTTGCACACTGGCCACTGTATGTACGTGTACATGCTACGTGCGTGCCTCTACTATGACACGTGCGCGCCTCTACATCGACAAGTATGTACGTACACGTTCGCGACCAGAATGACAATGCTATGTACGCTTCGACCAGGTGGGTTCCGACTGTCAGGCACTTCCTTGCGTGCGAAGATATAGCTGGTGGGTCCCAGCAGTCAGGGGGGCGAATCATTTTTCTTTCCGGACGCACTTCCTTGCGTGCGAAGATGTAGCTGGTGGGTCCCAGCAATCAGGGGGGAACATTTTTTTGCGAAATACGGTGGCCCGTCCGGTGGGTCCCCGCTGTCAGGTGGAGGAATAATTATTTTGCGCGTAATAAGGAGGCACTTCCTTGCAGCTGTCGTGGACCCAGCTGTTAGCCTCTCCATGTACAGTACTCTTCCGATGGAAGTCGGTCGTTGACCACATTAACCATGCCGCACCGAGAGCACCATAGCGGTGGACAACGGCGAGGCCTAGGAAGGGGATGCGCGGAGCCGGGGAAGACGCGGCAGTGGATACCCACGCAGAGAGGAGTACGAGGGTTCACTGGTTCGGCTGCGGTGTGAGGCTGCCAACGCCGTAGAATAACACGGGGTGTGGGTGAGTGGAGGGATGGCCTGGCCAGCGGTGGGAGTAGTAGGGGTGGTGAGGCCTCCGCGGTAGCACAGCCGGCCACGGGAGGCAGGAGCAGGCGGCATGACCGGCGCTACTTTGGGCGGCTGGAGCAAGAAGACCAGAGATTGAATAAGCACGACGGCCATTGGATGGACATCGTATGGTCATTGCAGCTAGAATCATTTATATTGACTAAGTTGACAAAGCCCTTGGTATGCATCAACTTAGTAGGCCCACAGGTCAGCTTCCGAAACGATGCGCCCCAGATGTCAGGGGGAGGAATCATTTTTTGGGCGGGTGAAGCTAGAATATCCGAGATTGAAGAAGAAGCACGGCATCTGTTAGATGGACATCCAACGGCCACTGCTGCTAGAACCGTGTGTTGACTATAAGTTGACAAAGCCTTGCATACGCATCAACTCTTTTTTTGAGGGGACGCGTCAACTTAGTAAGGCCACAAGTGTGTGGCAGAGAACTTACAACCCATTTGAGATTTGTAAGAATGTGCAGCCAATTTTTGAATTCTAATGGAATTTACTACAGCCCATTTATAGTTTGTTAAAAGTACACCCCATTTCAACCAACCGTTCAAAACAGAATTCAATAAAATTTCCCACATTTTGATGGGATCCGAAATATTTTTATCCCAAAATTTCTAGTCAGATTAAATACAATTTCAATATAAATTTATATTACGTAAAAATCCAATGAAACATTGCGCTCGCAACAATTAATGAAATTAAAATTTTCAATATCCAAAAATAATATTTTATAAAGTAATTACGTGTTTGGTGCATTTTTTATAGTTACTGCCCAGTTTTTATAATTACATCCCATTTATTATTTCTTAAAGCCCATTTTCATGTTAAGCCTAATGCATCCCTCCTAGGAAAGATTTGCAGCCCAGCGGGGCGGAGAATAACAACTTGACCTTGCCTAGGTATTCCTAAAAAAGTATAGTTGGGCTAGCCATTTCCAGCTTGAAAAAAATTAATATCTGGGCTGGATATCTGGCCTGGGCTAGACAGGCCACAGCCCGCCCAGTTAATACCTACAACGATGTTTTCGTTGTTGTTTAGAGGAGAAAAATTAATATCTGGGCTAAACATCGCTGAAGAAAAACTCTGCAGTGCTCACACCTCAAAAACAGAAAAACTGCTCGAGCTGCTTGGTCCCAGCTGTCGGCCGCTTCTTGTGCAATTTTCTCGTTTATTGAAACCAGGAGGAAGCAAAAAATTTATAGTTTTATATATTAATAAGGAGGCACTTGCGTACGTGCGGCCATGGCCCTGGTGGGTCCCCACTATCATCCTCTCCAAGTAAAGCCATCTCCTCATCCTCATGTCTGTTGACCATGTTGACAACGCGAGACGGCGGCGCCACAGCGAGCGCAACAACTCGAAGGACAATGGAGAGGGCCTTGTGGGCCCTACGGATGGTCTGATACAGCGACCACTGCTCATTCGGGAAGCCGGGATCATAGGGCCACATGTCCGCGACGGCATTGTCGTTCACTTGTTCACCGGTGCTCATTGAGGAGACAGAGGTTGCAGCACAGGTCCTCCTGCGCTGTTAGCTCTTCCGCCATTAGGGCGTCGAAGTGCGGCCGCACCTTCTCTATGGTGAACACGGCATGAACCGGCTTGGACAGTGGCGCCGGCTCCAGGTTGGAAGCTACGTCCATCGTCTGATTGTCCTCGCTCAGCTCGGCCATCTAGCTGGCGAGCCAGCATGTCCGGCTGCTGGACCGACCCGCTGCCAAGAATGAGTCTAACCACCCTGGCCCACCCAGACTACCTCCCTCGCCCACGCGCGCTTTCTGGCCGAAACGGTCAGTGCCGCCCGCATCGCTTCCTGATGCAGGCGATTACTTCACCTTCAAACATCACAAGTGTCGTCCGTCCGTCCTTCTGCTTCCCACATTAATGATACACGGTTGCCGAGGCGGCTACTCCGACGCCACACATCCGTCCCTCCGCCACCCACCATTGCTATATAAACTGCTGCGTCGGCCATAGCCGCAGCCATCCGCATCTGTTCCCTTTCTCCTATCCACACCACTACAGCCCACCAAGGCTTCCTCGTGCTCCAGCGCTCTTTGGGATGGACCACAAGGAGATGGCAGCCATTGCTGCCGACTGGCTGGCCGGCAGGCAGCCAGAGGACGACGACGTCCCAATGGAGAACATGGTAGTCGATGATCCGGCGCCAACCCCCTCCTCCGCGCCATCCTCACCGGTGCATTGCACCTTGACCATTGGTGAGGCCCGTGCCCAATATATGGACACGGTGAGGTAGAAGCATGAGGACAATTCCGGGAGGCGCAGGCCGACGCCACCTACAATCACCATCTCCTCCAGGAGCACCTGCAGGCGGAGGAGCAGATCACCGCGGAGCGAGCTGAGCAGGAGGCGCTGCTCGACTCGTACTGCTCCACCCACTAGGGCCGCCTCGAGCACTGGCGGTACCGCATGCGGGTAGCGGAGGCTGCGGCAGCCTACAAAGAGGGCGATGAAGCGGGCGAGGCACTGTTTGGCGAGACCGAGGACGAGGCAGAGGACAATGCCGGCTCCGGCGAGTCCCCGCTCTGCTGACGTCGACGAGGCCCTACTCCGCCGAGGCCCCGCGGCACCAACAACAAGGCAGAGGGCATCGCTGGCTCCGCCGAGGCCCTACGGCGCCAACAACGAGGCGGAGGACACCGCCAGCTCTGCCGAGGCCCCACCCTGCCGGCAATGAGGGGGAGGATTTCCCACGCTCCGTCGAGGCGCTACCCGCCGGCAACGAGACAGAGGACATCGCCTGCTCTGCCAAGGCCCCGCCCGGCTGCCAACAAGGCCGCGCCACATAGAAAACGAGGAAGAGTAGAACACGGTAGGTCACCGCCGCTCGGGTCCAAGTAAGGCCACCGCTGCTACCCTCCGGTTGCTGGCACTGAGTTGTACATCATGGAGCAATTCTATGATTACAGGATGACTGAAGACCGCTCCGTGGTTGAGCAAGCTCATGAGATACAGTCATTTGCTAGAGAACTTGAGCACTTTAGTTGTATGCTACCGGACACAGGTGGGTAGCTTCGGTTAATTAATTATACATCCAGCGCACCCCTTTTTAGTTGAAGAATGTATGAAATGTAATGAAATCCGGCATGTTTATATGAAATCCGACCGTGTATAAATGAATTTATTTCAATTAGTTTGAATTCTTGTCTCATCGGCATTGGATGAACATGCAAAACAATATGTACTAGCATTATTCCCAGGGTGATCACCTCGTTTGCAGCAGTTTCACATGTACTCCCTCCGGTCCTTTCTAGTCTGCATACAAGTTTTGTCTGCAGTCAAAGTATCTCTACTTTGACCAATCTTATAGGAAAAAGTATGCACTTTCACAATGTGTGAAGTAAAAAGGAACAGAAGGAGTACAAAGAGTTTGAGCAGTTTTTTAGCGTTCCTGTACATTGCAATCAAACACACAAGCATGGCAATTCATAGAGAACATTCAAAACAATCGATGATTATGCATCTCAGCGATTCACATGTCAGAGCCAATATTTATTTCACAACTAAAGAATAAAGAAAAAAATGGATCGATGCTGCTGACAGCAAAGGGCATCCCAGTCGAAAATATCAAACGCATGTCTTCTTGCTAAAATCAATGAGAAAAATTTGACAAGGTTGTCCCATTCCAAAATATTAAATGCCTACGATTATGGAATGGGCAAGGTTTGCCATCAGTTCGGACATTGACATGGCACCTCGTGCTAAATAAACCAGTTGTTCTTCTTATGCAGTTCCTCCAAAATCAACCAAATTCGCTCGGCACCTCCTTTCTTGTGGTGGAAATGAATGATTCGATGTATCCATGAACATTTTGTGCAGTTCCCATTGAAATCAAGCTGAGCACCCCTATTTGCACAAATACAAAAAAGTGATTAGTATAAATCAAACTGTACTATGAAGTGATAGTTTAAACAGGTACCTACATGGTCCATGTAGAGCACACTTTTAGAAAAATGGAACTCACTGGAAATAATCCTAGAACAACATTGTACTCGTGCATCACAGCAAGAAAATGGAGATTTTTCAGTCCTTCTGAGCTGAAGTTAGTTTGGTCTTGTGGGGGGTAATGTAACCATCCTTCAACTGCTCCTTCTGATGAGAAGATAGACAAGGCTTCTTCATCCTGGCATAATCAGAACTAGTCACTTCACGTACTCCATATTCTTCTTCAGAGGAGGATGATCCTGTTGTGCAAATACAAGAGGACAACTAAATGCTAGCATCCATGTTTTCTCGAAAAAGCGGAAAGGAAATATTTAAAACAGCACAGATGAAGCACTTCTCAATGACAATACCACTTTTTGATGACGGTATCTAAACAGTAGCACAACACCAATAGAGATGACAAAGCTCAATCATATGGATGAAATTAGTGGGCGAGTACCAACCTTTGTCAGGAGGCTTATTGTGTAGAGCATACAGATGAAGCATTTCTCCAGAACCATCTGTTGTTATCTACTGTGGTGGCCATGTCTACTATATACTCCTCGATTAGTTTAATGTTTCCAACATCTTCTTGTGCAGTTCCACTAAAATATATGGTATCTTCAAAGGAGATCCCTGTTTGCACAAGTAGAGATAATTACGTATTACATTAAGAGTGGCATCAAATCAGTGGCAAAACAATTGCTCGTTCCAGCCATAGCAATAAATTAAGATGCAAAACTATATCATTACTTGTGTCACCACAGTTCCAGTGTCACCACAGTTCCAGTGCTTCATTATAGCACCGGGAGTTGATTTTTGTTTTTCTTCGCTTGTTCTTCCCCTTCATCACTTGGTTCAATAACAGACAAGCTTCGCCTTCCATGTAATATTTGGCATGTCAATTAGGTTGCACAAGTATAGCACTAAACAATGACATTAATTTTCGGATGAAAGTGGCAAAATACAGGACAACGGTTCTGAAATATCCTTATCTTACCTCAATGGGATATTACGGTGCACATACAGATTGGAAGTCTTGTCTCCATTTGTGCAGTTCACTAAAATCAAGCAACATTACCGTACAAGTAGCACAACATATGAAAGCACACTGCAGAATCATGTGAAAGAAGGCTAGTACTGACCTCTCATGACACAGAATTCAAACAACTCACAAGAAGAAGATCTGAACCAAATTTGCCAACACGGATAGGAAGTAAGATCTCCTCTTGTGCAGTTCCACTAAGATCAAGCAACGTTGTCGGTGTGACATTTTGGTTGAACTACACAAAACACTCTTAAAACAAAAGTGTTTTGTGCAGTGCAACAAAAGGTCACAATGGCAACGAGGTGAAGTAGATAACCCTGTTTACACAGAGGTGCAAAGGAAACAACTAGTGGTCAATAACGGTGGATGACACAGAAGCCAACAAAAAGAAGCATCTACCTTATCTAAATGGGAAAGAAAGCAAGACAGTAGCATTTCCCAAACGGTGACATTGATTAATATTAACAGAGAGATTATATTAATAATAAAATTTGTTAAACATGTAATTTGCTTTTAACTGTAGCATTGCATCAATTTTCCAGCGGCATTATTAGAGGGTGTTTGTTTACAGGGACATTTTGGTGGAGGGACTAAAAAAACTCCATGTCAGTCCCATCTAAACCAAATAGGAGGGACTTTTAGGGACTAAAAGTGGGCATTTGGGACTAAAGAAAGAAGACCCTGCCATGCATCGCACCTTGTCTCTATTAGTCCATTACTAGGGGTAACATGGTCTTTTAGCATGTCATTTAATAACCTCTACTCCATGTTTAGTCCCTGGAACCAAGCAGGTAGGGACTAGGGAGTTTTTAACCAAACAAGGCCTTAGATTAACAACAGCTAAAGAGTTGCATGGGACAGTGGACGCACCAGCACCATGTGCATATACCGATGTACTGGGTGATGCACAGTCTGTTGCAACAAAGAACAAACAACCAAAGAGCATATTTGTGTTGGTCCCAGTTTTATTATATTTAGACACCTTTCCCTATGTGAGCGCAGCAAATCTAGTCCTGCTCAAACTCTATAGCCTTATCCCCCAAAACAAAACAAAAGATCAATTCGTTACAGATGTGCGTACTGGGTTTGTCATTGTTTTCCATTTTCGACCAACATAGGTGCTGGATAGCCAGTCTGTACTAGTACTTTCCCCCTTCATTTCCTCTTTGAACCACGTCCTAGATTTATGCTATACAACTTTCCCCACTACTTTCCCCCATTCCTTTCCTCTTTGAACCACGTCTTAGATTCATGTGATACAACTTTCCCCCTTCCTTTCCTTTTTGAACCACGTCATAGATTCATGCTATACAACTTTTCCCACTACTTTCCCCCATTCCTTTCCTCTTTGAACCACGTCCTAGATTCATGGTACTTTCCCCACTACTTTCCTGTTTGATCCAACACCTAGATTCGAGTGCAGAAGCGGAAAAGGCCCACATGCAGCTAGAGCAATGCATGTGGAATAGGTAAATTATACCTTAAGGTTCTTGGGGTGTGGTTCGGTGGGCGACCGGAGGCCGTTCGGCCCACACTATGTATGGCAGCGAAGAGAAGGGGTCGAAGGCCCTCCCGCGCCGCCGCTGGGTGAAAGTGAACAGCTGCGCCGGTAGTGGATTCCCTCCCTCGCCGACGGCGACAGCGTTAAGCCTCCTTCCCTTCCCGGTGGACGGATCCTGCCGGCTCTTTGACCAGCAGTGAGGGGAGAGAGGGAGAGGCCAACGAAGTCTTATTTAGATCTGGAGAGGTGAGAGAGTGTGAAGAGAGCAACTATAAGCTGACTAGCGGTGAGGGAAGAGAGAGAGGCCAACGAAGTCTTGTTTAGATCCGGAGAGGGTGAGAGAGTGTGAAGAGAGCAACTACAAGCGCTGAGGCTCTAGTGTGTATATATATACTCGAGAGAGTGTGAAGAGTGCAAACCCTAGAAAACAAGCGCCGAGGCTACAGCTGATCATATAGCTCCGTATCCATCCATTTTGAGCAGTCAAAGAATCCTCCTCGCACGAATTATGCTCAAGTGTAGTTATCGAACCTGAGACCTCAAGTTTGATGAGCGAACAGGCTAACCAGCTACACAACCCTCCTGTTATGTTCAATGAGAGGAAAATAACCTTTTATACATTCATGCATTCGTGTGACAAGCATGTCGTGTTTTTTTGTGTGCGAGTCATTGGGATTTAAATCATAATCGTGTCATGTGGCTTTGGTGGTAAGACTATCCACAGTGGTGTAGAAATAATGCAGCCTTAGTCACCTTACCTCTCTCCACGTAGTATGTTGGGTCCCATCAGTCAGAGGGTGAAACAAACAAATTAATAAGAAAAATTGAAAGCGCCAGCGGTGTATCTTACCTCACACATCTCGCTACTGCTCAGGAACACTATCCAATTGATCCCTCTGTTCGCTCACGTACTATTTTAAGTGAATCCTTATTATAACATGCACGCAATTTTGGGCACTAGTATTCGAGCTAAGTCTGTGTGCCACTGTATCTCGTACGACTCCCTCCGTCTAGGTGTAATAAGTCACGTTAGAAGGTGCAACGGGACCAAGGTGCAAGCAGATTGGAGGAGAAGGAGAAACTTGACCGGTCATTCCTCCAATCAAAGCCCTGATTTCTGTCTCTAAACACAACAATTAATCCAAACAATTAAGAGATGTCATTTTAGCTACCATGCAGGGCCACGTATTAACTCGCATGCAAGACGATTTGATTTCTTGACTGATCAACGCGTAGTTGCGCTCCATGCATTGGGTTTCCGGGGGAGATAACAAGGCAGAGTAAGGATCGTTTGGTTACATTGCTTAGGCTGGTCATAGTGGTGAGTAACTTGGACTAGTAACATGCATATGTTACTGGTCTATGTTACTACTACGCGAAGTTTGCCGTTGAAAGCGAGCCGATCTGGCTCTCCTGTGCTAGCAAGGTTTTTCTAGCCCACCCAAGCTAGCTGGCCCACAAAAGCTAACATATTTTAACAGTTCCAAATGCCTAACCTTGCCCGGCTATGCTATAAGCTATTCTTGCGAAGGATCCAAAGCTCCCTAAGTAACAACGCTCGCTAGCAACAAGGCCAGGAGGGGATTGAGATGCGAAGTTAATGGACGAAGCCTAAACATTCTGGGAATATCTGATTTCCGTAAGATGACTTAACACCTAGACGGAGGGAGTACTACTCCTCAGTCCAGGTTTGATGGAATATCCGTCACCTCTTCGCTTCTTGTACGTACTCCATTTGTATCTCACTTCTTGTGGCTTCGCACTTGCACGATTTTCCTATTCTATGAACCTGTGTGTGCATGTGCGTGTGCATGTGTGTGTGTTTAACATCATGTGTGTGTTAGAGAGAGCGACAGATCGAGCTACTCCTACAGAGAGATGGTGTGTAGTGTACGATTTTAGCCGTGAGAGTCGGTGCATCCTCTCATTTCCGGGCGTCCGATAGAGGGACAGGCAGACAGCTGCCACGCCCGCTCCTGACCAGCCTGGCCCACCCAAAGCCCCTCCATCGCCCGCGCACGCTTCCCGCCTGAAACGGTCAGCGCTGCTCCATAGAATCGGTGCCGCATTCATGCCCGGGAAGAGCGGATGCGACCTCTCACTGGCGCCTGCGTTGAAGGGAGAAGCGGATTCAAGAGTGATGGTTGCTTCGTCCGTCCAACTTACTGCTGGGTCTATGTGATTTGACGGCTCATTGGTCATTATTACTGAGGTGGTAGGACTGCTGGATGTCCCACGCTTTCGGCGAAAGGAGGTACTACTAGATTACAATTTTATCCATTCTTACGGCGGAGGAGTGCAAAAGCAGTGAAAACACGCAGGCTCAGTGATTACATGGCCCACCTCACACTATCACCATATTTTCTGGACACCGTGCGACACCTAACTCTTTACATAGTACTCCCTCCGTTCCAAAATATATAAGTCTTTGTAGAGATTCCACTAGGTGGACTATGTATGGAACAAAATGAATGAATCTACACTTAAAATGCATCTATATACATCCGTATGTGGTTCATGGTGAAATCTCTACAAAGATTTGTATTTAGGAACGGAGGAAGTACTAGTATAGTACGTATTGTAATTTATCAGCGAGATAGTACAATGCTATGAAGCTTCCAGCTTCTGTTACATGTATCTTGCGTACAAGGTTGCCCATTGCAACATTTCATCAAATACAAAGGAGACTAACATGCATGTTATTGCATCTCAATGATTGACAGATCATAGCAAATATGTACTCCCTCCGTTCCAAAATAAGTGTCTCAACTTTATGCAGGGGGTGTTTGTTTCCAGGGACTTTTTAGTGTAGGGACTAGAAAAGAAGTCCCTCTTAGGGACTTTTTAACCAAACAGGAGCGACTACTAGGGACTAAAACTTGCTTTTTGGGACTTAATGAAGAAGACTCTCAAGAAGAGTCTTTTTGGGACTTTCCCAACAATGCCCCTCCCTGCAACCATTGGCCCGCCGCCCCATGGTGTTGTTTGGTTGTTATTTTTCTGTATACTGGGGTTAACATGGTCATTCAATAACCTCTAGGGAGGGAGTAGGGACTTTTTAGTCCCTGAAAACAAACAGGTGGACTTTTTAAGGAGTAGGGACTTTTTAGTTGGGACTAGCAAAAGTCCTAGGACTTATGAACCAAACAGGGCCTCAATATGGACTACATACGGAGCAAAATGAGTGAATCTACACTCTAAAATATGTCTATATACATCAGTGTTTGGAGTATGTACTAGTAGTTCATATTAAAATCTACTAAAGGACATATATATTCCAAACAATATGATAATATCTCTAACCAAGGTACTAGGGACGAGGAGTAAACGGAGGGAGTAGTAAATTTTTCTCCTCGTCCTGCGAGCCACCACGCGCGTGGGCGAGGGAGCGGGCGTAAGGCGTACAATTCTACTACTAGTAAGCAAGCTTCACCTCATCCTGTGAGCCATCGTGCCCGTGGGAGGGGGAGACGACGTACTAAGCAAGCTTCTCCTCATTCTACGAGTTGACAGGACACATCAAAAGTACTCCAGTGTATAGAACCTTGCCTCTAAGGTAGGCCCCACATGGTTTGCCTCTTTTTTAACATAACGCGTCAAGTCGCAATTTGTTTGTTCACCCGTGGTAGACGATCCTCCCTCCATCTAGTGGACAACTAGTACACGTGTCAAATTACCACGTGGGCTGCCTTTTCATACAGAAATGAGCTCCACCGTGTACCCGCACGGGTGTGGTTGGGAAAGAGACGGGAGTACGTGCATCGTGCGTGCACCTCTTGTGTTCGTGCACGTCCCCCACCTACGTGGGTGTGTGTGAGAGATACAAACCTAGAAAAATGGCTTGTGCGTTCGTGAGTGTTTTTTGTTTTGGGGGGAGGTTGATTTCGTGAATGTATTTGTGGGAATATGTGTCGATGACGTCTCAAACAAAATTTTGCATGCAATGTGTGTGAAATGGAGGCCTATCCATATCATATATAAAGGGCCGGGCGATCCACGAGAAGAGAGGGAGGGGTCATAGATATCGATAGAGTCGAAGAGAGGATCAAGTGGGTGGATGCGAGATCGATGAAGAGAGCCATCGAAATTGTGTGTGTGTGTGTGTGTGCAAGTCAAAGATATAAGGCTACTGACCTACCGGAACGTCAGAGGGCACAGGTCGAGTTTTTGTGTGGCAGGGAGACATGACTAGAGTGCTTGATGTATCGGTGTGTGTGGGGGGAGGGGAGTGGGGGAGGGGTAGGCAGAGGCCTAACTATAGAGGTAGAACGACTCGTGTATGTGTTGAGAAGGAGAGACCCAACAATGTCTTGAGGAGATCGGTCGACATCCATACATAACTGAAGGACGGGAAATAGGATGGGACAAAAAGAGAGAGGAGAGATAGAGGGAGGGAGAGGGGTAGAGTGCTGGATGGGTGATGGAGTTGCTTCTCGAAGATGGTGGGAGAGGCCTACTAGACAAACTGAGGGTGGAACTACAATATTATCAATAAGAGTGGGGATGTGTTTCTGTGTGTGCCTGTGCGTGATAGATCTATCGGGACGCATCCATGGATGATGAAGGGGAACCATATGTTTGGTAAGAAAACCTAACCAGATCGGTAGATCAATTGTTGTTTGTCGGAGAAAGGGAGAGACATAACTAATGAGGTAGATTGATCGACGCGTGGGGAATAACGAGTTATAAGGACCTAGCTAGCTATATGTATAGCGGGAGATCGGTCGGTGTACGTCCATTTGTTAGAGGAAAATAAGGCCCGACGAGACAGATAGACAGAGAGAATGGAGCTAGGACGTGGTGCGAGAGGCCCAGCTACTAGCTAGATAGGGGAGGAGTGTGCGGTTGTGAGATCGATGAAAAGAGGGGCGAGAGTTTACACAAGTGTGGGACCATATGAGAGACATGAGGCAAGGACACATAAAGAAGGAGATTGAAGGTGCGTGTGTATGTTGTAGGCAGACATCACTGGAGAGGTTTATCGATCGGTGTGTGTCGGAAAGGAGTTGTGGAGACTGTGGGAGAACGACCTAAATAAAAAATGAATGTGCGCAATGGATAGAATGCTGATGGAGGGGGAGAGGAGGGCGTGTGCATGCACGAGAGAAAGTCAGTGGTAGCTACAAAGGTTAGAGGATTGTGTGGGTGTAAGAGACTAACAAAGATCATAATTTGGTATGAAAGTGGATTCATATATTTGAATAGGAGATCATAGTGTTTTAAACATATGCATGCATGAATATAGCGGTGATACGCGTGTTGTGGTTTTGCACATGTTATACCATAATGTGGTAATGCATGGCATTTGCAACTCACAGCTAAATGTCGAACAATCTAAACCATACTATACATCGAACAATCTCACATTTTATTTGAATTTGTGATAATGTGTGGTGTTTGCAGCTTACAACTAAATATCGAACAATCTAAACAATACTATATATCAAACATTCTCACATTTTTATTTGAATTTGTGGTAATGTGTGGTGTTTGTAACTCACATCTAAATACTTGTAGGCGTAGGGGCGGGGAACCATACATAATGTGATAAACAGATTATACATATGAGACATGGTTTAGATTATGAAGATATAGCTAGAGCTTGAAATGTACTATGATTTGAAATCAACATAAAGTGGATTCAAAAAATTGAGTTCGAGTTCATATAGTACAAATAGTTCATATGTAACTCGAGACTAATCATGTGGTATGCTGTGAAGATAATACACAAACGATGTTTTAACTTGACAATAATGATGATTGTAGATCTTACTAAAACAGAGAAATGAATTCAAATGCTTTGAATTCACAACAATCATTATTGTAGATCTTATTCAAATAGAGAAACAAATTCAAATTTAGTTCATATTGAAGCGGTAGTATATACGTTTGCAATGCACTAAAACGTTCATTTGAGTAGTAGGTTGCATGCATTATACATGTAGCGAAATATTTTAATTGAAAATAACATGAATTCAAAGTTTTGAATGACATTTGTAGTGCGAATTGATTTGGTACAGTACACGTTAGGCTTGTCCAGAAATTTCAACCCGCGCCTTGTTAGCTCGAAATATTTAAGATATATTTTTGTATCGTTGTGCTCCGACAACGCCCTCCATCTCAACCCGCGCCTTGCTATTCCAAAATTACAACGCGCGCGAAAACTCCCACCTCCTGTGAAATCCCAACAAGTGAAATGCCCGTGATACCCCTGAACCGAAAGAACCGCCTCAAATTGGTGGGGGTACTTTCATAACTTACCCCATATTTTGGACAAGCGCGCCCCTAAGACATGGTTCCCCACTCCCATCCCATCTGTCCACCCACTCATACACCGAGGCCGGGAAAACCCGCGAAGCCCCACACCCTCCTCCATCCGCCACCCAGCAGGAGCCTCTTCCACGACGACGTCGTCCACATCAACACCTCGACGTCCCTCATCCACCATACCGGATGAGGATCCATCGTCGATCTGGTCGTCCTGCCGGTTCAGCCACCCCATCCTCCACATCCAAGGAGCTGCCCCGACGTTCCCCTCGTCTTTCGCGCCACCTCCATTCCCACACCGCCGTCTTCACCTGCACCACCGAAAGAGCATCATCATCACCGTTTCCTTGGATGAAGTTGTGGCCTAATCGGCACCACCAAAGAGGTTGTACACTAATTGCCGCATTTTCTTCTTGATTTGACTCACGGTGCTGCCGGCGCTCGGTCCCGAGCCGACACGGCGCGGCTCCATCCACGGCGGCGTCGCCGGCCACTTCCTCCACGACGTCGCTCCCTCGGCGGAGACGTCCACATCAGTAGGAGCTGCTACTGCTTTAGCTCTCGCTCGCACTGCTGCTCTGCTCTTGCTCTTGGTCCCCTGCCTTGTCTGCTCTTGCTCGCGCTGCTACTCTCGTTCTTGCTCATGCTTGTGATGCTGCTCCAATTTAGCTACACTTCAGTCGACTGAATCGACTTTTGGGTCAGTCGATTTTCAGGTGGTGGGGGGCTCGTCGGAGTTAAGGAAGAACTAGCCGCGGCGGGGTGGGGGGCTCACCGGAGAGGTACCTCACTATATATCTTAGGGTTCAGGGTGGGGGCGGTGGTCACCGGTGGTGGTGGGGCGGTGGCGTGGGGTTCGCTGGAGAAAAAGCTCGGCGTGGGGGGCTAGAGGGATGGCCAGGGCAGCAGCGGACCGGTGGTGGGGAGTGTTTTCGAGGCGGGCGGGGCAGCGCACCGCCGGCCGCGGGCGGCGAGGGGCGGCTGTTTGGCCGGTGGTGGCTGGCAGCTCAGGGGGGGTGGAAGTTGAAGATGAACTGCAGGCCCTTGATTTCGTATCCAACGGCTGCCAAATTGACTGACCAGAGATGAAAAAGTCAGTCGACTGACATGTAGCCTCGCCTCTAGTCCATTCAGTTTTGACAGTAAAATTCAGTTTTGACAGTTAAGCTTAGTTTCTACAGTTAAATTCAGTTTCGACAGCTAAGTTCAGTTTCAACAGTTAAATTCAATTTCGATAGTTAAGTTCAGAGATGAGCGGTTGATGTATTTTACATCTAGCACTTTGTGGTTATGTATTTTACGTCATCTATTGGAGATGCTATTAGAATTCCACTCAGGTTAATGTTGTCTCTCTTGTCCTGCTTCAGCCTCGGTGTCGTACAACTCACCAGAGCTGCTTCAACGATGAAACCCTCCATCACAAAGGAGCATTACCTCGGGCTCCATCTCTAGACGCCTAAGATCTTCTTCCACTCCTCCGACAGCCAAGTCAGCCGGAGCATCCTCACTGGCCAACCAAATCACGCTGAGATCGACATGGCTTCGCCAAAGAGGTTGTACACTTGTTGCATCTCTTTTTTTACTCTACATGTTATATATATTGTCCACTGAGCACACGGAGTAACGGGAAATACTATTATTTTATCCTACTATATGACAAGCAGTGAGGTACCATGCAACTTATCTATCCATGATGGACTCTCTTGAACGCCATCATTATTTATCTTTGCGTGTTTGAGCTGTGCATTTGTCGATGGCCCTAGGAGCTGAGCTAGTAGAGCAGTGGCCTGGGTCCAAAGTAATAGAAGTAGCACAAAAACATTTTTAGTGTAGGCTTTTCCTTGCTCAAGCCTGCCTACTAGAATCGCCAGTGCTTGAAATGAAAAGTGAATGAAAAACATAGGAATTGGAAAGTTTCCTATGGTACTACTTTTTATGAATTGGTGCAAAGGAATGGAGCAAAGTAAAACTGTAGGATTTGTTCCTTTAGTGTCTCCTTGAAAGAAAAACCGTAGGAATTTTAATTTCCACTTGTCCTCCTTTTCAAATTCCTATTCATGAAGCACAAGACTAAGAGATAGTAGCATATTAGCATTATAATCGTACATTTTCTTGTGGTTTGACTTAATCTCACCATGCTTCTTTGCATCCTGTGTTCTTCCAATTCTTGTGAACCAAACACCCAGATTGGCAGAAATCATGTGTTTTTAAATTCTCTGTTTTGCACGTGCATTCCTATCCTATTCCTGTCTATTTCCTATCCCTGCATTGTTAGAATCCTCAAATTCAAACAAGCCCTTACACAATTACTTCTGTTACAGATATGTGTCAAAGAAAACCTTGTGTGGTTTGTCCTACTCCTGCGATGCTGTGTTCCACCCCAGCTCAGCTGCTCCAACGACGGAAGGGTTCACCACAGCAGGGATCCGCTCTCTAGACTGTCTTTCGCCGCCTCAGATCTTCTTCCTCACCGCCGGCAGCCAAGACAACTTCATTACCATCATCAACTGAGCGGATGACCTTGAGGACTACATGGGTCCGCAAGAGAGGTCGCACTCTTCCATGTC
This sequence comes from Triticum urartu, assembly GCF_056163025.1. Taxonomy (NCBI): domain Eukaryota; kingdom Viridiplantae; phylum Streptophyta; class Magnoliopsida; order Poales; family Poaceae; genus Triticum; species Triticum urartu. The sequence goes on from NC_141874.1 coordinate 431,483,560, forward strand.
TGCTTACATTATGCATCGCTTAATATGATCACATGCTAATGTATCGTCGTGTTCACCTATTAGACTCCGAGTCAGGTCCAAACTTATGCTGAAACTTGAGTTTTTAAATGGTTGTGGGGTACATATTGGGGCAGAAATTAGTACTATCTGGTTAATCTCGGGTGTCTACTATGAGTTTCATGTTGGGTGCAAACAAACATTAAAGGAGCCATTATCTGTATTTTTAACTAAAGCTATTATCTGCCTGCTATCATTGGTTTTGGGTCTATCCACAATTTGCTACCATCACTCTGGATTTGTCCATGCACTCCTTACATAATCTCACTATGTTTTATTCCTATGCATGTCAGTTATTGTACACAATGGAACTGAACATGTACAGAAAAAGAGACGCGCCTTGCATGGAAATAAAATGTCATGCAGAAGTCTCTCCATGGTGGGCGCAAAGGCAGCCCCCCTCCACCCATTTCGGATCGTAATCAAGAGGAAGATAACTGTTCTGAGGGGGATTCAGAAGCAGAAGACCACTCCTATTTACCCCATGAGGTCTTCGCTCTAACTTGGCATGCTGATGTTGGTAATATCATGCATATGGTGCCTTGCATTGCTTACTGTGTAAGATGTCATCTGCTTAGTTTAGACATGCTTTGTGTCAATGCCATTTGTTTAGTTTATTTATCGTATATGTGAATCATGCAATGCCATCTTGTTTAGCCAGGCATCATATATGTGAATTTTGCAATGCCACCCTGGTTAGCCAGTCATCTTATATGTGAATTATATCATGACATCATTTTTTTATTACGTGTTAAATTTGTCAACAATTTTAGTGCATTCAATTACTCTTCCTATGCATCAGCCATTCGGCACGGTCATGGAAAAATCTGGAGTGGAAACAAGGTCTTCAGAGCAGACAATGCTATCTGACGAAGCGCATGTCTTGCTGATTATAGATAGCTCCTCAGAGGAGGATTTAGAGACAGATGACCAGTCCTATCCCCCCCCCGAGGTGCATGCTCTAACTTGGCAGGGTTATGTTGCTCATATCGTGCGTATGGTATCTTGCATTGCTATGTCATTTGCTTAGTTTAGACATGCTTTGTGTGAATGCCACCTGTTTAGTGTCTAATTACCATATATGTGAATTATGCAATGCCATCTTGTTGCAAGACATTATATATGTGAATTATGCAATGTTATCTTGTTGCAAGGCATTATATATGTGAATTATGCAATGCCATGTTGTTTAGCCAAGTGTCATATATGTGAATTATATCATGCCGTCCTTTTTTGTATTTCTCATTGCTTTTGTCGACAATGTTTGTATATTCAACTGCTCTTCCTGTGCATCAGCCATTTGAATTGGTGATGGAGAAATCTGGGGTGAAAACAAGGTCTTCAGAGCAGACAATGCTACCTGCTGAAGAAAATATCTTGCTGGTTACAGATAGCTCTTCAGAGGAGGATTCAGAGGCAGATGACCAGTCCTATTATCCCCCTGAGGTGTATGCTCAAACTTGACAGGGTTATATTACTCATACCATGCATATGTTGTATTGCAATGCTTAGTTTTTACATCATATACACGATATTGAATGCCATCTCCTTAGTAGACACATCATATATGCGATTGCCCTCTGCTCACTTCCTTAGTATATAAATCATATATTTGAATTATATCATGCCATGATGTTTACATAGACAGCATGTATCTGAATTATGGCATGCCAGCCCATTTTCTAAAGACATAATATAGTTATGTCATCTCATCATGTTTACATAGTCATCATTTTGAATTATGTCATTCTATTTGTGAATTATATCATGCCATCATGTTTTTATCGATGGCATGTTTGTGATTTATGCCATGCCAACCACTTTAATAGACACATCGTACAGTTATATCATGTCATCCTGTTTACATAGTCATCATATTTTGAAGTATGTCATTCTATCCTGTTTAGTTAGCCATCATACATGTGAAATTGTGTCATGCTATCTTGTTTAATTAGCCATCATATATGTGAAATTATGTCCTGCTATTCTGTTTGGTTAGACCACATAAATGTGAATTATTTCATGCCCTGTTTTCTTCCCTACTATCCATTGCACCTGTCTATCTTACAATGTCTGTACATTCAATTACTTTTCTTGTTTATCAGCCATTTCAATTGGAGGGGGTGATGGCAGTATATGTGGGAGAAAAACACGGTCTTCAGAAAAGATCGTGCTACCTGTCGATGGAGATAGAACCACGGTTGTACTTGCCCAAGAACCAGCCCCACCACACATAACCCAGACTCACGCAAATTGTACCCCTACCCAGTTGGACAGAGAACTAGCTACACCCCTTCTAACCCCAACCCCAGCAGATAGTAACCCAGTTTCCGTTGACACAACACCGTCTCCACCATAGATCACCCAAACACGAGCAGTTAGTAAGGCAACTGCAGTAACGTGTTTGCTATTGTAACTTGCTCTATGTTGATTTCAGTTTCAATTGAATAAACAGTTATCTTCTCATGACATGCACATTACAAGTGTAGTTATTGCTGTGTAGTTTCCCACACTTATATTCTGTCTATGCTGCTTTGTCTTAAATAGATATGATTCGAACTGTATCTATCTTGATTTGGCAACATAAACTAGAATGATATAGACCATATAGTGACCATACTACATAGATATATGTTTGCTTCATGTTGTTATCCTGTCCACCTTACTACTGATTTGGTTTACCAAAATGAGTTTCATATACTACATTGTAAACATGTGATGTGTTTGTTTGTTTCTCTTTTAGAACGCGGATAAAATATTGGAGAAGAGTACCCCGTTATGCAATGGTAAAGGAAGTAATGTAGATAAGGTTCAAGATAGTGAGACATCCATGTTGGTCTCCAAGAAAGCTGATAAAAACTATATTGAAGACACTGAGTGTAACACCCACGATGCGGCTATATCTCCCATGTGTCGGAGCACGACTTAGAGGCATAACCGCATAGTAGGCATGTCGCAAGAGGGGTAATATTTACACATCCCATGTACTGAATAAGAATGGGATAAAGAGTTGGCTTACAATCGCCACTTCACACAATACATAAATATAGCATTACATCATCCAGAAACAATCAGGGTCTGACAACGGAACCAAATAAAGAAAGACAACCCCAAATGCTAGATCCCCGATTGCCCCGACTCGGCTCCACTACTGATCAACTGGAAACGAAAACAACACAACAAACACGATCTTCATCGAGCTCCCACTTGAGCTCAGTTGCGTCATCTGCACTGGTATCATCGGCACCTGCAACTGTTTGGAAGTATATGTGAGTCACAAGGACTCAGCAATCTCACATCCTCGTGATCAAAACTATTTAAGCTTAAGGGTTGGAAAGGTAGTGAGATGGAGCTGCAGCAAGCACTAGCATATATGATGGCTAACATACGCAAATGAGAGCGAGAAGAGAAGCAAAGCACAATCGTGAACTAGAAATGACCAAGAAGTGATCCTGAAACTACTTACATTCAAGCATAACACAAGAACCGTGTTCACTTCCCGGACTCCGCCGAGAAGAGACCATCACGGCTACACATGCGTTGATGCATTTTAATTAATTTAAGTGTCAAGTTCTCTACAACCGGACATTAACAAATTCCCATCTGCCCATAACCACGGGCACGGCTTTCGAAAGTTAAAAACCCTGCAGGGGTGTCCCAACTTGGCCCATCACAAGCTCTCATGGTCAACGAAGGATATTCCTTGTCCCAGGAAGACCCAATCAGACTCAAAATCCTGGTTACAAGACATTTCGACAATGGTAAAACAAGACCAGCAAGACCTCCCGCTGTGCCGACAAATCCCGATAGGAGCTACACATATCTTGTTCTCTGGGCACACCGGATAAGCTAAGCGTACAGGAGCCAACGTAACCCAAGTTGCCAAGGGACGGCCCCGCACGGTGCTCTAGTTTGGACCAACACTCAGAGGAGCACTGGCCCAGGGGTTTAAAATAAAGATGACCCTTGAGTCTGCAGAACCCAAGGGAAAAGGCTTAGGTGGCAAATGGTAAAATCAAGGTTGGGCCTTACTGGAGGAGTTTTATTCAAAGCAAACTGTTAAGGGGTTCCCATTATAACCCAACCGCGTAAGGAACGCAAAATCAAGGAACATAACACCGGTATGACGGAAACTAGGGCGGTAAGAGTGGAACAAAACACCCGGCATAAGGCCGAGCCTTCCACCCTTTACCAAGTATATAGGTGCATTAAAGTAAACAAGATATTATAGTAATGATATCCCAAATGATAACCATGTTTCAACATGGAACAAACTCCATCTTCACCTGCAACTAGCAACGCTATAACAGGGGCTGAGCAAAGTGGTAACATAGCCAAACAACGGTTTGCTAGGAAAGGTGGGCTAGAGGCTTGACATGGCAATATGGGAGGCATGATATAGCAAGTGGTAGGTATCGCGTCATAGCAATAGATCGAGCAACTAGCAAGCAAAGATAGAAGTGATTTCGAGGGTATGGTCATTTTGCCTGAGATTCCGCAAGGAAGAAGAACGAGTCCAAGAAGAAGACAAACGGACGTAGACGAACGGATCCTCACAACTCTGGAACGAAACCGAAGCTAACGAGAGAAGCAATCCGGAAAGAAGCAAACAACATAGTAAACAACCATCACATGAACATGGCATGATGCGCAAACAAGTATGATGCATGTCCGGTATAATGAAGCATGGCATGGCAAAATGCACAAGCAAAACTACAAGTTAAGTGGAGCTCAATATGCAATGAGTTGCATATTGACGGAACACCACATTCAAGTTATTTAGTTTGATCTCGTTTATGTACCCAACAATATTAAATGTTCTTAACACGGCAAGGGGTGAAGCAAATGAAAACTACCTATCTAGGCAAGTTTAAATGAGGCCGGAAATAACAAACAACCATTCCGAAAAATCCTCATGAGCATATATTAGATTTGGTACTGTTCTGCCCTAAAGCATATTTTAGAGTTGTTAAAACATGCAAGATGATGCCACCATGTTAAACTAGGCATTTTTCTACCCCATTTACATATAAAGTTTGTTAAGTTTGGAGTTACGGTTATTTAGTTATGAATTAAATCATTTTAACATGGCAATATAGCAAATTATATGCAAACATCATTTTAAACATTTTAAACATGCATGAAAGTTGGATATTATAAAACTAGATAAAGTTCTAAGCATTCTACATATATAGTTTGTCTAATTTGGATGCATGCATATTTAGTTATTAACAAAACCAAACAGTGGCATTTCCTGTAAATATACATGCACTAGAAAATGCTAAAATACACAGACTGTGGAAAAAATGCACGGGCCGGATTGCAGCAACCTGCAACGGCCCAGAAGGACTTGGCCCGAGTGAGCTGAGTGTGTGCGTGCACAGTAAAGGGAAAATAGAGCAAAAATCGAGGCGCCTCTGGGACTCGATCCCCAGACCCCTCGCATGTATCGTGGCTGCGCTAACCAATAGGCTAGCTATGAACTGGTGATGCAAATGGAGATCAGCGTGGAGATAAGGATATGGTCAACGCGACCAGGACCCAAACTAAAGCATCCGCACGAGGACTCGCCGGCGATGGGAGCCAACAGCAACAGCTGCTGTGGTTTCAGAGGACCAGCGGGGGTGCAGAATCCTTCTAGGGACGCTGCGGTGGGGCGCGCGCGTGCATGTGGGCATGCATATGTGTGTGTGTGTGTGCGTGCGCGCGGACAGGATCTCGCGGCCATGGCAAAGTGGCGCGGCGAGGATGGAGGCTATGGCCGGAGGCCGAGCCAGACGAGGTGTGCGCGCATGGGGCTGCAGCGATGCGGGTGCCAGTGCGGGAGTTGCCAAGGTGAGGCCCAAGCAAAGCGCTGCATGCAGAGAGATGAGCACCCACACATGAACAAAACGTCTAAGGCAGGAGCATGAAAGCACGATCTTGGCATGATGCAAATGACTCCTACGGGACAAGTTAGACGGCGGGAGGGTTCAGGGAGGTGCTTCGGCTCACCTAGCGTCCAAGCGACATGGAGACGTGGTCAGGTCGTCGACGGAGGGGCGACGGCGAGCTACCGAACGGGGCGACGAGCTCTGTCCCGAGAAGCAGAGAAGAAGAAGACATCGAGGAAGTAGCCGGACTTGGCGTCTCCGGCCTTGGATCGTAGCAGGAAGAAGGCGCAGCGGTCACCCGAAGCGCGTGGAGGACGGAGAGGCGATGCTTGCGGATCCTACGCCGGCGACGAGCTACTCCGAGCTCGAACTCAAGCTCGGCCGGAGCATGGTGTGCAGGGCGACGGTGTGGTGTGGCTAGCCTTACCTGGCGGCAGCGATGGAAGGAGAGGACGGGGATCGGTCGAGGGGCGACCCTAGGGCACCGGGTACAACTTTATATGGGTCTAGGGTGCTTCTCCGGCCGTCAAATCGACCCGGACGTCGACGTGGCGCGTGTTGATGAGCTGTCGTACAGGGGAGACGAAGCTCCTGTATGCGTGGGCTGACTGGGCTGCGGTGCGGTTGGAAGGCTGGGCTGGCTCGGGGAAGAAGGCCCAGGTGGGTCGGAGGCGCTGTGGTGGTTGGGGCCTGCAGCGATGCTGTTCTCTTCTCTTTTCTTTTTCTTCAGACAGAAAAATAGCGAGAAGTGCACAGGGTGAAAGGAGAGGTGTATGAGAGATATGAGAATATCCTCAAGACTCTGGAATTATACCCTATTTTAATAAACTGCTTTGGGCATTTTTAGAGATAGAAAAATAAAACAAGTATGAATAAAATTCAAACTTGAGGCATTTTTGAACCTAACCAAATCAACTCCAAAATAGGTGAAACTTGGTAGAGAGGTAAGCGACATGATGACTGAATTGTGAGGAAAATATGAACATTAAAAGAGAAGGGAAAGTGGCACTTGTCAAAAGAAGAAAGTAGAGGGAAGGAGAAGGTGGAGATGCCTAGAACAAGTAAAAGAAAACAAGCACAACAATCATATGGAGACGAATGCATGATGCAATAATAATAATAATAATAATAATAATAATAATAAAACAAACATCACAAGCAAGCAGGCAATCATGAACATGATGGATGCAAATGCACATGATGACATGGCAAGATGCGACACGCAAGCAAATGACATGGCAACGACAACGAATACTGGAAGACACCTGGCGCGTCGGTCTCGAGGCGTCACACTGAGACAACCCCAAAGTCCTGTCTTGATGTAGTGTTCGAGTTACTGGCTACTACTGCTGGCACCAGCTCTTCGAACTCGCTACCTGAATCAGTTCGGTTTCTTGAGTCTCGACTTCAAGTTGAAAGACATCGATCAGATGTTATGCGACAGGAAGCCGAAGGACTGAGGAAGTCCCTATAGAATTCAGATGCATACTTTCTGGTGCAACAACAAGTGCTGGAGGATTTAAGCGCCAAACAAGAGAAAGTTAATAAGCTTGCTAAGCATCTTGCCAGCATTGTGGGTACCCAGGATATTGTTTCTTGAGCTCTTTTGAAGTGGTTTCAGTTCTGGACTTGTTTTGTTGTGGCATTTATATGCTGCTTTGTTCCCTATATTTGCACTGGTGGCGAACTTTGATGCCCAGTGGATGTGATATGTGTAATAGCCGTGATAGCCTAGCGTAAGTTTCTTGCTAATTTATTTCCTTATTGTCTTGTTTATTTGTTTTCTTGTAGTCAGTGCAGTTCTTTTTCCGCGGCTTGCTAGTGGCTGCAATAACCTATTTTTTAAAACTAGGCCACAATAACCATGGGCTACATATTTACTGTAGTTAACATGGGACTCCTACGGGCCGTAGAAACAATGGGCCTTCTACGGGGCGTATAAACAATGGGCCTTATACGGGCCATAGACATAATGGGCCTTCTACGGGCCCTATCGTCAATGGGCCTTCTCCGGGCCGTATGATCGGTTGGCCAAACATGGGCCAACAACAGACCACATTATGGCCGTAAATGGGCTAGAGTTGAAATCGTCCGCTCATGGACCGACCATAACGGGTCGTCGTTAATCGGTCGTATTTGATGATGCTATGAAAACGGCCCATCGTATTAATGGGCCACAAATGGGCCGACTGTAACCACGAGTTGAATTTGGCTCACAAGCAGAAAATGATGGTAACGAGCCGTAAGTAAACGAATACTGGAAATGAGCCCAAGAATAAATGGGCCTTGAGAAGGCTGAAAGATAACATGGGCTGGAAACAGCCCGACGGAATAATGGGCCGTTAATGGGTATAAAATGATACATTGTTCATTACGGGCCAGTTTCACCACGTGTCGTTAATGGGCCAAGGGTTACTAAGGGCCTCATATGGTCCGAAAGACGTCATGGGCCATACATGGGCCGGAAGTTAAAACGGGCTGGAATTATATTGGACAGCCCAGATGACGCTACTGGGCCTAATTCGGATAGGCCGTAAACAGGCCCTGGGTTAGCGGATTGTAAATGGGCTATATGCGAACATGCCATTAACAGGCTTGCCGTGGGCCGGCCCGCCACCTTTTGACCAAGTCAAACGGGCTAGCCTTTTCATAGGAATGGGCCTCTGTTAGGCCGTGCCACGTGTCGATGTATCATAGGCGCTTTGGGTCCAATGAGTGGATGACATCTGTCTCAACGGTGAGCCAACACGTGTTTCCTCCAGCCAATGATGATTTTACACATGGAAAATCCCCATTGGTCGGGGCTGTTAACGGGTTATCGGATCCAAATCTGGGCCTAATAGCTTAACGGCGTTCCGTTACGGTGGATGCCACGTGTCGGTCACCCTTGACAAAAGCACTTCTATGACGCGCGATTTATCGTCATAGAAGTGGACACTTCCGTGATGATAATTTTGGTAATGTCATGGAACACTTCTACGACAGCACAGGTATGACTATCTTGATTCTATCATAAATTTGTCATGGATGTACATGCATGACAGAAAACATGACCTGCTATGCAAACACGTATCATCACGGAAGTGTACTTTTTTGTAGTGTGAGGTTGGTACTTCAGCGTCAGGGCTTTGATGACAGATGGTGCTCTTGGATCATGCAGTTGGTCTGATCTGGTAGGACTGCTATCAATATCAATGGTGAGGTCGGGCCTTTCTTCACGTCATCTGCGGGGGTGAAGCAAGGCGACCCGATATCCCCTCTCCTCTTTAACCTCGTTGTCAATGCTCTGGCAGGCATCCTGGATAAAGGTAGGACGTCAGGCCACATATCAGGGGTTGTTGGCCACCTGATCCCGGGGTGTGGGGCCACCCACCTCCAATATGCGGACGACACCATGATTATGGTGGAAGGATCGTCCCTTGACATAGTGAATCTTAAGTTCCCGCTCCTCTGCTTTGAGGCCATGCCGGGACTTAAGATCAACTTTGATAAGAGCGAGGTCGTCATTATAGGCTTCCCGGCTGATGAACAACAACGGATTACGGATAACTTGAATTGCAAATTGGCATCATTTCCCATTACCTATTTGGGAACGCCGATGGCCGACTCAAAGATTCTAATGAGTGCCTTCGATCCGTTGGTAGAACGGGTGGCGATGCGGGCTGAGCCCTAGCGCGGATGGTTTACGTCCAAGGGGAGTAAATCGATCCTTAGTTCTGCTAACCTGGCGAGTCTCCCCATGTTCTTGATGGGGATGTATATCCTACCGGAAGGTGTTCATGGCTCCTTCGATAAGGAACTCATGAGGTTCTTCTGGTAGGCCTCAGACGGCCGCCAGAAGTATCACATGGTCAAGTGGGCAGATATATGCAGGCCCAAGGACCAAGGTGGGCTGGGAATTATGGTGTCTCGTCGCATGAATGTTGCACTTATGTTGCGATGGGTATGGCGGATCATGCTCGGCGAGGGAGGACTATGGTTATTGCTGATTCAAGCAAAATATATGAGAGGTGTACCCCTCCTGGTGTACTCACGACCCGGAGGTTCCAAGTTTTGGCAATCCACACAAAAGATAAAGGAGGATATCCGCCTTGGGATTTCCTTCACTATAGGTAATGGGGATGGGACCCAATTCTGGTTAGACCCATGGATGGGTACCGAGACCCTCATGGTGGGCTTCCCTACCCTTTTCTCTATATGCTTGGACCCATCTATTCTAGTTTCTGAGGCGTCACGTTCGGGACAGTGGGATATCCGATTCTGCTAGATGTTTTGGCAGGCAGAGCATGCCGAATGGACTAGACTGATGGTAGCCCTGCCGCCAATGTTGTCGGACTATCCAGACACTGTATCGTGGCGTCTCTTACCTTCGGGTGAGTTTTCCGTCAAATCCGCATACAAGGCTCTAGGCCGCCTCCCTGTTATCCCTTGGCTATCTAACTTGTGGAAGGCTCCCATGCCCTTCAACATAAAGATCTACGTCCGGTAGCTTCCTAGAAATCGCCTCCCTTTGGGGACTGAGGTGCTCAAGCAATAGTGCCCGAGTGATGGACTTTGCCCTTTATGCAGGGTCCCTGAGATTGTGGCCCATATTATATTCTCATGCATGGCGGCTCGGGTCCTTTGGCAGTTCGTCCGTGAGGCACTAGGGCCCGACTAGGAGGCCCTGGATCTCGTGGACTTTCTCCAGGCCAGGGCTACCATGCCAGGATGATACCGCTGCACATTCTGGCTGATCTTTGCGGCCATGACATGGACTCTTTGGACGAGAAGAAATAAAATGGTTATTGAGAAGGTGTTCCTGAGGCAGGCATCTGACTCTCTGTTCAAATTCCTTGCTTTTCTGCAATAATGGCACCCACTTACTAGGCAGCACGACTGCGCGCGGCTAGACACCATGCTGGATGCGCTCGTGGACTCGGCCCGTCGGATTTCGTCATCCTAGCTTCGCCCGTCGACCGCCACTAGGTGGCCTTGTTTTTGTTTTCTCTTATGTTTCTCCTTGGACATTATTGTGTTGTTGCCCTAGCCGTTGCCTTTATGGCGTATCTGGATGTTTGGTGTATGGATCTTTGCCTTATCTATAAAGCGGGGCAAAAACCTATTTCGAGAACTAGTTTGTCCACTATTGTAACACCCCGGATGTAATTTACCTTATATGTATCCCAACTCTTGCCTTTTCCGGCGCTAAGTTATTTTATTTCATCGCTGTCGGGTTTTTGTCTCGTGTGCGTTTTTGTCTTTGTCATGCATCTCATATCATGTCATCATGTGCATTGCATTTGCATACGTGTTCGTCTCATGCATCCGAGCATTTTCCCCGTTGTCCGTTTTGCATTCCGGCGTTCCTATGTCACCCGGTGTCCCTTTCTACCTCTTTTCGTGTGTGGGGGTTAAACATTTCCGTATTGGACCGAGACTTGTCATGCGGTCTTGGTTTACTACCGGTAGACCGCCTATCAAGTTTCGTGCCATTTGGACTTTGTTTGATACTCCAACGGTTAACCGAGGGACCGAAAAGGCCTCGTTTGTGTTGCAGCCCAACACCCTTCCAATTTGGCCCAAAACCCACCAAAAAGCCTTCCATCATCTAGAGCGTTCGATCATGATCGCGTGGCCGCAAACCGTGCTCAATTTGGAGCCTCCTAGCTCCTCCTACCTATAAAATAGCATCTCCCCCGAAATTTTTGGGTCATTCCACCCCTAACCCTAGCCCCGCTCCTCTCCGCGCGGCCGGACACGTCCGCCGGCCGCCGGACAGAACGCCGCCGCCACTCGTAGCCCGCAGCGTGGCAGGCGCCGCCACCCCGCGCCCACGGCCCGCCGAGCCCGCTCGGGGCCCCCACGGCCCAACCGGCGCCCACCGCCGCCTGTCTCCTTCCTCGCCCGAGTCGGCGAGCTCCGACATCGCCGCACCTCCGCCCGCCGGCGTCGCTCCGCCCCGCCGCCGCAGAACTCCGGTCGCCATCGCGCGCCGCCCCTCGCCGACCCCGCCACCTTGCCCGGCCGCGCCTCGCCACCGGAGCACCACCGCCGCACCTCTCCGTCGCCCGCGCGCCCCGCCGCCCCGGCAAGCTCCTCCGGCCCCCCCTCCGAGCTCCAGCCACCTCGGGCTCTGACTCCGGCCGGCCATCCTCGTCGCGCGCGCCGCCAGCTACAGTGGATCCAGATCTGGAGAAATCTCTCGGTTGACTTTTTCATCCCCGAACCCTAATTTTTTGCAAACTTTGGCATGCCATAACTCCGCATGTGTAGCTCCGATTTATGCGTGTAGCATATCAAAATGTTCGTTTCGACGAGTACATCATTTCATCTCATTGCATCATTTTCATTTGAGCTCATCTTGATGCCCGAAATGCTGTTGGAAGAGGGCTATGTGATGAATTTGTCATATCTGTTTCAGCAAATGGCATTTTGTCATTTTTGCCATGATTAATGTGTGCATGCTATGATCCTGAGCTCTACATGTGTTTTGTTATATGTCATGCCATCTTTACAGGGGCGCTTGCCATGTACTTTTTTGTGATATTTGTGGTGACTAGCACAAGCTTGCAAAGTAGCATAATCGGTAACGCTGTTTTCAGGGACTTAGAATTTCACCAAGTCCTTGTTCTGTTTTTGTCGTTATGCCATATGTTCATGTTGTTTCCTAGTGATCCATGCGTCTTTTGAGGATGATCAGTAAGGATGTTTTGTTAACATTGTGGTGCTCTATCCATCCATCTCTTTGTTTGCATTTATGGAGCACCATAGCTTGAGTCAATCGAGCTCTACTTTTGCTATAAAGTGAATCCTGACAGATTGTTGACATGTTTAGCGATTTTGCCGAGGATGTTGCTATTGATCCGGGCATGCTATGATGTTGTTCTTGCCAGGTCTAGCTTCTATGCCATGTATTGTTGATGAGTGTATGCTTAGTTTGTCATGCAATGCTTTGTAGTGAGTGCATCGAGCTCGTAAACATGCCTACTCGTTAACTGTTTTGCATGCTCCAGTTTTTCGCTAAGTCTGAATCTGTTTATGTTTTTGCCGTGTTCACATGCTTGCAATTGTATTTTCTGATCCCTTTTGGCTCAAGGTCACTAAGGGACTTTTGTTAAGTGCTTTGAGTAGCTTCATTCCATGCCTTGCTTTGCCATGTTAAGTTCCTGTAGCATGTAGTTTTCATGCTCTAAAGTGTGCTTCCTGATGATAAATTCCAGACTTGTGTTAATTTCACTAAGTCTGAAACTTGTTATCATTTGCACTATTTCCATGCTTGTTTGAACCTGTTAATGGATGAATTAGCCGTAGCTCAGTGTCCATATTTTGTCAAGCTTCATGAGTGGATCCCTGCCATGTATTTTGTTGTCATGTTTCAGTGCTGTAGCATATTTATCTTGATGCATTTAGTTGGTCACTTGCTGATTATCGCAGACCGGTGCCATATTTGTTTTGCTTGCCATTTCCAAACCGTGCATCCGATTCCGGTGATTTTTATATCGATTTCAACCGAAATCACCTCACCTTTCCAGTGGCACTCTTGGATTTCCATGTTGAGGCCAGGTTCAATCATTCCTTGTCAAATCTTGCATATGCATCACATACCGCATCCCGCATATCATACCATGTTTGCATCATGTTGTTTGAGCATTGCACGTGGTTGATTGTGTTCCGTTTTCTTGTTGTTCTTGTTTGGGTAGAGACGGGAGACGAGTTCATGAACGAGGAGCCCGTTGAGTTTGCTTACGAGGATCAAGTCAACTCTGACAACTTTGCAGGCAAGATGATCATACTCTCGAAATCACTTCTAGCTTTGCTTGCTAGATGCTCGCTCTTTTGCTATGCATATGCTATGATTCCTACCACTTGCTTATCATGCCTCTCTAATTGCCATGTCAAACCTCTAACCCACCATGTCCTAGCAAACCGTTGTTTGTCTATGTTACCGCTTTGCTCAGCCCCTCTTATAGCGTTGCTAGTTGCAGGTGAAGATTGGAGATCGTTCCTTGTTGGAACATTGTTTATTGTTGGGATATCATTATATTATCTTGTTATCTTAAATGCACCTCTATACTTGGTAAAGGGTGGAAGGCTCGGCCTTATGCCTAGTGTTTTGTTCCACTTTTGCCGCACTAGTTTCCGTCATATCGGTGTTATGTTCGCGGATTTTGCGTTCCTTACGCGGTTGGGTTATAATGGGAACCCCTTGATAGTTCGCCTTGAATAAAACTCTTGCAGCAATGCCCAACTTTGGTTTTACCATTCGCCACCTAGCCTCTTTTTCCCTTGGGTTCCGCGGACTCAAGGGTCATCTTTATTTAAACCCCCGGGCCAGTGCTCCTCTGAGTGTTGGTCCAACCTGTCAGCTGCCGGTGGCCACCAGGGGTAACTCTGGGCTGGCCTACCGAAACCTTGGACAATCCGGTGTGCCCTGAGAACGAGATATGTGCAGCTCCTATCGGGATTTGTCGGCACATTCGGGCGGTGTTGCTGGTTTAGTTTTACCATTGTCGAGGATGTCTTGTAACCGGGATGCCGAGCCTAATCGAAATGTCTCGGGAGAAGGAATATCCTTTGTTGACCGTGAGAGCTTGTGATGGGCTAAGTTGGGACTCCCCTGCAGGGATTTGAACTTTCAAAAGTCGTGCCCGCGGTTATGGGCAGATGGGAATTTGTTAATGTCCGGTTGTAGATAACCATGAAACTTAACTTAATTAAAATGAATCAATCGCGTGTGTAACCGTGATGGTCTCTTCTCGGCGGAGTCCAGGAAGTGAACACGGTGTTGGAGTAATGCTTGACGTAGGTTGTTCTAGGATCACTTCTTGATCATAGTTGTTCGACCGTTCTTTTGCCTTCTCTTCTCGCTCCCTTTTGCGAACAGGTTAGCCACCATATATGCTAGTCGCTTGCTGCAGCTCCACATATTACCTTGCCTTTACCTATAAGCTTAAATAGTCTTGATCGCGAGGGTGCGAGATTGCTGAGTCCCCGTGACTCATAGATTACTTCCAAACCAGATGAGGGACCAATGATACCGTTCCAGACGATGCGCTTGAGCTCAAGTGGGAGTTCAATGAAGACTCTCGTCGTTACTATGTGTCTTTCCCAGATGATCAGTAGTGGTGCCCAGTTGGGGCCATCGGGGTCTTTGTCGCATGTGGGGGTTAATCTTTATTTTGGTACCGTAGTCAGACCATGAGTGTATTGGATGATTATAATGTTATTCATGTATTTGTGTGACGTGGCGAGTGTAAGCCAACTATGTATCCTTTTCCCCTTTTATTTATTTACATGGGTTGTTGTGAAGATTACCTTACTTGCGACATTGCTTTCAATGCGGTTATGCCTCTAAGTCGTGCTTCGACGTGTAGGAGATATAGCCGCATCGAGGGCGTTACAAGTTGGTAATCAGAGCCTTCCCCGACCTTAGGAGCCCCCTGCTTGATCGAATCGTTGGCGTTGTTGAGTCTAGAAAAATGTTTTGAGTCATTTAGGAATTATATATCGGAGAGTTAGGAATTCTTTTTACTTCCCAGTCCCTTCATCGCTCTGGTAAGGCATCCTGGCGTAGAGTTTTGACTCTTCTCTTCTCAAATTTCACTAAAAAAATTTAGGATCACGCGGGTATCTTGGAATCGTTCCAATCGATTTGTGACGAGAACATTGTTCTTGGTGCCTCCTGTCATTTAGGGGTTGTGGCAGTGTCCCGGGGAATTGAGCTCCGAGGTGTTGTCGTCACAATTTTATCATTGAGATTCTGGAATACCTGAGTTTCGCCGATATCGAAAATATCTTTTATGCAGTTGTTGGTGAGATAACCTCGACGCCACCCAGTACTGGGGCGGGAGTTCGGGAGTATTGCCATAACTTGTATAACGGATGCTTTTTGAAGGTTGAGGTAGATGATTTCCGAAGGTTTCTCGGTTATGTGTTGAAGGATGGATACAGCTGGATGTAGGATTTGCTAGATTTGGGTGAGATATTATGCTTCCCCTGTATCCCCAACACCTGATTGCATAATCGGAAAGGTTCGGGAGTTTCATAGGTGGGAATTCTTGTAGCTCTAGTTTTTCTTCTGCGGATATTCAGCTTCAATATTTGTCTGTCAAGTTGCTAACGGATGTCAACCTCTTCAGGATGGCTCCTCCAACACGCACGACTCCGAATCCTGATCCGCCACCACCACCTCCACCTCCGGAGGCATGGCAAGCTGTGATGGCCGCTACCAATGCAAACACGCAGCTGATCATGCAACTACTTCAAGAGCGCAACCAAGGGAAGTAGGGCCATGGCAACAATCAGAATCAGTTTGCTACACTCAACCAGTTCCTTGCTAACCAACTAAATGCATCAAGATAAATATGCTACAGCACTCAAACATGACAACAAAATGCATGGCAGGGATCCACTCATGAAGCTTGACAAAAAATGAACACTGAGCTACGGCTAATTCATCCATTAACAGGTTCAAACAAGCATGGCAAAATTGCAAATGATAACAGGTTTCAGACTTGGTGAAATTAACACAAGTCTGGAATTTATCATCAGGAAGCACACGTTAGAGCATGAAAACTACATGCTACAGGAACTTAACATGGCAAAGCAAGGCATTGCATGAAGCTACTCAAAGCACTTAACAAAAGTCCCATAGTGACCTTGAGCCAAAAGGGATCATAAAATACAATTGCAAGCATGTGAACATGCCAAAAACATAAACAGATTCAGACTTAGCGAAAAACTGGAGAATGCAAAACAGTTAACGAGTAGGCATGTTTACGAGCTCGATGCACTCACTACAAAGCATTGCATGACAAACTAAGCATACACTCATCAACAATACATGGCATAGAAGCTAGACCTGGCAAGAACAACATCATAGCATGCCCGGATCAATAGCAACATCCTCGGCAAAATCGCTAAACATGTCAACAATCTGTCAGGATTCACTTTATAGCAAAAGTAGAGCTCGATTGACTCAAGCTATGGTGCTCCATAAATGCAAACAAAGAGATGGATGGATAGAGCACCACAATGTTAACAAAACATCCTTACTGATCATCCTCAAAAGACGCATGGATCACTAGGAAACAACATGAACATATGGCATAACGACAAAAACAGAACAAGGACTTGGTGAAATTCTAAGTCCCTGAAAACAGCGTTACCGATTATGCTACTTTGCAAGCTTGTGCTAGTCACCACAAATATCACAAAAAAGTACATGGAAAGCGCCCCTGTAAAGATGGCATGACATATAACAAAACACATGTAGAGCTCAGGATCATAGCATGCACACATTAATCATGGCAAAAATGACAAAATGCCATTTGCTGAAACAGATATGACAAATTCATCACATAGCCCTCTTCCAACAGCATTTCGGGCATCAAGATGAGCTCAAATAAAAATGATGCAATGAGATGAAATGATGTACTCGTCGAAACGAACATTTTGATATGCTACACGCATAAATCGGAGCTACACATGCGGAGTTATGGCATGCCAAAGTTTGCAAAAAATTAGGGTTCGGGGATGAAAAAGTCAACCGAGAGATTTCTCCAGATCTGGATCCACTGTAGCTGGCGGCGCGCGCGACGAGGATGGCCGGCCGGAGTCAGAGCCCGAGGTGGCTGGAGCTCGGAGGGGGGGCCGGAGGAGCTTGCCGGGGCGGCGGGGCGCGCGGGCGACGGAGAGGTGCGGCGGTGGTGCTCCGGTGGCGAGGCGCGGCCGGGCAAGGTGGCGGGGTCGGCGAGGGGCGGCGCGCGATGGCGACCGGAGTTCTGCGGCGGCGGGGCGGAGCGA
This sequence comes from Triticum urartu, assembly GCF_056163025.1. Taxonomy (NCBI): domain Eukaryota; kingdom Viridiplantae; phylum Streptophyta; class Magnoliopsida; order Poales; family Poaceae; genus Triticum; species Triticum urartu. Next base: position 431,501,277 of record NC_141874.1, read on the forward strand.
CGCCGGCGGGCGGAGGTGCGGCGATGTCGGAGCTCGCCGACTCGGGCGAGGAAGGAGACAGGCGGCGGTGGGCGCCGGTTGGGCCGTGGGGGCCCCGAGCGGGCTCGGCGGGCCGTGGGCGCGGGGTGGCGGCGCCTGCCACGCTGCGGGCTACGAGTGGCGGCGGCGTTCTGTCCGGCGGCCGGCGGACGTGTCCGGCCGCGCGGAGAGGAGCGGGGCTAGGGTTAGGGGTGGAATGACCCAAAAATTTCGGGGAATGAAGCTACTCAAAGCACTTAACAAAAGTCCCTTAGTGACCTTGAGCCAAAAGGGATCAGAAAATACAATTGCAAGCATGTGAACACGGCAAAAACATAAACAGATTCAGACTTAGCGAAAAACTGGAGCATGCAAAACAGTTAACGAGTAGGCATGTTTACGAGCTCGATGCACTCACTACAAAGCATTGCATGACAAACTAAGCATACACTCATCAACAATACATGGCATAGAAGCTAGACATGGCAAGAACAACATCATAGCTTGCCCGGATCAATAGCAACATCCTCGGCAAAATCGCTAAACATGTCAACAATCTGCCAGGATTCACTTTATAGCAAAAGTAGAGCTCAATTGACTCAAGCTAGGGTGCTCCATAAATGCAAGCAAAGACATGGATGGATAGAGCACCACAATGCTAACAAAACATCCTTACTGATCATCCTCAAAAGAGGCACGGATCACTAGGAAACAACATAAACATATGGCATAACGACAAAAACAGAACAAGGACTTAGTGAAATTCTAAGTCCCTGAAAACAACGTTACCGATTACGCTACTTTGCAAGCTTGTGCTAGTCACCACAAATATCACAAAAAAATACATGGCAAGCACCCCTATAAAGATGGCATGGCATATAACAAAACACATGTAGAGCTCAGGATCATAGCATGCACACATTAATCATGGCAAAAATGACAAAATGCCATTTGCTGAAACAGATCTGACAAATTCATCACATAGCCCTCTTCCAATAGCATTTCGGGCATCAAGATGAGCTCAAATGAAAATGTTGCAATGAGATAAAATGACGTACTCATCGAGACGAACATTTTGATATGCTACACGCGTAAATCGAAGCTACGGATGCAGAGTTATGGCATGCCAAAGTTTGCAAAAAATTAGGGTTCGGGGATGAAAAAGTCAACCGAGAGATGTCTCCAGATCTGGATCCACTGTAGCTGGCGGCGCGCGTGACGAGGATGGCCGGCCGGATTCGGAGCCCGAGGTGGCCGGAGCTCGGAGGGGGGCCGGAGGAGCTTGCCGGGGCGGCGGGGCGCGCCGGCGACGGAGAGGTGCGGTGGTGGCGCTCCGGTGGCGAGGCGCGGCCGGGCAAGGCGGCGGGGTTGGCGAGGGGCGGCGCGCGGTGGCGACCGGAGTTCTGCGGCGGCGGGGAGGAGCGACGCCGGCGGGCGGAGGTGCGGCGAGGTCGGAGCTCGCCGGCTCGGGCGAGGAAGGAGACAGGCGGCGGTGGGCGTCGGTTGGGCCGCGGGGGCCCCGAGCGGGCTCGGCGGGCCGCGGGCGCGGGGTGGCGGCGCCTGCCACGTGGCGGGCTACGAGTGGCAGCGGCGGTTTGTCCGGCGGCGGCGGTATGTCCGGCAGCCGGTGGACGTGTCCGGCCGCGCGGAGAGGAGCGGGGCTAGGGTTAGGGGTGGAATGACCCGAAAATTTCGGGGGAGATGCTATTTTATAGGTAGGAGGAGGTAGGAGGCTCCAAATTGAGCACGGTTTGCGACCACGCGATCGTGATCGAACGCTCTAGATGATGGAAGGGTTTTTGGTGGGTTTCGGCCAAATTGGAAGGGTGTTGGGCTGCAACACAAACGAGGCCTTTTCGGTCCCTCGGTTAACCGTTGGAGTATCAAACGAAGTCCAAATGGCACGAAACTTGACAGGCGGTCTACCGGTAGTAAACCAAGACCGCATGACAAGTCTCGGTCCAATCCGGAAATATTTAACCCCTACACACGAAAAGAGGTAGAAAGGGACACCGGGTGACATAGGAACGCCGGAATGCAAAACGGACAACGGGGAAAATGCTCGGATGCATGAGACGAACACGTATGCAAATGCAATGCACATGATGACATGATATGAGATGCATGACAAAAACAGAAACGCACACGAGACAAAAACCCGACACCGATGAAATAAAATAATTTAGCGCCGGAAACGGCAAGAGTTGGGATACATATAAGGTAAATTACATCTTGGGTCTTACAACAATGTTTGGCGGAACCTAGATACATAGTACAATTAGAGCTTGCTATTAGTGCCAGAAATCTCGTTAGTAGTAGTATTCCGATGAAAAGTACAATTAATAGTGTCGAAGTTAGATTTACAAGCGTTTGCTTTTGGTGGAAGGTTGCGGCGTTTGGCGGAATGTTGTTTGTTTAAGTTAATAGAGGCGGACATATGCGGTATAGGGTTGGATGGCTGGTTTTTGCATCAATGTCCATAGACAGGTTCCTCGGTCCATGGATGTGCACTTTACGGGTCAGCATTGAAGATGCCCTAACAAGATCAAAGCATTTGAGTGTGACTTCAACTTAACTTTTCTTTTAGACCAGTTTGAACAACTGACCAGAAAGAAGGCAGAATATGTGTGAATCAGATCCTGTTGCTGGTCGAAGAGATTGGTCTACTAAGGACGAAATAGCATGGGAATCACTTCAGCAATAGCCACAAAGGACGAGTTTATAGAAACACAATGTTTTTTTTCTAATCTAAGCACTCTGAAAAAAATCTTCACAAATGTGCCCAAACCCGGGGTGGGTTGCCACTACTGAAATGCACTAAGCTCTGACAGTGACCACGTCAACAACAAAATTCAAAAAACATCAATATTTGCCACAAGTCATTGAGACGCTGGAAATCAAGATAATTAAGGGATGTCTTCATAACGCTGTAGAAACACATGTTTCCTTTATAGTAGAATCTATCACAAAAACATGATAGTTGCGGCAAACTTGTGGGCACAATTGGCAGATGATTTTTCCTGCTACCATGCGATGCACCGAACTCCAAGAACTATTTTATTTTATTTTATTTTTTGCATGGAGAACGGCAAGAAAAATTGCCACTACATTTCTTATAAACGCTCATATAAAGTAATCACCTTGTTATTTATCACCATAGATATGTCATAGTCCAGAAGCATATCATGCAATGCTCATGAAGACCTTTACACATGAGGTCCAGAGCACACCTAGCCTATTTATCTACCCCTTGAGTTATTGCCTCGTACGAAAAAAGCAGTCACCTCCATCCACACATATAAACGGGTGTAGCAAAAAAAAGGTGCAAAATTCTGGCATACATTACATAAGATATATATAATATTGGCCTTGCAAAAGAGAGACTAGGTGAGGTGAAATTAGGTGACCAGCGACTAGTGACCGTAGCAGTGATCCCTAATAACTCATCGAACTAAGCGGCGGGCTCCCCGTAGAATCAAGCTGAGAGAGAGCAGCCTCCACCGCCTCCTTCATCTGGAAGCGGTCCATCTCATCTACCTGAAAAAAGGAAATTGATCGAGTCAGTCAGGGCTGCTAATATTGTCTCCGGAATAAGTAAGCTCCGCAGCAAATATTATGTCTAGGGTATATCTAGATGTGCTCTAGTTATTGCACATCTAAATGAGTGAATCAAGTATAAAGAGAAAAAAATAATATCCACACGAATCTTAACGTAAGATCAATGATATAGGACCTACATGTGCAATACTTATGACACATCTAGATGTGCTTTAGCAAAATCTCATCCGGATTGAAAACTACTACTATTACAGATAATACAGCACGGGGATTAGCTTAAAGCATGTGGCGCTCGTGCTCAATATACTAGTACAACAAAAGAATCGTCCGCAAAAAAAAAAAATCAAACGTGACGTGTGGAAGAGAAGCATTTTCACTTGTAGTACAAAAAGAGAAATAAAAAAATCTGAGGATAGATGCAGACAGGAGGAAGCATCTTCTTGCACTGAGCACGTGCAAATCGATCTCCAGGGCTCCCCCTAGGCCCCGACCACGTGATGTTGATGCTTCCGCGTTTCTCTCGAGATCAATTGGCATCCAAAGCACGTGGCGATTGATATGTCCCCATCGTGCTCAAGCTGAGCGATGGCATCCACGCCGCCGCGTGCTTATTGATTGCCATGTGATTGATTGGTTATGTTGCGCGACGCCCATCCAGCGGCAAATCGAGCGTGGCCAAAATATGGATCGAGGAGATGCCGGGATGGGAAAGCGATATTATCTTTTTCTGGAGCCTTTTGAGTTTCTTGCGACTTGCGAGTGATGTGGCGTTGATCGCCGCAAATGGAACAGAGGAACAACCTTTTCGATGCAACAAAACTGTGGACTTGACCTTAAAAGCGGAAACTAAAAGTGCCTACGATGGTAAAAGTCAAATCCAGTCAACCAACTAGTAAAAAGAAGGGGTATGTGACGTCAGCACGGCCCGCGTCATCTTATCATCAATTCAATCATCAATCAAGGGATCTAACGGAAGCAGAAACAGAGCCATCGGATCGGATAGAATCGTGGGAAAGAACTGTTGCTCATGAATTGTGGAGGGCGGCGGCGACGTACCTCGACGAAGAGGGTGTGCATGAGGCAGCCGGAGACGGAGGTGATGTTGGCGGTGATGACCCTGAGGCGGAGCTCCTCGAGCGCGCGGCACACCTTGGTCATGGCGTCGCGCTGCTTGCTGCACGTCACGCTCACCACCAGCACCTTCTCGCTCACCTCCGACACGCGCAGCTCCAGGACCTCCACGGGCGGCGAGGCCACCGCCGCCGCCGCGGCGAGCAGCGCGTCGTTCATGGACGAGACCGAGAGAGCGCGCTTCACCTTCTTCCTCTGCGCCGAGGAGACCTGGTCCACGGAGAGGCCGCCGTCGTAGTCATCCTCCGCGCCGGTGGCGGACTCGAGCGCGGACACCTCCGCTTCCATCTGCCGCTCCTCTGCGTGCAGCTGCTGGATGTACTCGATCGCGTCCTTGATGATCGAGGCCTTGTCCATCTGCAACGACGAGGGACTGGCCGTTAAAACCGTCTCTCCGGCGATGAAGATGCTGCTGTGTTTCGGCAATGCCGGCTGAGATGCTTGCGCTCACCTTGGTGATGTTGGGCACGACGCTCCGGAGCGTGTAGAGCTTCTCATTGAGCTTGCGGCGGCGGTCGCGTTCCATCAGTATGTTCTTGTTCGCCCCAGTACCGCTCATCCCCATCCCCGCCCCTGGCATGGCCGCCCCCATCGGCGTCGAGGACGAGTGGGAACCGTCCGGCGAGCTGGAGTCGTAGTACGAGATGGCGTCTTCGGTCGCCCCGACGAAGATGCTGCAACCAAGTACCATGAATTCAATCACCCTCGCCTACAAAATCCCTCAACAATGGCGATGGATGGCCGGAAGGCGGGAGCAAGGCGTACGTACCTGTCAACGAGCTCCTCCGACTCGAGGTAGCGCTGCGTCTCCCAGTAGTATGCGAAGTTCTCGCCCATGTCCGGGTCCATGACTTCTTTCTTTCTTCTCCCCTCTGGTTCGTCCCTGGCTGCTGCTCTTCTCTGTTCTGTTGCTCTGTCGCTCTTTCTCCAGGTGCTCCTCACTTGTGTCTTCGAGCCCTTATATATAAGCGCGGGCTCACATGTGTGGCTGGCTGGCGGGCCCCGCGCACGGGACATGGACGCGCTGGCCTGTGGTCTCCGTCTCCGCGTAACGACCAGGCGAAAAACGTGGAGAAATTCGAGGCGGACACGCACGCCACTCTCTTTCACGCGCAGAGCACTCTCTCGCGGACACAACGTGCGGGATTATTAATTAGTTTTGGCTAATCTAGCACATGGAGCATTGATGATAACTCGATTTACTACTAGTAGGAGTAGTAGTCTACTACCACACGTGCCTTGTTAGCTCAAACCCAACCCAACGATATCCGTTTTTTCCTTTTTCCTTTTGGTTGACAAAAAGCGAGGCACCCTGCAAAAAAAAAGACAAAAAGTGAGGCTTTTTCCAAGGACATTACCTAAAACTAAAGACGATCCTAATTCCTACACATACTAAAAGCACATATTCTATAAACATGAATGTTTGGGTTTACTACTGGTGCTACCGCGTGTTATAATTTATAATGTCTTCTTTGGTTCACAAGGTAGAAATATCATAAGCCTGGTAATAGTGGGGAGTAATTTAGACTAGTGTCATATGCATGACACTAGTCTAAGTTATTATCTTCATAGTGCAAAGTAACATAAAAGTAGTGTCATAGATGGGTTTATTTATTAGCTTGTAGACTCTAAACACCTCTCTCCTCATTAAATACATGCCACATAAGCAAAATTTTCTTGAAGTGCGCTATGTTACTACCTAAGTTACTCCCACTATGACTAGCCTAAGAATAGAAAAATTATGGGAAGTGGGGTCGCATGTATCTCAATTCTTGTATGAAAATAAATGGCATTCAATGCATAGAATAGGAAATTTTCCAGGCTAATGTCTTTTTTTAAATGTGAAGGTTTTATTCCTATCCTACAGAGAAATAGGAATCATTTCTACAAACCAAAGGTCTTTGAAGAGATTTTTTTTTCTTTCAAAATCCTATCATATAGAATTCCTACAAACCAAAGACTAAACATGTGCGTACAATCATTAGTATGTCTAGAGAGAGGTGAATAGAATACATGAATGACTCTTTTCTTATTTTTTTTGTATGTCTAGAGAGAGATGAATAGAATACATGAATGACTGTTTTCTTACTTTTAAGCAGTGGTGGAGCTACAAAGAATTTGTTGGCCGGGCCATGCTAAAGGAGAACACATAAATTTTCAAAATCTAAACCATACTTCTTGATAGGTTTTAGTGATAAGTTTTCTAAGAGAAAAAAAGTCTGAACCATACTTCTTCAATAGACTTTACTCATAACTTAAAAAAATTGAATCATACAAGTTACATACTTCAGTTGTCAGTACTTGCAGTTGTAGTTGCTCATCATCGGCTTCCCACTGCTAGTTGCCTGTACCCTGCAGCATGACCATGGAATGGGGGATGGCTCACCCGGTGGCTTGTCGCTGCAACTTATTATGACTGGCTGCCCCATCAATGCTCAGTGGCCACTGGTCGCTGGACCTTTACTGCTGAATCAGGAGCATATAGAGGCAAGTCAGCGGTTTTGGGTTTGTGGCCTTTGCTGATGGTATGTCGTGGACTAAACTTATGCACACAAATATGGTTTTTTGCCCTTGGGCCAGACGGGCTACAACCATGTTTTGCCCTCGTGTAGTTTCACGAGTGCTTTAAGGTTTTGGTAACTTTAACCTTTCCTACGATAGCTCAGGAACATCCAACACAAGCAAGTCTACAAGAGTATAACAACGAAAGACACCGAAAGACACCAATTTGCATATATAAAAACTAAAGGTTAGGAGCACGCAAACACAGGGAGGCTAGACAAAGATTTTTCATATGGTTGGGATAGTTGGCTTTATCATACTCCACATTGATGAAGGATTCAAACCACGAAGGTTCTAGGGTCACTTAATTAAAATTGCAGTTGCAAGATCTACGAAGGAGCATCCAACCTATGTCATCGTGGCATACAACCACAAAGGGCTACCCTCACTAGTGGTAGATTGAAAGTGCATCTCCATTCCATCCTAATTAGTTTTGGTGATTTATGACAAATCTGTGGAGTGGATCACTACTGTAGGATGCTGCTAACGCGACACTACGATCAGAGGCCCTTTGACGAAATTGCGTGTGATGCATTAATCACACATGGGGATGTAAAAAACCCACCAAAAAAGATGCAAAACATTTGCGATGGCGGATACACCAAACACGATTCAGATTTTAGTTACGTGTGCGATGCAGGGCATACGGTTGATCCAGAAGACTGTTTGCGATGAAGCAAAACAACAGAAACGGGCAGCCATATCAATGTGTGTGCGATATATGGCATACAGTTCGCTCCGATGAACTGTGTGCTATTAGGGAATGCAACAGAAACAGTCAGCCAGATCAAGGTGTGTGTGATATACGACATACGGTTCACTCGGATGAACTATTTTCGATTAGGGAAGAGAATAGAAACGGTTCAACTTAACAAGATGTGTGTGATATGCGGCATACAGTTCACATAGATGAACTATTTGCGATGATCCAAAAGAACACAAATGATTCGTGTAAACAAGATGTGTGCGATACGTAGCAAACAACCCACTCAGATGAAGTGTGTGTGATAGAGGGTAGACACGTACACGTACATCCGAGAACGCGGGCCCACTTTTCGGGCTTCCGGTGCGTGGCATACGGTTGATCCAAAAGAACTGTTTGCGATGAGCCAGAACAACAGAAACGGGCTTTGTAGGCCCAGAACCATCAATAAATTTTGACCTTGTTTCTCGTCACATTGCAGATTACAACGCAATAAGTAATTGCAAATCTGTTCACACCTATCAAACTAATATGTGTTCACACTTACCATCGGGCTATAAAAACTACCCACTTGAAAATTACTTCACAATTCCTCTCCTCATCACCCATAAAACTGGTCTTTCTTGTCAAATCGTTCCGCCATGACTGGTAGGAGCAGTTTCGGGGTGGACATATAACCAGGCAGCAAACACCAAGGCCGCGGAAGCACTAGAGAGGTCCCGCCGCGAAGCGGCAATCGTAGCAGAGATGCCCCGGCGCACCGCGAAGCCCTCGAACGAGCTCTCACGGGCACGCGAGGGCTCTCACAAGCGCACTCGCCGCGTAGGCGATCGCGACGAGCTGGCGTTGCTAAAGTCCTTAGCCGGCGATGTCGCCATACTTGTTGGCCTCATTAAGCAGCAGGAGCTGGTCGATGGCTTGATGAAGCTGCTCGAGATCAGTTATGCCTCGGTTGACAAGGTGACCGGCCGCGTCGAGCAACTCATCGGTGACAATGCAAAGCTCCTCAAGGCGCTCGCTGAGAAGGAGGAGGAGGTCGCCGACTGGAAGATGCTGCATGAGCAGAGCAGTGCCTCGGGGATGATGCTGATAGCGGTCGTCAAGGAACTGATGGGTGACTTGAGGAAGCTCCGGATCGAGTGTGAGCAGGAGGTGGAGGAATTTGTGGCTGCTTTCAAGCATTGTCTTGAGGAATTGAAGAAGGAGCTGGAGGATGTCGCCGCCCGGTGATCCATCGACGAGTAGAAACAGTAGCGACCCAGATCATTGTCTATGATTTCCTTCTTCTCTGGCCCCTGTGTCTTTCGGGCTTGACCGCATGTGACATTTTAAATTATCCATAATATGTAAGACAATTATTATCCACACCATTGTAAATTTGTCGTTGTATTATCCGTTATCATTCTATTAGTCATCGTATTATCCGTTGCCCTATGTGGCAATTTAAATTAGGCTGGACTACGAGTTGAAAACACGAACAAAACAAATGTTGCTATGGGATCACAAGCAAACACCCTCCGTCCAGGTGCTTTAATTAGCTGTGTGTTAAACAGCGGCTCGGTCGCCATTAATGGAGAAGTTGTGAGCGAGGCGAGCGGCTGGTGGATGGAGGTCAAAGAGCTCGCTTCCCGGTGAGAATGGGCGGCCTTGCTGCTCACACGTGTCCCATCAAGCCTGCGAGATGGACAGGATGCACGTGTCCCCTCGAGCCTGTGCGGTGGACTGCTCGCACGTGTCCCGTTGATCCTGCATGGCAAACTTCTCGCGCTCGTCCCGTCTAATCAAACAGCTGCACGCACACCACCGAGTATGGTTAAATTTTGGCAGAGGTAGTGGCCGCACTTAAATGGTTACAGGGACACACGGTTCATATAATACAACCGTTTTTCGATATTAATGTGTCAGCTATTTGTTTCAAAAGGACTTTGTTGGCTATTAATGTGTGCGTCTTGTCTCAAACTGGACATTTTTTACCACGACATATATGTGCCATGTCATGAAACCATGCCAAGTTTCATGTTTTTTGGGTGAGTTTTCGATTTACTGGGATTTAAAAACTGAGATTCTCAATGTTTCAGGACGACGAGAAGTTTGTAATTCATTCTCATTCCTTAAATGAGACCTGAACGTGCACCCAATGACACATGTATGATTTCCCACCCATTTTGCTTCACTGGAGCATGTGCTTGTAGTTCAAATTTGAATTATGGACTACATTAAATGCCTAGAAAACTTAATTAATATATACAAAGGCCAAACGAACTCTGAACAGTTTCAAATTTCAGCACGACACTCATGTTATTTTATGTTGCCTGTAGAAAACAAAGTTCAAGGCGAGAAGAGGCAGCGATTGTCGTTTCGCCCACGAGAGGGGCATGTTTCCCTACCGGAACCATGAGGGTTGTAGAAAGCTTCGGTTTGTAAGAGGCTTGTGATATAGCTTGGCCCAAATTGGATAATTATTTTACCATGACATATATGTGCCATGTAGTGACACCATGCCAAGTTTCATCATTTCCTGGTGAGTTTTGGATTTATAGAGACTTAAAAACCGAGATTCGTAATGTTTGTGGCCAAGCCCGGACGCCGAGACGGTTGAATTCATTCCCATTCGTTCCATGGGACCTAAACATGCACCCCAAGGACACATGTATGTTTTTTCTAGCCATTTTGGTGCATTGGGGCATGTATTTGTAGTTCGGATTTGAATTATGGACATTAAATGCCTAGAAAACTCAATTAATGAATAAAAAAGGTCAAACGAACCCTGAATTATTTCAATGTTCAACGCGAATCTCCCGTTGTTCCGTGTTGCGTGTAGAAGAAAATACAGGGCTAGAAGAGGGAGCGATTATCATTTCGCCCACGACGGGACAATTTCCCTATCGAAACCACGAGGGTTCTTGCGACAGGCTCCAGTTTGTAAGAGGTTTGTAATAAAGCTTGGCCCAAATTGGCAATGTTTTTACCACGACATATATGTGCCATGACGTGACACCATGCCACCTTTGATGACATTCTGGTGAGTTTTGGATTTATGGGGATTTAAAAACCGAGATTCCAAATGTTTGAGAACGAGCCAGGACGCCGGTACGGTTGTAATTCATTCCCATTCCTGGCATGGGACTTAAACATGCACCCAAGGACACATGTATATTTTTTCTAGCCATTTTGGTGAACTGGAGCATGTATTTGTAATTCAGATTTGAATTATGGACATTAAATGCATAGGAAACTCAATTAGTGTATAAAAAGGCCAAACGAACCCTGAATAAGTTTAAATTTCAGCACGGATATCCTGTCGTTCCATGTTGCCCGTTGTCGGATCTGAGGTTCCGGCAAACCCTTGAGGTTCGAACACTGGGGTGCGCGCAAAGGCTTTCTCCCTATCGATCCACGCCCTAGCTCTCTAAGATCTCGCAGATGAACTCAACGAACTCGCAGCATAGAAGGACACAAGGTTTATACTGGTTTGGGCCACCATTGTGGTGTAATACCCTACTCTAGTGTGGTAGTGGTGGGTTGCCTCTTGGGCCGATGAAGAACAGTTACAAGGGGAAGAACCACCTCCTGAGGTTGAGGTCTTCTTGTGCTCGGCAAACTTGTGTGTGGCCTTGGTGGGGTGGATCTGGTCCAAGACCCTCTCCCCTCTCTATGGTGGTGGCTAGTCCTATTTATAGAGGCCTTGGTCCTCTCCCCAAATATTGAGCGGGAAGGGAGCCAACAACGGCCAACTAGAAAGAGGGCAACTAGTGCAAGCTATCCTAACAAAAGGTGGTCTTTGCCTGCAAAAGGCTCTGGTGATGACGCCGTCTTGGGCTCCATGGTGACCTCCGCCTTGCCGTCCTTCTGGTCCTGGTCTTGTTGCACCAATATGGAAACCTTTGCTTGATGCCTCGGTACTCCGCGCATGCGCTTGCGCTTGCCCCCTTAGCACCAAAGAGGAAACAAGGACGATGCACGCGCTGGCGCCCGCCTGGTCTCGATTGTCATGGCCCACGTCACGAGGACCTCGCGAGGTTTACCTTGCCTTGATCTCTCCGCCTGTCGTTAGCCTGCCTAGCGAGGCCGCTCTTGAGGAAGTCTTGCGTCGTCCCCCTCACGAGGCTTGGCCCCTCGCGAGGGTTGTGAATGTCTTGTTGATGAAGATGGGTCGTACAAACCTGCCAGCCCAGCCATGTCGTGGGCCGTAGGCAGGCAAGTTTGGGGACCCCCGTTTCCAGAACGCCGACAGTAGCCCCCGGGCCCTAGGCGCGCTTGGGCTTGGCTTCGAGGTGAAGCCAAAGGGTCAAGCACGGAGCACCGCGGGCCCCAAAAGTCTGTGGCCTCGGTTGACGCGTGGTGGTTGATTGGTTGTGCGTCTCCGCTTCCCCATGCTGCCTTTGAACTCGCCTGGCTATGCGGCCTTCGCAACTTACACAATTATTCTCCTATTGCCCACGCCTTGCTTCCACAGTCCTTCTGCTTCCTCGAGACTCTGCCCCTCCTCTCCAATCTGACCTGCACTCCGCCCGCTTCATCACCGTGGCGCTGAAACAAGCTGACAAGGGGAAGATGCCACTGTCTCCGCCAAGTGCGCCTCCAGCCACCGAGCCTGCGGTCGGCCGATCCTTGGTGCTAAATGACGAGGCCATGGACAAGGTGCACCCCATGCTCGCCACCAGCTTCAACGAGTGGGGGAGATGGTGGCTTGGCCCGCGTCTCGCGCTCGCATCGCTCAGGCTGTCACCGAGGTCCCAATCTTCATCGACGCCCTTTAGGCGGGCCTGATTCCCCCTTTCTCCGCCTTCTTCAATGCAGTGCTTGAACACTACTTGATCCATATGCTGCATCTCGACCCCCAATCCGTGACTCTCCTTGCCGTCTTCACCTTTGTGTGCGAGGCCATGGTGGGCATCGCTCCCTCTGTGGCCCTTCTCCGCCATTTCTTCTCATTGCATCTGACCAATCCCCGGCAGAGCTCGGGGTGCGTGAGCTTCCAGGCCGTGGCTGCGACGGCGGGCACGGGGATCGACTTCGAGCTTCCTCCCTCCACGAGCTAGTTTTGGACACGGTGGGTATTTGTCGATGCTGGTGTGCTCAGCCCTCTGCTCCACGCCCCGCCAGCGCCCGCCGTTCCCCACTCTGCCTGGGGCCATGAGAGGCTCGCGAGCCCCCATCTTGCTCCTGTCTGGTTCCGGCTAAGGATGCTGAAGGACCGCGGCGTGACCGCGCCGATGGTGGTGAGGGAGTTTATCAGGCGTCGGGTTGCTCCGCTTCAACGTCATTCTCGCCCGATGTGGACCTTGCTCAGCAGTCAGGACCACATGAGGTTCCAGGAGTCCGGGCTCTCCCTTGGGGCACGGTAAACGGTGCTCAAGGTCCTGACAGGTGTCCCTTTGTCGGACGACTTGCTTGGGAAGAACTGTCTGCTGTACCGCTGCGGGAACAAGGCTGAATTCACGAGGAGCATGCCTCCCTTTGACGAGTGGGGGCTGCGTCCGGACGACCTGGTGGGGTCCCGCGAGAACCCTGCCAGCGTGGTTCCCCTCTCCGTCGCTGGCGCCGGGCTCGCCTCGAATGTGGGTGCAGGGGGCGAGCGCCATTGGAGGCTGGCGGCACAAGTGCTGAGGTGCGGAAGCCGCCCAGGGCTCCCGAAGCGTCATCCTCAGGATCCCGTTATTCTGGAACGCCGGTTGCTAAGGCTATGCAGCATGCGGCTCCCGAGGCCGGAACTCCGGGGGCCTCGGGAGGTTGCGGTGAAACGGCGCCCGACTGTTCTCCGCAGCCGGGCACCACTGAAGTCGTTCTCCCGAGCACTTCTCTAGCTTCACCCCGCACTGGCCGCCATGTTCAACGCTTCGGTCGGCTTTGCATGGACTTCGAGGAGCTCCGCAAAAGGAAAGGATCTCCGAGCGGCAGTGGTATTTTCGGGCCGCTGAAGCGACGAAAGTACATCGCCGTCGACGAGTAAGTACCTTATTTCGGTGATCTTCTGGGAGCCGTCTTCCCTTCTTGATGATTGTTCCCTCAGGAATCCTTCTGCAGGGGCTGTGAAATCTCCTGAGAAGCAGCTCCCTCTCGTCCTGCTGCACCCGCCAAGCTCCAACGCCGCAGGTTCGGGTGCTGCCCACGATGCGGGGTCAGCCGTGGTAGTTGGTCCGTCGTCAAGGCGCCCCGAGCTCGCGCCTTCGCCGTCCTTCCTTCGCGGCCTTGCTCGGAGCGCAGTAGGCGTGCCAAGGGCTCCCCCCTTGGTCTCGGTTGGCAGTTGGCTGGCCTCGACTCTCGGGTCTTCTTCAAGCAGCGAGCCTTGTTCGGCTCGGGCCCCTCGTGAGGGCCGGCTGGCGCCTGAGGCCACGCCAGCCCCCAGCCCCCTGCTGAGAGGGGGCGCGCCGCACCGGGCGCCACCCATAGCCCCTGTGGCGGAGGGCGAAATGGGCCGTGCGCTCGAGTTCGAGCATGGGCGAAGCATCGTTCGCCATGAGCTCTTCCAGGAGGCGACGGACACGATGAACCGACTCGACGAAGAACTTGAGGGTGTTGACGCGCGCCTTGAGGCCGAGGGTCTTCGGCTGGCGGAGGAATGGCACAAGCTGAAAGTGGCCATCAACCTCGGGCGCCACCAGCGCGAGCTAGAGAACGTGAAGGTCGAGGCCTCACTTGCGACCTCCTGTGAGGCCTGCTCCCGTGCTCTAGAGGAGACTCGTGAAGCTGACTGCCGTCGTGAGGCTACGGAGAAGCGCGCCTGGGAGCTCCACGCCTGGAGTGCGTCCCTCGAGCAGCAAGTGGAGGCGCGCAAGGCCGCCCTCGTGGCGCTAAGGGGGACACCTGCCGAGGAAGATGAGGTCCGGAAGCGCGAGGAGGTGCTGGCTCTGGAGGCCGTGGAGCGCAGCCTCGAGCTTGAGCAACTGGAGATGAGGGAGGGTCAAGTTGCCCAAGAGGAGGATGTTGTCGGGGCTCGCGAGTCCCGAGTCCGAGAGGAAGTCGACCGCCGGGTGGCCGAGGTCCGCGCAGATCTTGAAGGTCAGCACGCCTTGAAGCTGAAGCTCGCGGGAACTGAGGCAGCGGGCAGGACCGCCGCTCTCCGGGCCAGGTCGGACGAGGCGGAGAGGCGTGAGGAGGCCACGGCCGCTGCCCTGATTACGGTGCAGGCGAACTTGGCCTCTGCCCGCGCCGAGCTGCTTTCTCTTCAGAGGCGGGTCGACGACGCTGAGGCCGTCGCGCGGCAAAACAGGGAGGAAGTGCCTCAACGGTGGACACTGGAGCGCGAGCACGCCCCCATGCTTCAGGGTCTCCGGAGCAGGGCTAATGCCGCCCTGGGCTTCATCTGTGACGAGAACGCACCACCTCCCCACTCAGATGACTACGCCAATCACCTGACCTTCTTCACTAACGTGGTGAGGCGCCTGGAAGCCTGGTCTAACAGGGCTCGCCAGTTTGTGGATGAGAGAAGTCGCAGTCTGCTTGGGCGCGCGTTCTCTCACATCTTCAGCCACCTCCGGAACATTGACCTCGACTTCGACTTTGACGCCTCTATCGCCCCCGTGCCAGAGGCGATCTAGGGCGACTTGGCGTGGTGGGTTGAAGATCACGTGGATCCGCTGGTCAGGGCCTTTGCTTCTGACGATGACGGGGTTGTGGTTGCGGCGGATGCAGGCGACGTGGTTGATGATGGCGTCGTCGACGCCAGCGAAGGTAACGCCAACGATGGTGACAGCGACGCCAGCGGCGCGTCTGAAGATGACATGGGGGATGCAGCGAGCGACGTATCCGGCTGATTCCTTGTTTCCTTATTATTTATCCTGTAAAAACTTGGGCGTGGCCCTGGAAGACTGTAAGAGCATTTTGAGAGGGGGAGCCCCTCATGTAAACAATAGCAGCTTTTATCCTTTCATGCTAAATTGAGTTCGCGTCTTCATGAGCTTTAGCATGTCAAGAAAAGGGTGTCGTTACGGTTTTGCCTTAGCTTGGGGAAGCCCAAAACTGGCCCGAGAGATTGCAGATTCTTGAGGAGCCCTTGATGAATTCGTTACCACTCCCGAGAGGGCCGTGTGACAAGAGAGCGGCCGCCATGGCCCGCCATGCATGTGGCTCGTGTGCTTCATGCCCAGCCCGGCTCGCGAGGGGCCCGCGAGGGGGAAAGCGACTGGCGCGAACTCCGAAATAAGACAAGAACGAGACTGAGAGAAATAACTCGAATGAGAAAAGGCATCCCTCCGCGCGCATCAAATGAAAATTTGACTTCAACTTAAATCCAAATCCAGAAGGCAAGGTTACAGAAAAGAGACCCAAAGCAAATGGCCGCGTCCGGCACCTAGTCTAATCTTCGACGTCTTCTCACCAGCGCGGAGCTCTGTGCTGCCACTAGGCATGGGAGGGAGCCCCCGAGGCCTGAGGGCGGCTCTCCGGAGACTCCGGGGCGTGTACAGCCCCACTCATTATTATGTGAGAGTGTCACGGGCGGCGATCTTCACAGGCACTAGGCCTTGCTTCACAGTACCAGCCTTGCTTCATATCGCCAGGCGAGGGCCCCGCCTTGCGCCACCCTCTACCACCGCTAGGACGACCGGAAACCTGGACGGCCCAGCGAGGGCAGAGGGGACGCCAGTGGAGCCCTCAGCGACCACGGGTCCTCTGCCGGGGGAAAGGTCGCGGTCGCCACCCCGGCAGAGGGCCTACCTCCGGGTGTTGCCTTGCTCCCCGCGACTCGGGGAGGGGCCTTGCTCCTGACCCCTTCCACGTAGCCCCCAGCGGGCTTCTCCTGTCGGGGCAGGCATCGCCGTGCCGGAGCCACCGTTCGGTGCCGTAGCCTGGTTCATCTGTGACTCATGGTTAGTGTAAGCTTGCTCCTGAGGGATTAGGGGTACCATGTATCTGTTGTCGATGGCACGGTTGGCGGGGCTCTCCAGCGGCTCTTGGAAGGCTTCAGCTCCTAATGCCTCCTCCTCCGAACCTGGCCTGGGAAACGAGCCAAGGTCGTCCTCCGGCGTGTACTCGTGGTACATCATGCGGGGCACGTAGGCTTCCAGGGTTGTCACCCCAAATACCTCGCCGTAGTGCCCCACGCTCCACGTCGCCCGACCCAGCGCGACGTCCTGGGGGTGGTAGCGCGACGCCTCGCTGGGGCCATGGGGGGCAACGCTCGTTCCCGTGCTCATCAGAGGCGGCGCGGGAGCGACGGGGCCCCCGGCGCTGCCGGCCGTCCTGGTGTTGGTGAAGCCCCCGGGCGCACCCGTGGGCACGCAGTTGTGGCATGGCCCGTCATGAGGTCCAGTAGCGGCTCGGGAAGGAACCAGATAGCAGAAAGGCGTCACTCCTGACGCTGCCGCATCCAGCAGCTCGGTGACACGTTCTAGCAGTGCGTCGTGTCCGCTCTCCATTAGTCGTCACCGCAGCAACTCCCGCTCCACCGTGAGCGCGGCCCGCATGTTCGCCTGCTCCCACCAGGTGTGTGGCGCCGTTGTCGCGGTGTGGCTTGCGGCCCTTGCAGCGGCCCGCTCTTGTCGTGGAGTGAGGGTGGATGACGCCTGGCCGCGCCGCCCACGCCCCGCAGCATTAGGCGGTGCTTGCGTCGTCTGGACCGCGGGTCGAGGTCTTCATGGGCGTGTGGCGCCGCCCGGGATGGCCAGGCTGCCCATCGGTCGGAGTCGGCCCTTGGGTCGCCAGACATCGGGGCCATGGAGCGTCGACGGTTCAATTGGTGGGGAAGAGACTCCGGCGCACCCCTACCTGGCGCGCCAAATATCGGATCAGGGGTTCTGGCAAACCGTTGAGGTTCGAACACTAGGGTGCGTGCGAAGGCTTTCTCCATATCGATCCACGCCCAAGCTCTCTAAGATCTCGCAGATGAACTCAATGAACTCACAACACAGAAAGACACAAGATTTATACTGGTTCGGGCCACCGTTGTTGTGTAATACCCTACTACAGTGTGGTGGTGGTGGGTTGCCTCTTGGGCTGATGAAGAACAGTTACAAGGGGAAGAACCGCCTCCTGAGGTTGAGGTGTTCTTGTGCTCAGCTAACTTGTGTGTGGCCTTGGTGGGGTGGATCCGGTCCAAGATCCTCCCCCCTCTCTATGGTGGTGGCTAGTACTATTTATAGAGGCCCTGGTCCTCTCCCCAAATATTGAGCGGGAAGGGAGCCAACAATGGCCAATTCGAAAGGGGATAGCTAGTACAAGCTATCCTCACAAAAGGTGGTCTTCGCCTGCAAAAGGCTCTGGTGATGACGCCGTCTTGGGCTCCATGGTGACCTCCGCCTTGCCGTCCTTCTGGTCCTGGTCTTGTTGCACCAATATGAAAACCTTTGCTTGATGCCTCGGTACTCCGCGCCTGCGTGTGCCCCCTTAGCACCAAAGAGGAAACAAGGACGCTCGCGCGCTGGCGCCCGCCTGGTCTCGATCGTCATGCCTCACGTCATGAGGACCTCGCGAGGTTTAGCTTGCCTTGATCTCTCCGCCCCTCGTGACCCTGCCTAGCGAGGCCGCTCTTGAGGAAGTCTTGCGTCGCCCCCCTCGCGAGGCTTGGCCCCTCGCGAGGGTCTTGAATGTCTTGTTGATGAAGATGGGCCGTACAAACCTGCCAGCACAGCCACGCCGTGGGCCGTAGGCAGGCAAGTCTGGGGACCCCCGTTCCCAGAACGCTGACACCCGTAGAAGAAAATACAAGGCGAAAGAGGCAGTGATTACATTTGGCCCACAAGGGGAACATGTTTCCCTATCGGAACTACGAGGCTTCTTTGAGAGAAGCTCCAGTTTTGTAAGAGGTTTGTAATATACCTTGGCCCAAATTGGACAATGTGTTTACCATGACATAATGTGCCATAACGTGACACCATGCCAACTTCCATGACTTACTAGTAAGTTTTGGATTTACGGGGATTTAGAAACCGAGATTCCAAATGTTTGAGGACGAGCCAGGACGCCGGTACGGTTGTAATTTGTTCCCATTCCTGGCATGGGACCTAAACATGCACCCAATGACACATGTATAATTTTTCTAGCCATTTTTGTGAATTGTAGCATGTATTTGTAGTTTAGTTTTGAATTATGGACATTAAATGCCTAGGAAACTCAATTAGTGTATAAAAAGGCCAAATGAACCCTGAATAAGTTTAAATTTCAGCACAGATATCCTGTCGATCCATGTTGCCCGTAGAAGAAGGCAAAAAGAGGCAGTGATTATCATTTCGCCTGCAAGGGGGACACGTTTCCCTATTAAAACCACGAGGCTTCTGCACCGCCAGAACCCAAACCCCACGGATCGTACGTCTGCACTATTGGATGCTCCCACATCGAACGACAATCCTCAACGCTTTTCACAGCACATGCAGTATATGGTAAGCACTGTGTGCATGCGTCGTGCTAGCTCACACTTCCTTCTGTACTAAGTTTTCTATATTAATCTTGTTATATATCCAAACAGGCTACCATTTCCCGCCACTCCTCTCATCGGTTTCCCGCCTCTTCTCCCATCATTTTCCTGCTACCAGTGTTAGTGCCCATTGAAGGCTAGGCGGCGACACACTGGCCATGTAAATATCGCACACAGTTTCTAAAAGCACAAATGCGTGTGATAGGAGGGAGTAGGTCCCATAGGGTGACCAGCATAAAACGCCTTAAAGGCAAGGAGGCAATTCCTATCAGCAAGGTGCGGCTTCCCATCCGCTATCCTAATCGAATAGAACGCAGAAGTTAAGCATGCTCGGGCTGGAGTAGTCCAAGGATGGGTGACCCGGTGGGAGGTTGCATATCTCAAGCTTCATTTAAATTCTATGACACGGTCATTATAGAGATAAAGAGATAAATATCTCTATAGTGACCTGTCATGGTGATTATATAAACCTTGGGATCCTTGCTTTGCTAATTTGTAGACTATGTTTTATTGATTATTTTTTGCTCTAAAAAAATTAAAGAATGATTGACTCTATAGTGACCTGTCATGGCGATTATATAAAACTTTTTCAGGTCGCATGCAGGGTATAGGGGGCAGTGTGTTCTGATCGAGCATGTCTCCCTTGTGCGGTTTATAGACGCTGCACATATCTGTTGGCTCCCCGAGGTATATATATTATCCTTTACTGACAATGAGGGGGCCCACACAATCTATCCCTTTGACCCAACAACGACAAGGGTTTAACCATGATGGTTTCCTATTGCTATGTGTGCCATGTTAGACCAAATAAAGTTTGAGCGCATGCGTTGGACGACACTCCCCCCCCCCCCCCGTGCCGCCTCGAAGTTGGGAAACCGACATCGTACATATTGAACCAGGCTTGGGGTCGGGTATGGTGTTCGGTTTGTAATGTAGTTGGCGGCCCATCGAAGTTGTGCATTCGAGATTTAAACACATCACACACCGCCTTACCCATACATATTTTCAGGCCGCATGCACTGTATACGGGTCTTCTGATTGACCATGTCTCCCTTGTGCATTTTTTTGTGAGGACACCCATATCTATGGGCTCCCCGAGTGTGTGTGTGTGTCTATATATATATATCATCCCTTCGACCGATAACGAGGGGTATGTGTTGGCCATGAATGGATTCCTCCTAGTTCGTGTTAGGGCCGGGTCATAGTCACATGTAGTTCAACCAAAGCTCGAGCTCATGCGTTGTCAGGATTCCCTCCCACATGCTCGGATTGCTGGGTTTGACCTACACCGTACCCTGTATCTCGTCCTTAACTACTTGGCCTTCATGGTTGTTGTCTGTATCGAGAGGTAGGCACCACATCTAAATTTTACATTATTCTATATTGAAAACACACATCACCCCTTCCAACGTACATCATTTTGGGCTGCATGCAAGAGGTACTGGTTTTGTGGGCCCTCTCGTGCGATTTTTATGATGGTTCAATCTATTGGCCCAAGCAGTTTATCGACAATAACAGTTGTCGTTTGACCAAACGATAGATTCACTGGTCCGTCTTATGGTAGGTCATGGCGGCATGCATGTATGACCAAAGTATCATTACGTGCATCCGCCCTGCTAACACGAAGTAGGAGGTGGTGTGTCAAGCACCTAGCTAGCTACGACATTATGTCATTATAGATATATCCAAGGGTGCTTTCGGGTTTGCGAGGCAGGTGCCACCAAAGTTGTGCATTGTGTATTTAAAGTTTTAAACATCACACCCAATATTCCTACATATATTTGGCCACTTCCAGGTGGTTCTTGACTTCTGGCCCCTCTCATCGATCTTCTATGACGCGCCCAACCGTGGGCCCGCGCGGTCAAAGTTGTGCATCTTGAACATCACAGACCACCCTTTTCACTCACATATATTTGGGCCACATGCTGGTGTGGCTGTCTTCTGACCCTCTCTAACGTTTGTTTTGCTGCAAAGACTCTGATGACGCTCAACGGACACGAGTATAATGTATTAAGTATTAACCGTGTGCGATGCAAGTGCACTGTAAATCACCACGATCGCGCAAGCACGAGCAAAGGTGGAGGTACTGGCTCAACCGTGTGTGATGCAAGTGCGCTGTAAAATCAGCACGACTGCGCAAGTGCGAGCAATGGGTGGAGGTACTAGCTTAACCGTGTGCGATGCAAGTGTGCTGTAAAATCACCACCTACGCAAGCTAAAGGCAAGTAGTTTATCTTGAAATTATGACGAACCATGTGCGATAGACCAGCTAGCTAGAAATCTAAAAACAAACTACCCACCTTGAGCGCTGCAAAAATCGGCGCTCCCGCCACTTTTCCTTATTATCATACACGCATATTCTTATTGGACCGTGTGTGATCTTGGGTATTCCTGCCCCGCATCAATTCCTTTACCCAAACTTTAGTAGCCGTTGTACTTCAACCGTCGCCTACACTCCTCCAACACCAACCTTATAGTAAAATTGCAGTAGCCAAGGCATTTGAACCGTCACCCTCCCTCGTCCACCACCATCTCCACCCACCATTACTAAAATTTTCAGCAGTCGCAGCGTATCCTCAAACACCACCCCCTCCACAGTCCCCCCATCCGGCCCCCTCCCCCCTCAAACCCTAGCTCGCTGCCGCCGCCAGCAACCCCTATCGGTATGCCCATTCCTCCTAGCTTAGATAATAAAGTTTAGGTTACCCAACGATTCCCATACCGTCGCCCCACTCCCCTGAGGTTTTAGATGATGCATGCGGTGTCCCTCCCCGCCAGATCCACATCCCCTACTCCAGAATGTCGCAGCCTAAGCTCGATCACGTATCCCGGGGAGACCAACGAGCGGTCGGCCAAGAAGAGGTTTATCATGGCCTCTTCGGCGGACGTTGGCGAGGTGGCCGCCATTCGCCCCGACCTGTCGATCCCAGAGCAACACGTCGCGATAGAAGCCAGCGAAGACATTGACTACATTGCCATGTCGAAGGCTTCATGTCAGCGGGCTAGCATATTACTGTATCTCGGGAAATCTGGCTACGACATCAAGCTCGTCAACAGTGATGGCTTCACGCGGGCCATGTCACAGGTTAAGTGGTCCATCCCCAACCCCTCTAGTTCAACCATCGTCGATCTCTTCGACGGCCCTGTCGCTGATCTCCTCCGCCAAGAGATCAAGGATTTGCGATCCTTATATGCCATCGAGCCCATTTTGTCATTTCTGAAGGACACGTTCTATGGCGGCGGCTTGGGATCCTTAATTGCCAAGTCAGATCTCATCGACCACGACCACGAGGAGGGCACCCACAAAGGTTCTTCCAAGGTGAAACAGCCCATTTGTGACATTAGAGAGCGCACGATGGGTCTGTGCTCTTCCAACTGGAAGGATCCCCTCCATGACATGTGAGGCAACATCCTATCAGCAAATCTGACCTTTTCTAGCTTGCCAACTCATACCCTTTGTTGTAGTAGCATTTTTCATGCGGTGCTTTAACCATGTCGTGTTTAATTATTCCAGTTATGCAAAAATGTATTGTTCAATAGGGCTATGTGATGTTTAAGTATGAATTGTCCACTTCAGTTTCATGAATGGCTATATTTGGTTGTTTATAATGAGTATATGTCTTGTTTATCTGTATTTGGTTGTTAGGTTGGTTGCGATGAGCATTTTTCCAGTTATTGAGCAGATGCCTTGTTTATATTTGGTTCTTAGGTTGGTTGCAGTGAACATTTGTCCAGTTATCAAGAAGATGCCTTGTTTATCTGCATTTGGTTGTTAGGTTGGTTGCAGTGAGCATTTGTCCAGTTTTCAAGCAGATGCCTTGTTTATCTGTATTTGCTTGTTAGGTTGGTTGCAGTGAACATTTGTCTAGTTTTCAAGCATATGCCCTGTTTATCTGTATTTACTTGTTAGGTTGGTTGCAGTGAGACTCTGTCCAGTTTTCAGTGGCTATATTTGGTTGTTATACAGATCATTTATGCCTTGTTTATTTTAGTCATTCACAATGTGATGTTCATTATGTGCAAGTCGGATCTATGCCGCTCGACTGCATCAATACCAGTTTGAATGGCTATATTTGGTTCTAGTTATGCCTGGTGTAGTTAACACATGCCCTTTATTTCAGTTTTACACATTTATCTAATGTGATGTTTAAGAATTACCCACGTTCTATTCATTTTCAACAATACCAGTTTGAATTGCAATATTTGATGGTTGTTAAGCCTGTTGTCGGTAACATTGCCTTCCATTTTATATCTGCTTTAACAGCATGCTGAAACCAACACATTCAAGCTATCATTTGGAGATGATGTTGTTTACCTTTGCTATATTTGTTTGATGTTAAGGTTGATGTACTTATCATGCCTTTCCACTACTTATGCAGGACAACAATGGGAGTGGCCACCATTTTCCACCGAGGTTAGTTTCATCCCCCGACTTGTACTTCCCCCGTCATTTCATAAGGTAGTGCATATAGATCCAGGCCTGGACACTTGTTAGCTTATAATATTGACTTGTTGCTTGTAGGTACATATGGGCTTGGCAAGGATCCACACATCGACCCTTTTTGCGTATGGGGCAATGAGATATTCATGAACAAGCATCAAGTGAGGAAACTGATAAGGTTTATTAGCAAAAAGATATGAATGGTGGCAAGCAATTTTTTTGTTTATGCTCTATCAAACACAAGAGTGAGTTGTAGGATGGTAACTACAAACTCTGCAGCCTTCTTGTTTTACTGCCCATAATGAGTTGTTAGACAACAATGTCTGAATCTTTTTCGTTCGCAGTGGTTCCTGAAGCAGTTCACTCAAGAATACCTCGCAAAGTACATGATTGGTGGACACGCAATGAAGGTTAAAGTATTTCATCCAGACTACAATGAGCATCGAGAAGTCCTAATGAAGACAGTGAAGGATGGACGGGCAGCCATCACAAGGGGTTGGCCTAGAGTCGTGCGTGCATTAGGCATGGAGGAGGGCACAATATGGGCATTCCGCTTCACCTTCTCCAGCAACCAAAATATCTTTCTCCTCTCTCTTTATAGTCTTTTGTACAACTTTGGTTCATCATTCTTTACTTGGTGCATCTGTAGTTCTTCCGTATATGTACCTGTGCATCGAATTATGCATTTGTGGTTGAATCTATATTTGTAATAAACATGGTTGGATATGAAATAAGTGATAGCCTACTTTCAAATCCAAAACATATGATTTTTAAATTAGGGATTAATTAGTGATTTATTAGGGATTACACTACACACGGTTTGCGAAAGAGAAACGTCTACGATAGACATGGAGATCAGACACGTTTTTAGGATCCACTACGTGTGCGATCAACCTCTACTGCACACACGATCAACCAAGAAAAAACGTGTGCGATTAGCAACAACATCGCACACGGTTCTTTCTTATTAAATGTTTTCAATAGTCACCTTATCACACACGCTTCACAATTATGGACTGTTTACGATGTTGCGTGCATCGCAAACGTTTGGTCATAAAAAAACGTGTGCGATAGGTTGATCATCCCACGCGAGTACGACGGATGAATCATGTGGGATGTATTCAAGCTTCGCACACAGTTTTATAGCGAAACGGTGTGCGCTCTTACATCGAATTGCACACAGTCGAGGAAAGGTAAATGTGTGTGATTGTCTACTTCTATAATCGTGAACTATTTGTGATGGGTCGCGCATCGTAAACGTAGCACCACAGAATACCAACTACGATGGCAATGCGAGCACAAATGTGACGCCCTCGATTTGACCGTACACTAATCATACATGCAAATGTGTACGATCAAGATCAAGGACTCATGGGAAGATATCACAACACAACTCTAGACACAAATTAAAATAATACATGCTTTATATTACAAGCCAGGGGCCTCGAAGGCTCAAATGCAAATGCTCGAAGACACAAGAGTCAGCGGAAGCAACAATATCTGAGTACAGACACAAGTTAAACAAGATTGCCTTAAGAAGGCTAGCACAAAAGTAGCAACGATCGAAAAGGCAAGGCCTCCTGCCTGGGACCTCCTAACTACTCCTCGAAGTCGAACGCCACGTAGAATCATCCTCGGGATCCTCTGGCTCCTAGACTCCAGCATATG
This sequence comes from Triticum urartu, assembly GCF_056163025.1. Lineage (NCBI taxonomy): Eukaryota > Viridiplantae > Streptophyta > Magnoliopsida > Poales > Poaceae > Triticum > Triticum urartu. The sequence goes on from NC_141874.1 coordinate 431,526,711, forward strand.
ATCGTAATAACTAGGAAAAGGGGAAAAAGTAGTAGCAAAGCAAACGTGAGTACTCATCCAAAGTACTCGCAAGCAAGGATCTACAGTACATATGCATTGATATCAATGAAAAGGGTAGTATTTGTGGACTGAACTGCAGAATGCCAGAATAAGAGGGGTATAGCTAGTCCTAGCGAAGACTACGCTTCTGGCAGCCTCCATCTTGAAGCAGTAGAAGAGAGTAGAAGGTAAGTTAACCAAGTATCATCGCATAGCATAATTCTACCCGGCGATCCTCTCCTCGTCGCCCTGTGAGAGAGCGATCACTGGGTTGTATCTGGCACTTGAAAAGGTGTATTTTATTAAGTATCCAGTTCTAGTTGTCATAAGGTCAAGGTACAACTCCGGGTCGTCCTTTTACCGAGGGACACGGCTATTCGAATAGATAAACTTCCCTACAGGGGTGCACCACATTTCCCAACACGCTCGATCCCTCTGGCCGGACACACTTTCCTGGGTTATGCCCGGCCTCGGAAGATCAACACGTCGCAGCCCTACCTAGGCACAACAGAGAGGTCAGCACGCCGGTCTAAATCCTATGCGCAGGGGTCTGGGCCCATCGCCCATTGCACACCTGCACGTTGCGTACGCGGTCAGTGAGCAGACCTAGCAACCTCCATTACAAAGGAAGTTGCGTTACACGGTCCAACCCGGACGCGCCGCTCAGTCGCTGACGTCAAGAAGGATTCGGCTGATAACACGACGTCGAGTGCCCATAACTGTTCCCGCGTAGTTGGTTAGTGCGTATAGGCCAGTGGCCAGACTCAGGTCAAATACCAAGATCTCGTTAAGCGTGTTAACTGATGTAACCGCGGACAGCGACCAGGGCCTGGCCCACCTCTCTCCTAGGTGGTCTCAACCTACCATGTCGCTCCGCCGCAAAGTAATAGTCAGGGCCGTCGGGAACCCAGGCCCACCACTACCGGGGTGGAACCACCTGTCCTTTCAGCCCCCACACCGGAATCACTCGCGGGTACTCTACGAGCCGACATGACTTTAGTCACCAAGTATCACATATTATGTATATAAGTATATACCCGTGATCACCTCCCGAGTGATCACGGCCCGATAGTATAGCATGGCAGACGGACAAGAATGTAGGGCCACTGATGGGATACTAGCATCCTATACTAAGCATTTAGGATTGTAGGTAAAGGTAACAACAGTAGCAGCAAGGACGGGCTATGCATCAGGATAGGATAAATGGAAAGCAGTAACATGCTACACTACTCTAATGCAAGCAATAGAGAGAAGAATAGGCGATATCTGGTGATCAGGGGGGCTTGCCTGGTTCCTCTGGCAAGGAGGGGTCGTCAACAACATAGTCGAACTTGATGGCATGAGCGTCGGCCTCTGGGTCTACCGGAGAAGAAGAGGGGGAAGAAACAGTAAATACAGTGCAAACGAAGCATCACAAACTATAACAATGTTGGGGATCGTTGCAAAAATTAAAATTTTCTACGCATCACCAAGATCAATCTATGGAGAAACTAGCAACGAGAGAGAGAGGAGTGCATCTTCATACCCTTGAAGATCGCGATGTGGAAGCATTGCAGGAACACGATTGGAGGAGTCATACATGCAACGATTCAGATCGCGATCGATTTTGATCTAAGCGCCGAACAACGGCGCCTCCGCGTTCAACACACGTGCAGCCCGGTGATGTCTCCCGTGCCTTGATCCAGCAAGGAGGAGCGAGAGGTTGGGGAAGACAACTCCAGCAGCAGCACGACAGCATAGTGGTGGAGCAACGTGGTTTCCAGCAGGGCTTCACCAAGCACTACGGAGAACGAGGATGTGGAGAGGTAGGGCTGCGCCGAGAGAGAGAGAGATTCGTGTCCTTGGCAGCCCGAAAAACCCTACTATTTATAGGAGGAGGGGAGGAGGGTGCGCCCCCGCTAGGGTTCCCACCCCTAGGGGGGGCGGTAGCCCTAGATGGGATGGAGGGGGCGGCCAAGAGGGGGAGAGGGGGGGCGCCCTAGGGTGGGCCTTAGGCCCATCCGCACCTAGGGTTTCCCCCTTCTCCTCCTAGTTGCGCCTTGGGCCCTGGTGGGAGGCGCACCAGCCCACTCAAGGGCTGGTCCCTTCCCACTCTTGGCCCATGCAAGCCTCCGGGGCTGGTGGCCCCTCCCGATGGACCCCCGGAACCCTCCGGTGGTCCCGGTACATTACCAGTGACGCCCGAAACACTTTCGGTGGTCAAAACCTCACTTCCTATATATTAATCTTTACCTTCGGACCATTCCAGAACTCCTCGTGATGTCCGGTATCTCATCCGGGACTCCGAGCAACATTTGGTAACCACGTACAAACTTTCCCTATAACCCTAGCGTCATCGAACCTTAAGTGTGTAGACCCTACTGGTTCGGGAACCATGCAGACATGACCGAGACATCTCTCTGGTCAATGACCAACATCGGGATCTGGATACCCACGTTGGCTCCTACATGTTCCACGATGATCTTATCAGATGAACCACGATGTCGAGGATTCAATCAATCCCGTATACAATTCCCTTTGTCTACCGGTATGATATTTGCCCGAGATTCGATCGTCGGTATCCCTATACTTTGTTCAATCTCATTACCGACAAGTCTCCTTTACTCGATTCGTAACACATCATCCCGTGATCAACTCCTTGATCACATTGACCTCATTATGATGATGTCCTACCGAGTGGGCCCAGAGATACCTCTCCGTCACACGGAGCGACAAATCCCAGTCTCGCTTCGCGCCAACCCAACAGACACTTTCAGAGATACCCGTAGTGCACCTTTATAGCCACCAAGTCACGTTGTGACGTTTGGCACACCCAAAGCATTCCTACGGTATCTGAGAGTTGCACAATCTCATGGTCTAAGGAATGATACTTGACATTAGAAAAGCTTTAGCAGACGAACTACACGATCTTGTGCTATGCTTAGAATTGGGTCTTGTCCATCACATCATTCTCCTAATGTTGTGATCCTGTTATCAATGACATCCAATGTCCATGGTCAGGAAACCGTAACCATCTATTGATCAACGAGCTAGTCAACTAGAGGCTCACTAGGGACATGTTGTGGTCTATGTATTCACACATGTATTATGATTTCCGGATAACACAATTATAGCATGAACAATAGACAATTATCATTAACAAGGAAATATAATAATAACCTATTTTATTATTGCCTCTAGGGCATATTTCCAACAAACAAGGCAATACGCGGTGTCAGGGGTGACCTAACGCAGGGATATGTGATATCGGTGAAGGGGAAAAGCATCCGGAAAAGTATTCCAGGTGTTTGACATTTTTGGATAGGTGAAACGGAGGGGAACTGTTGCATGTTCGCGATGCTAGGAACGTGTGGCGGATGAACAGACCATGAATTCAGATTCGTCTCGTTGTTCTGAGCAACTTTCATGTATAAAACTTTTTTATCCGAGCTACGGTTTAATTTATATTAATTTTCAAAATTTTAATTGATTTTCTAATATTATTGTTATTTCAAAAATAATCAACAAATGCTACGGGCACATAGAAGTGTACCCAGCACTAAGCACACACGGCTGACAGATGGGGCCAGAGGGCCCAGTTGACCAGGTCAACAGACTAGTCAACCAGTGAATAGTAGAAGTGGGACCCGCATGTCATTGACACATGTTAAATTATAATTGTTTATTTTTTACATATTATTTAAGTGATGCGGCCACTCGTCATAGACTACAAATTTTAACATAGGTTAAATTAGGGGAAACTCTAGCCTTCAGGCGGCGGATCACTCGCGAGCATCCGCCATCTCATACGTGCGACGCGTGTCTTGCATGGGGCCCACTTAGCACCATCTCTGCAACGATTGGTTTTCTTCCTTTCCTCTTCGACCTCTCTCCCACGAATGGATAAGGAGGCAGCCAACCGTCACAGCATGGTCTAGCACGAGCGCTGCCGCCGTCGGCTGCCTCCACCATGAACGCCGACCTCCTCGCCGGATCTGGCCGCCCAAGTTCCTGTTGCAACACCTGGCCACCGAAGCTCTTGTAGGCTATAGTAACGCCGGCAAAATCAATCGGCATGGTGTGCAAGCTCCTATGGTGGAGTGGACGAAGGCGACGAGGCATTGGAGGCGGTTTTGTTTTTGCAACAAAGGGCATGTTGCAAAATAGTCTTATTTCATAAAAAAACTTATCGAATTTTTTTCTACAACAAGACCTTTGTTGCGGGAATTTCCTGCAACAAGACCTCTGTTGCAAAAATACTGCAACATCACTCTTGTTACAAAGTGGTGGTTGCTTATGTGGACACATCAGACGACTATTAGGGTGTCCATCCAATGGTCAGCAAGGCGGCGGATATTTTTTCATTATTCGTGGGTTGACGCGTAGCACTGCCCTTAGATTAGTCAGTTGATTGATAATTTATCAAGGGGGACCCACTGTCATTGACAGTTAGTGTTTAGGCATTTAGATTAGCACTAATCTGATCTGGTAGGGCCCAGGTGGTAGTGGTACTCGCCAGCAGGGGGCTCGGTTGAGCTCGCCCGCGACAGGGAGGCCACGGTCGGGGCGGCGATGTGCGCGGGGTGGCTTGCCGTGGCTGCCGAGAGCAACGGCGGCCGCGATCACGGGCGTGGTGACGGCAACAGCTGGACGGGAGGGGGCGAGCAGCAGCAGCTGGGTGAGCACGCAGGGGAGCCGCGGCCAAGGAGTGGCCCGGGGCGGGGTCGAGCGCGGTCCGGCGAGTAGCAGGGAGCAGCAGCAGAAGGAGGAGCGGCAGAAGCCAGTAGGCAGCGGCAGCAGGAGACCAGCGCGAGGGAAGCCACAGGGCGCGGGCACGCACGAGCGCTAGCGACGTCGGCAGATGGCCGAGGCCAGGAGAAGGGAGGAGGGTGACCTCACATCGAAGCTCGTGCGGGACTCGGTGGAGCTGGAGCGGGTCAGGGCGATGTAGATCGTCGGTCAGCCATGTCGGATCCACTTGGGGGGAAACGAAGAAGGAGATGGCAGTGCGGCATTCCGGCTAGGTCTGGTGGTCGAGGGAGACGAGGTAGTCGGCAGTGGTGCTCCCAGACACCCAGAGGAGGCTCGAAGTCGTCGGTGGAGGTGCAGGGAGGAGGTGGCAGTGGCGTGGAGGCGATGGCGATCTGCGAGGAGGCGGCTGGTCTCTGGCAAGGGCGGCCGGCGCGAGGTGCGGTGGAGAAGGTTGGCGAGGTCGCAGAGGGACGCGCGAGGTAGGAGGAAGGAGGCACACGGGGCTGGGCGCTGCGCTGCGCCTGCGCGGGTGTGGCGGCGCGGGGGAGCCAAGGGTCGAGCAGGGAGAGAGTGGAGGATCGAGAGGGAGGAGGTAGGTTGCGGGCTAGGTTCGGTCACAAGGCCCAGGGGGTTTTCCTTTTCTCTTATTTTAGCATTTCCTTTTAGCTAGCAAATATATTTTGTAAAATGTGGTACTTGTTCACATAAATACCTTGCATTAGCTAGCACTGCCACAAAAAGTTTGGGAGGCTTTTGAGTTTGTTTGAATTTTTCACAATTGGAAAGGCACTTAAATATGTTGTTCTAGCCACTATTTTATTTATTTGAGTGAATTTAATATTTTATAAAAGTGTGGTTTCTTCACCAATATTACCCATGAATTATTTGCCACAGTTTGTAATTTTTATTTTTGACATTTTGAAAACTTTAAATTTTGACTTTAATTTAAATTTGAATTTGATCCAGTTTGAATCAAAGTGATTTTAACAACAGTAAAAGCGATGACCTGGCATCACTAACAGGGATTAGTGTAGCTTAATTATCCGGACGTCACAATTCTCCTCCACTATAAGAAATCTCGTCTCAAGATTTAAGAAGGGGACTAATTAAGGGGAAAAAGGCCTGGGTACGAAATTATAATGAATCTTCTCGGTCTTGGTTGGTCCTCTCGAAGAGGTCGATCCATTATGTTGGTGTCTTCATTTCTCCGGGTCATTATGATGAAACCAACATCCTTTCTTCAGAATCTTCACCGTACTTACGAAAGGGTAAGAGGGGAAAACTCTATAAGGATGGATTTTAACAAAATTGAGCATCAGGCGGTTAACTCGGGGGAAGAAGCATAAGTATCTCTCCACTTGAACTTAAGAAGATATCGAGAGTAAAGTAAGACGGTACCATGAGAAGTATCGAGTGGGCAAGCAATCGTTCGATGCCTGAAATAGGGCGTGAAAGGGGTTCAGAGCAATGGGAATAAGTATTGTGTCTGATACCAGAATTGATCATCTCTATGAAGGTGGCTCGTGATCTAGATACGAAGCCAAGCATGAGGAATAACTTTGGAAACATGCGTGTACAGGAGAGTCAGGTTTCAATCCTGTGGAACTGTGGGTTATGAGCCCACCATGTGGGTTAAAAGTAGGAAGGGCGGCGACGTCTTGCATGATCATGTAAGTAAGGCATGTCAGAGGATATCATGTTAGTTATGTCGGCAACAACATCGGTACCAAGGGAGAGGGACGAAGAGAACCATTTTCATGCTCGTTGAACGAGGCAGACCAATAGGCAAAGTTCTCGTCCATTGGTGGTTACCGGAATGTCATCAACAATAGTAACAGGGTCTTACTGACAGAGTGGTACAACAAGGTGCTTACCTTAGCAGGGAATTATCACTGCTCAGCTAAGTCAGATTACAAGAAAGGTTAAACAAAACAATGGAAAGGAGTTACAATTATCAGATTAAACAGAACAATGGAAAAGAATATGTGTTTAAACACATATTCCAGGGGTATATCCTTCCCATGGACAAGCAGCGCATAATATCCATGACATGATAGAAAGTAGAAAACCATTTAGGTAAGGGGGGGAGGGGAGGAATTTCATGACATTATCGATACAACAGTGTTTGGATAACACTACTACAGGATGCTGCTAATGCGACACTACGATCAGAGACCCTTCGAGAAACTGTGTGCGATGCAATAATCACAAACGACGCTGTATGAAAACCATCAGAAATGTGTAAAACGTTTGCGATGACGGATGCATCAAACACGGTTCAGGTTTTAGTTGCGTGTGCGATGAAGGGCATACGGTTCAGTTCAATGAACTGTTTGCGATGAGGAGGAACAAAAGAAATGGGCAGCCAGATGAAGGCATGTGCGATACACAACATACAGTTCACTCGGATGAACTGTTTGTGATTAGGCAACACAAAATAAACGGCCAGCCAGATCGAAGGTGTGTGCGATATACGGCATGCGGTTCACTCGGATGAACTGTTTGCGTTGAGACATGAGAACAGAAACGGTTCAACTTAACAAGATGTGTGTGATACGCGGCAAACAGGTCTGTAATCAGAAATGTGTGTGAAGACCGATAATAACACAGACGGTTGCTGCTAATAAGACGTGTGTGTTGTGCGATGGGATTGCATACAGAAGAATAACATATATATACACACACTTATAAGGACATGCTTGTGATACGTCTCCGTCATATCTACTTTTTCAAATACTTTTGCCCTTGTTTTGGACTCTAACTTGCATGATTTGAATGGAACTAACCCGGACTAACGCTGTTTTCAGCATAATTGCCATGGTGTTATTTTTGTGCAGAAATAAAAGTTCTCGGAATGACCTAAAAATCAACAGAGAATTATTTTGGAATATATAAAAAATACTGGAAGAAGAATCCACGTCAGGGGGCCTCCACCTGTCCACGAGGGTGGGGGGCGCGCCCTACCCCCCTGGGCGTGCCCCCTGCCTCGTGGGCCCCCTGACGCTCCACCGACCTCATCCTTGACTCCATATATTCACTTTCGGGGAGAAAAAAATCAGAGAGAAGGATTCATCGCGTTTTATGATTACGGAGCCGCCGCCAAGCCCTAAACTCTCCCGGGAGGGCTGATCTGGAGTCCGTTCAGGCCTCCGGAGAGGGGAATCCGTCGCCATCATCATCAACCACCTCCATCACCAATTTCATGATGCTCACCACCGTGCGTGAGTAATTCCATCGTAGGCTTGCTGGACGGTGATGGGTTGGATGAGATTTATCATGTAATCAAGTTAGTTTTGTTAGGGTTTGATCCCTAGTATCCACTATGTTCTAAGATTGATGTTGCTATGACTTTGCTATGCTTAATGCTTGTCACTAGGGCCCGAGTGCCATGATTTCAGATCTGAACCTATTATGTTTTCATCAATATATGAGAGTTCTTGATCCTATGTTGCAAGTCTATAGTCACCTACTATGTGTTACTAGTAGTACACCCGTGCGTTGCTACGGGCTACAATGCATACAAATAAATCACACAAATGGTCATATCCAAGGTCAAATCTTATTCCTCATACATCCGAGCATGTTAGGACATTAAGCAAGCTCCACAAAATTTAACCGTCTGGATAGTCCCCCCAGGCTACAATGCATACAAATAAATCACACAAATGGTCATATCCAAGGTCAAATCTTATTCCTCATACATCCGAGCATGTTAGGACATTAAGCAAGCTCCACAAAATTTAACCGTCTGGATAGTCCGGACCGCCCCCCCACCACAAATCCAACCCATATATTATCCCAACATGCGGTCCCAACACGAAAACCCCACCCCACGACGCACACTTACCTTTCTTGTCGGACATTCCACTTACCGCTCGGATTCCCGTCTTAACAGGACATTTCACGCTGGGGCCCTCGTTATTAATTCTTGAAGCAACCAACAACCCTTCTATCCTAACCAAAAAATTGTACGGCTTGATGAAAATAATATATGGACCGCTCGCTCATGCTGTTTGTTGCAAAGGATCTCACATGAAATGTTATACATATGTCACATTGGTTCACTATCCTATCTATAATGCCGTGACAGTAGTTTAGAAACTCTCCTAGCACTCCAAATACCGGCAACAAAATCACCAAATATATAGCATCCACAGCTACCATGAAATAGGACACTAAACAACATTTGCAGCAAGCAATCAATTTATGCACCAAGCACACTGAGCAGAAGCAACAAGCTATCAAGATTTCTTCTACTCAGAGAACTGACAGATGTGACTAACTCTGTAAGAAGCTTTGCCTTCAGAACCTAAAAATGGTGTAGTCCCATCACTACTTCAGCCGCTCTCTAATCTCAATAGAAAACATGGAGATCGTCTAAAAAACATAGTACACTTCGGCTGCACTTAATAAGCTTGCTAAAAAGAAACTTCTCAAGTGACGTAAGAAAAAATATAAGTAACTTCCACTTGGCAGTCGCATCATTTGACTTATAGATTTTCAGTTAGCATGGCAACTGAAGTGAGTCTATTGATTAAATTACATAGTTCATTGTTAAATGCTAAACACAGATTTAGAAGAGTTTCCAATGCTCATCTTTCAAATATGCTATTGTATACTTAGAGCATTTCCAGCCGCCCCCCCGAGGAGCCTTTTTTCTCTGCCGGCGATGCAAAAAGGGCAAAAAATGGCCCAGCCGTACCCCCCAAGCCCCCCCAAACAATTTCAAAAAGGCTCACCCTGTATCCACTGCTAGTAGTGTCTATAAAAGAGCTCTTTTTCCCTACATCGGCGAGTTAATACTTTGATCTCTACCAACTGGAAGCACAGATAACTATATTTAAAAACAGGAACATCTGCTATCTTCATGAGTAAATAAACAGTAAAAAAGTAGACGACCAAACCCAAATATTTTCATGAATGCTACAGGTCATTTTTGTTAATGTGTAAGTACATCAAACATGTTCTAACAAGCAGGAAAATTGTAGAAACATTCAAATGATGAGCAGTTCCTAATTCCTATCATGGAATCACTGCATGATGCATTGCACTGAGCACCTTCTGTGTGATATGGAGATGGGCAGAGGCAAAGATCAAGGAATTAAAATTCGAAAAGAATAAATAACCTATCAGTAAGCCAATAGAAATCGACACAGAAAAAATAAATAAGTTTACTTCAGTAGCCGATAGGGATCGACGCATTTGGAGACATAACTACCACAACAAAGATTCCATCGTTGTAATAATAGCCTTAGTGCTGAATTATACTCCTTAAAATATGTCTCGGGCATTTTCTTCAAGTACCTTGTAGGCAAAAAGAATGACAATGATTCTAGGGAATGAAATTCTCTCGCAAATAATCTGACTTGTATTGTAAATTCACCTAGCTGTATGAAAATCAAAACCAATCATTAAATAGGTTATCCAAAGAATTGATAAACAGACTTTAAGAGCGAAAGTGTTTTAACCTGAACTTCCAAGAAATCATCAAAGCAGAAGTGGCTTCCCTCCCATCAATAAACTTCCAGGTGAACAGGAGAAGCATGACCATGGAGAATCATACCTGAATACCTTAATAGAGAGTCATAACTGTCCTGGCAATAGCACATCTCTTTGTCCCTCCTATATTCTTCAATGACATCAGAATACTAAAATTGATCATATATCGTTTTCAAGAGAACAAAATGATCGATCAAACAATTGGTCTAATTCAAAAGTTTGTGTCCTTCATTCTCATAATCGTCAGTCTTCTTAACCAACTTCTTCTTGCAATACAACATCTTTCTCCCAGCCCTCAACCCCATCCATCTTCATTCATAACACCATTTTTAACCCTCTTTTCAAAATCAATCAGGTGAATATTTGAGAGCAGTAATTTGATCTCCCTCCTTATTGATTAGTAGACATAATATAACATTAAATCTTTCCATGTGCAGTTGCTGGCAACCTCTGTCATTTAGTGAAGAGGTGGTAGCTGTGGTGTCAGTAAAAAAATTAAAAATAATAATGCATTGATGTTGCAAGTTTCTTGAGACCAATATAATAGCTTTGAAGATTTCCTACACCAATCCCGGCCTCATGGCATTCCAGACAGCCTATGTAGATGAAGCAAGTGCAACCATATCTTGTAAAAAAAAGATATATCAGCTTCACAAAGGTACTCCTGAAAATATCTCAATTAAAAATACACATCTCTCTATGGTTCCACCTTCATCATAATGTTACCGTCATATGGAAGAAAGATATATATTGCAAATATCATCCATATGTCAGTCAAAAGCTGAACAATTACTATTATGAAATACAAAAATATTAGGCGTGATGGAAGATGGTTTCAAAAACACCAACGACACACACTCGTATTTTAAAGTCTTCATACTATAGAGTTATCTCCCTGCAAGTTATGTGTGCTAAATAATCACAACACTTGGATAGCACCTACACATGGGATTATATATTCAATTCACATAATCAGTTCTTCTGCTTCTATAAATTATAAGAATTGCATAAAAAAGTACGTGTCTATCTAGTAGTACTCCCTCCGTCCGAAAAAGCTTGTCCCTCAAATGGATGTATCTAGCACCAAGTTAGTGCTAGATACATCCATTTAAGGGACAAGCTTGAGACAAGATTTTTCAGACAGAGGAAGTATAAGATAAGGATTTGAATTGTTGACGCAAGGCCGGTGGAGCCGTGCATGGTCCACTTGCAAAGTGCTTTCGAGCATGGACGTCGTGCACATAGTGCAAAGCTGGCTGAAGGAGTCAATAGATTGGATCCCGGCAAGACTGCACATACTTAATGTTGGCTGCCCCTACCTTGATTGATTCCCATGCTGGCAAGGTTGCACACATAGAGGAAGACTCGATGGATTCTTGCCGGCTAGAAACAAACAAAAGCAAGCACGCAGGTGATGCCTATTTCTTTGCAACAGATGTGTGTCGCCTGACGCAATGGGGGAAAATAATATGTATATAGTGATTTTACCTCAATAGATATTTTGGTAGCTCCACTCCATTAGTATGAAATTTGTGATGTTGAAAACCTGAAAAAAAGGAAAATAATGATCTCAGTGGCAATTGTGTCAGCTGTTGAATAGGTACTACATTTATTTCAGGATTACAACTGTTCTCTCCCATTGAACAATGGCTTGAATTCTTTCAAGAGAGAACCATACAGTAAAAAAGCTTCAGAACACAATGTACTCTGAATCAGGTCATATTCAGGCCATATACATCGAGCTTATACTACCAAAAAATATCAGCTAGAAATCTAGCAAGTATCTTCAAGGATCAAGAACATGAAAGAGGAATAATGAGGAAAGAATATTGAATCAAGATTTTTGTTACAATGTCATGAACCTGGTGCCAACGGCGTACTCGCAGCGGCCGATGAGCCTTTGGCCACTGCCTACACTGCGCTCGCGCACGCTGATGAAGCTATGTACCTAGGATAGGGGCATGGACCTGTCCTAAGTACCCTACCCAAGGACATCCCTAGAAGAAGTCACCTTTCAATCGACCTGGAGGTATCCCACTCGACAGATTCAAGACACTCGACCACGAAGCAATCACTCGACCAAATTCCAACCACTCAACTGCCAGGAGATCTAAAGTCACCCTGCACGCAAACGGTCGGTCATTAAGTAGCTTTTATGGTCATCATAGCACTTTATTAGGGGCGTTACCAGTAACCCCCAGTCTTAATGTACTTTAAACCTTGCATTACTGAGGGCTGGAGGGGCCTGGCGAACTCTATATAAGCCACCCCCTCCTCAGTATCAAGGGTTGGCACCCCTGTTATTCATACACACATAAATCAGTCGACCGCCTCCGGGCACCGAGACGTAGGGCTGCTACTTCCTCCGAGAAGGGCCTGAACTCGTAATCCTCGTGTGCTTACAACTCCTCCATAGCTAAGATCTAGCCTCTCCATACATACCCCCCTACATCGCTGTCAGAGTTAGAATCACGACAGTTGGCGCCCACCGTGGGGCTAGGAGTCTTAGCGCCTAGTGTGAGAAGTTGCGATTTTTTCCGATCTCCTTGATCATGGTTTCGGGCAGAGCTTTGGTGGAGGGCCGCGAGATCCGTCTCGGCGCGCTCACGTTCATCGCCGACGACTCCGCTTGGCTTCAGGAGGCTCCACTCGACGTCGACGCGCTCCCCGTCCGCGGGGCGACGCACTTTCGCGCATGCGTTCGTGGTGTCCTCCTGCGGCAGCCGTCGACCCAGTATCGATCGGCTCCCGTGGCATCTCCCCGCCCTGTTTCTCGCTGACGCAAGCGCTCCGGTCGGTCAAGGCTTCAGAGGTGGGTGAGGCATGCGGTGGCCCGCCAGTCGGCCACCCCACAAGTCGCGGCAATCGAGCCCGACGAATCCCTCTACGGCCTGTTCGACTGGCTCCGCAGAGACCGCATCCGAATGCGACAGCAGTGACCCAGCTGCAGAAGTTCTGGTGATCGATGGGCCGCACAGTCCTCCCGGTTTCCCCCGCGCTGACGGAGGCGCGGATGGGGGCGACCCGTCGCGTCCTCACGAGGAGTATCTCCCCGAGCCTCTCACGTCGTTGCAGCGGGAGGAACTTCGCCACCGGAACATGGACGCACTCCACACTCCTATCGTTGGAGAAACCCCCGAGGCCCGAGCCTTGGAGGACGCGCACTTGGCTAACTTGGCCGAGCGCACTCGACTGGAGAATCTCCAGCGAATACTCGACGGGCGAGCACGTCAACGGGCTCCAGAATCCAGTCGACGTCAACTCTTTCCGCCTCCGCAGGTATATCGTACTCCGATTCAGAATTTGGCGGCTGCGGCCCGTATAGCAGAGTCGATTCAGCCCTCCCAGTCAGAGGCCGGCAGAGGCTTGTTGCAAATCAGAGCGTTGCTCCGGGCAGCGGGAGACCAGAATTCCGCTGTTTCTCAGTCGCGGAACGGGATCCACAGTCAATCCGTTGCAGCGGATACAGTCCAGTCGGCTCATAGCCCAAGATCGCCTCCGAGGCGTGAGGGATGTGGAGACCGGTGTGATCAGTACAGAAGGAATGAGCAGTATGATCACCGATTCGATCGTGATGATCGACGTCGAGTGTCAACCCCTCCCCCGAGGAGTGGATCATATGTGCCTCGACAGCAGGTGGACAGACGCCCTCATAGTGTTGGGCGGAGAATTCCAGTCGACCCCAGGGAACCAGGCTTTGATGCGAGATCCATTCTCGTTCAAGGTTTGGTCGACAGGAATAGAGCTCACCGAGAAGGCCACGACAGAGATGCGCCTACCAGTAGCAGAGTACATGTTTCAGGGCCGGAGTGTTTCAGTCGAGCCATCAGAGCCGCTGTAATTCCTCCCAACTTCAGGTTGGCGACTGGAGTTAGTAAGTTCACCGGTGAGTCCAAGCCCGATACTTGGCTCGAAGATTACCGAGTGGCTGTCCAGATTGGCGGTGGGAACGATGAGGTAGCCATGAAGCACCTACCTCTCATGTTAGAAGGCTCGGCCAGAGCGTGGCTGAATCAGTTAGCACCCAGCAGCATTTACACTTGGGAGGATCTCTCCCGAGTGTTTGTCACCACATTTGAAGGAACATGCAAGTGACCTGCAGGCCTTACGGAATTGTGGTCTTGCATGCAGAAACCGAATGAAACTCTGAGGGATTACATCCAGAGGTGGATCACATTGCATCACACAGTTGAAAATGTACCAGATCATCAAGCAGTTTGTGCCTTTAAAGAAGGCGTTAAGTACAGAGAATTGAATCTGAAGTTCGGTCGAACCGGAGAGATGTGTCTGAATTGGATGATGGAGATTGCCACCAAATACGCTAATGGTGAAGATGAGGATCGACTCTGGAGTGGCAAGCATAAAGCAGTCGCCCAGGAAACCGGAGGAAATTCCAGTCGGAAACAGAAGCGGAAAGCCGAGCCAGCCGCTCCTGGGGAGGCCCTGGCCGTAACCCAGGGAAAATTTAAGGGAAAACCCAAAGGACCTTGGAACCCCAAGAAAGTTAAAGACCAAGATGGAAATGATGTTTTGGATCTACCGTGTCACATCCACACCAAGAAAGATGAAGAGGGTAAACTCATTTACCCAAAGCATACCACTCGACAGTGTCGGCTTATGATCCAGCAGTTTTAGGGCAAGCAGTCCAAAGATAAGGAAAAGGAGTCGGACAAAGTTGAGGACAAGGAAGATAGTGACGATGGGTACTCCCAGGTCAATTCCACCCTGATGATTTTTGCTGATGTTGTGAACAAAAGTCGACTGAAGGTTATTAACCGTGAGGTAAATATGGTTGCTCCGGCAACACCCAATTATCTGAAGTGGTCCCAGATTGCCATCACATTCGACCAGCCTGATCACCCTACGCACATTGCCACCCCTGGGAGGCAAGCTCTGGTGGTCGACCCAGTTGTCGAAGGCACTCGACTGACCAAAGTCCTGATGGATGGAGGCAGCGGTTTGAACATACTGTATGCAGAAACATTTAAAGGGATGGGCATTCCGATGTCCAGGCTCAGCACTAGTAACATGAGTTTCCATGGAGTCATTCCCGGGAAGAAAGCCGAGTCACTCGGCCAAATTGCTCTTGATGTGGTTTTCGGTGATTCCAAGAATTACCGCAAGGAAAAGTTGACATTCGAAGTTGTGGATTTCCAAAGTGCTTATCACGCTATTTTGGGCAGGCCAGCTTATGCACGCTTCATGGCTCGACCATGTTATGTGTATCTCAAATTGAAGATGCCTGGTCCCAAAGGTGTGATCACTGTTACAGGCAATCGGAAGAAAGCAGAAGAGTGTTTTCAGAAAGGCTCAAAGATTGCTGACGCTCAGATGGCGGTGGTCGAGCTGCAAGAGTATCAGAAGACTGCAGATCCGAGTGAGTTGCTACGAGCTAAGAAGCCTGCTTCAGAATCAACTTTTCACTCGTCCGGTGAAACGAAGGCAGTTCACATTCACCCGACCGATCCAAACGCTGCTCCGACTCACATCTCAACGACGGTCGACTCCAAATAGGAAGAAGCGATCATCCAGTTCCTCCGTGAGAACTGGGACATCTTCGCATGGAAGCCTGCTGACATGCCTGGAGTTCCCAGGGGGCTGGCTGAGCACCATCTACGAGTCGACCCGAAGTTCAAGCCTGTGAAAGAACATCTTCGACGGTCCGCCGTCCAGAAGAGGAAGGCCATTGGCGAGGAGGTGGCTCGGCTCTTAGCAGCGGAGTTCATCCGAGTAATTTACCACTCCGAGTGGCTTGCCAATGTTGTCATGGTCCCCAAGAAGGACAAGTCACTTCGCATGTGCATTGATTTCAAGCATATCAATTGGGCCTGCCCGAAAGATCATTTTCCTCTCCCCCGCATCGACCAGATAGTCGACTCGACTGCGGGATGTGAGCGTTTGTCTTTCCTAGACGCCTATTCCGGGTACCATCAGATCCGTCTGTACGGGCCCGACGAGATCAAAACAGCTTTCATCACTCCATTCGGGTGCTTCTGTTATGTCACCATGCCGTTCGGCCTCAAGAATTCCGGAGCCACGTTCATGAGGATGATTCAGAAGTGTTTGCTCACTCAAATCAGTCGGAATGTGGAGGCATACATGGATGATATTGTGGTCAAGTCACGGAAGGGTTCCGACCTGCTGACTGACCTTGTTGAAACCTTTGCCAACCTCAGGAGGTATGATATCAAGCTCAATCCGTCAAAGTGCACGTTCGGAGTTCCAGGTGGGAAGTTACTCGGTTTTCTCGTTTCCGAACGGGGAATCGATGCCAATCCTGAAAAAATTGGTACTATACTCCGGATGAAATGTCCTGTGCGTGTGCATGACGTCCAGAAGCTTACAGGATGCTTGGCCGCTTTAAGTCGATTCATATCTCGCCTCGGTGAAAAGGCATTGCCTCTTTACCGACTAATGAAGAAGTCCGACAAGTTCGAGTGGACTCCAGAAGCTGATGCAGTGTTTACAGAGCTCAAAGCTCTGCTCTCCACCCAGCCGGTGCTTGCTGCCCCAATCAGCAAGGAGCCTTTGCTGATTTACATTGCAGCCACAGGACAAGTTGTCAGTACAGTACTTACGGTCGAGCGAGAAGAAGAAGGAAAGGCCTTCAAAGTTCAGCGCCCAGTATATTATGTTTCTGAAGTTTTGACTCCTTCAAAGCAAAGATATCCTCATTACCAGAAGCTTGTATATGGGATTTATATGACCACGAAGAAGGTTGCACATTACTTCTCTGATCATTCCATTACAGTTGTCAGCGACGCTCCACTATCAGAGATTTTGCACAACAGAGATGCAACTGGTCGAGCGGCCAAATGGGCGATTGAACTTCTTCCCCTAGATATCAAGTTTGAGGCAAAGAAAGCTATCAAGTCCCGAGCAATTGCAGATTTTGTCGCCGAGTGGATCGAGCATCAACTTCCGACTCAAGTTCACTCAGAGCACTGGACCATTTTCTTCGATGGATCTAAGATGCTGAATGGTTCCGGTGCTGGGGTAGTATTGGTTTCCCCCCGAGGAGATAAGCTCAGGTACGTTCTCCAGATTCACTTCGATTCCTCCAATAATGAAGCAGAATATGAAGCACTTTTGTATGGGTTGCGCATGGCCATTTCACTCGGCGTCCGTCGCCTCATGGTCTATGGCGACTTAGATTTGGTGGTTAATCAAGTGATGAAAGAATGGGACGTCAGAAGTCCAGCTATGACTGGTTATTGCAATGCAGTGAGAAAGTTAGAGAAGAAATTCGAGGGGTTAGAGCTTCATCACATCCCTCGACTGAAAAATCAAGCGGCTGATGATTTGGCAAAGATAGGCTCCAAGAGAGAAGCCATCCCCAGCAATGTGTTTTTGAAACACATCCACTCGCCATCAGTCCAAGAAGATCCTTTTTCAGATGAAGCCCCGTAGCCAAAGAGTGCCACAGATCCGACTGAAGTTGAAATTCCGGCAGTGGTCGACCTAATCATGGAAGTTTTGGCAATCACCCCTGACTGGACGATACCGTACATCGCGTATATCCTGAGAAAGGAACTCCCGGAGGACGAAGAAGAGGCTCGACAGATCGTCCGTCGATCCAAGGCCTTTACAGTCATAAAGGGACAGTTGTATAGAGAAAGCGCGACTGGAGTCGGTCAGAAGTGTATAACACTAGAAGAAGGTCAGATAATCCTTGATGATATCCACTCGGGGACCTGTGGTCATCATGCGTCCTCTCGGACCATTGTGGCTAAAGCATACCGAGCGGGATTTTATTGGCCAAGAGCGAATGAAATGGCAAAAGAGATAGTCGACAAGTGTGAAGGGTGCCAGTTCTACTCCAACATGTCGCACAAGCCTGCATCAGCCCTGAAGACCATTCCACTTGTCTGGCCCTTCGCTGTTTGGGGACTGGACATGGTTGGCCCATTGAGAACAGGCAGGAGCGGTTTCACACATGTGCTTGTGGCAGTCGACAAGTTTACCAAATGGATTGAAGCTAAGCCTATCAAGAATCTTGATGCTTGCACTGCTATCAGTTTCGTCAGAGAGTTGACATTCATATATGGAGTCCCGCATAGCATCATCATCGACAATGGGTCAAACTTTGATTTAGACAAGTTCAGAGCTTTTTGCGCCTCTCAAGGCACACGAGTCGACTACGCATCGGTCGCCCACCCCCAGTCGAATGGACAAGCAGAAAGGGCAAATGACCTGATTCTCAAAGGACTAAAGCCTCGGCTGATGCGTGATCTCAAGCATGCAATAGGCGCTTGGGTCGACGAGCTTCCGTCGGTTCTGTGGGGATTGAGGACTACCCCGAATCGGTCGACTGGAAGAACTCCGTTCTTTCTGGTTTACGGAGCGGAAGCAGTCCCGCCGAGTGATCTACTTCACAATGCACCCCGAGTCGAGCTTTATACCGAAGATGAAGCAGAACAAGCCCGGCAAGACGCAGTCGACCTCCTGGAAGAATAAAGAAAAATGGCTATGATCCGATCGACCATTTATCAGCAAGACTTGCGTCGATCCCATGCCAGAAATGTGAAGAGTCGAGCCTTCCAAGAAGGAGATTTGGTCCTCCGAGTGGATCAACAGAAACCACACAAGCTCGCTCCTACTTGGGAAGGTCCCTTCATTGTCACCAGAGTCCTCCACAATGGAGCGTATCACCTTTACAATGTCGATCGCCAGATCGATGAGCCACGAGCTTGGAATGCAGAACTGCTCCGCCCCTTTCACACTTGAATTCTCACTCGGATGAGATGTAATAAGAAAACTTCTGTAGTCTATTTATCAAAGAAAAGAGTGTTACAAATTTTCCTATAATTGTTGTTGCTTTTGTTTGCGTGTGAAATCCCCCAGTGGGTGGCTTGGCTGCGAATCCGTTTCGCCTAAGTTTGTAAAAAAAATCCTACCAAGTGGCGAGCCAGACTCCCACTCGGAGGCTTAGTTGCAGCTCAGTGCTCGCCTAAGTGTTTAAAAATCCTGCCGAGTGGTGAGCCAAACTCCCACTCGGAGGCTTAGCTGCAGCCCAGTGCTCGCCTAAGTGTTTAAAAATCCTACCGAGTGGAGAGCAAACCTCCCACTCGGAGGCTTAGCTGCAGCCCAGTGCTCGCCTAAGTGTTTAAAAATCCTACCGAGTGGAAAGCAAACCTCCCACTCGGAGGCTTAGCTGCAGCCCAGTACTCGCCTAAGTGTTTAAAATCCTACCGAGTGGTGAGCCAGACTCCCACTCGGAGGCTTAGCTGCAGCCCAGTGCTCGCCTAAGTGTTTAAAAATCCTACCGAGTGGAGAGAAAACCTCCCACTCGGAGGCTTAGCTGCAGCCCAGTGCTCGCCTAAGTGTTTAAAAATCCTACTGAGTGGTGAGTCAGACTCCCACTCGGAGGCTTAGCTGCAGCCCAGTGCTCGCCTAAGTGTTTAAAAATCCTACCGAGTGGAGAGCAAACCTCCCACTCAGAGGCTTAGCTGCAGCCCAGTGATCACCTAAGTGTTTAAAAAATCCTACCGAGTGGTGAGCCAGACTCCCACTCGGAGGCTTAGATGCAGCCCAATGCACGCCTAAGTGTTTAAAAATCCTACCGAGTGGAGAGCAAACCTCCCACTCGGAGGCTTAGCTGCAGCCCAGTGCTCGCCTAAGTGTTTAAAAATCCTACCGAGTGGTGAGCCAGACTCCCACTCGGAGGCTTAGCTGCAGCCCAGTGCTCGCCTAAGTGTTTAAAAATCCTACCGAGTGGTGAGCCAGACTCCCACTCGGAGGCTTAGCTGCAGCCCAGTGCTCGCCTAAGTGTTTAAAAATCCTATCGAGTGGAGAGCAGACCTCCCACTCGGGGGCTTAGCTGCAGTCCAGTACTCGCCTAAGTTTGAAAAAATCCTACCGAGTGGATAGCAGACCTCCCACTCGGGGGCTTAGTTGTAGTCCAGTACTCGCCTAAGTTTGAAAAATCCTACCGAGTGGAGAGCAGACCTTCCACTCGGAGGCTTAGCTGCAGCCCAGTGCTCGCCTAAGTACGGAACACATCCCAATCCGCAAGGACAACGAGGTGCAAATCGACTGCTACCTTCTCCTTCGGAGTTGCACCACAAATACAAAGTTATTTCGAGTGAAGAACAAGTTCCACTCGATAGATAATTCATGAAGATATTCAACGATAAATCAAGTTCAGATAAGATCCAAAGGTTCTAGACCACAGATCAAAGTACTCGAGCCTCCAGCTCGACAGAATTTAACGGTTACAAAATCCACTCGACATTCCGAGGCAAATTTAAAGTGAAGCATAAAAGTTTTTATTCCTCATGCGGAGGACTGGAAGGGGCGACGAACTCGTCCAAGTCGATCCCGTCTGCAATGCGAGTGGCAGCAGCAATGAAAGTCTCCATGATGTCTTGAAAGTTGTGCTTCAGCAATGAAAGTCTCCATGATGTCTTGAAAGTTGTGCTTCCTGGTATTAGCAACTTGGATGGCGGCCAACTTTTCTTCTCGCGCCTCCTTGCAGTGGACGTGGACCAGAGACAGAGCGACGTCAGCGCCACATCTAGCAGAAGATTTCTTCCATTCCGCCACTCGACCTGGGACTTCATTCAGTCGAGTCATCAGGGACTCGAGGTCATTCTGAAGCGCCATCCTAGGCCAGAGCGACGTGTCGATCCGTGACATCGCAACCTTCAACCGAGCAAGATAGTCAACAACGCCGGCAACACGAGATTCCAGTCGGAGCATGTTCATAGCAGCCTCGTCCTTCACTGGAGAATTGATGGGGTCCAAGTCTGTCTCCACTCGACTGGTCTCCTCTTTGAAGTTCTGGCAGAATTCTGTAAACACAATTCAAGGATAAGTCAGTGGCTCTACGCAGATTTGGTAACTGCAAGTCAGTCGGGCCGGAGTAATTACCCTCGAGCATGACGAACAGCTTCTTGGCGAGTCCACCGAGATAAGCCTCCAGATTGTT
Organism: Triticum urartu; assembly: GCF_056163025.1. Taxonomy (NCBI): domain Eukaryota; kingdom Viridiplantae; phylum Streptophyta; class Magnoliopsida; order Poales; family Poaceae; genus Triticum; species Triticum urartu. Next base: position 431,547,910 of record NC_141874.1, read on the forward strand.
CCTCTTCCCCGCCAGTTCACTTGCCTTATCATTCAGAGCTATATTGCCATTCTTCAGACAGCTGGCCTCTCGATTAGCCGCGTCAAGAGCAGATTTCAGCCTGGAGTTTTCCTTTCCAAGAGTATCGACTGAAGCCAGTTTTTCTTCAGCAAGCTTCGTTTTGTTCAGGGCCTCCTTCTGCGCTTCGGCAAGGTCTTGATCCTTCCTCTTCAGAGCCTCCTCCATTTTGTCTACGAAACAACAAGTGAGATCAACATCGAGGACGGCCAGAAAGAAAGGACAGTCGACAAAAGCTCACCAGCCATACCTTTTGCTTCGTCCCTCGCCTTCTGCAAGTTCTCCTGAGCAAGCTTCAAGGTAAGGTTCAGCTGGATCTGTTTGTTCTCCAACTCAGTGTAGCGAGCCACAAGTTCGCAGGATTTCTGCAAAAAATCAGTCGACAGACATCGAAGATAAGTTGCTTCCGAGTAACCAAGAGACAATGATGGCGTTTCTAAGACTACAGCCGAATCAAAAACATTCGACAGTAGTCTCGGGGACTACACCCAGTGGATGCACTCAGCGTGCCCCCACTGGTTCGACCAAAAAAAAAATAAAAAAATCGACTGCCCGCAGCCGACCGTGTATAGTTCCATTCGACATGGCCTGACCAGACCGAGTGAAGAAGTTCAGCTAAAGCAACACAATATAAAGACTACAGTCGACTGCCAGCAGTCCATCGTAGTCTCGGGGACTACACCCAGTGGGTGCACTTAGCGTGCCCCCACTCGTCAAAAAGATTAATAGACACACCCAGTGGGCGTACAGATATAAAGATCTTTGGAAAAGAGATTCTTCAGATAGCATATCCTAACAGAACAAGCGGTGAATCGACTGACCTGGACGTTGCTCTGAAGAGCTGAGCTCGCGTCATAAGCTGCTTGGCTGGCTTCCCGAACCACCTTCACTTGCTCCATCATGATCCCCGCCTGGCGTATAGCCTCTTTAGCGGCACCCACTTGGTCCTCAGGGACGTGGTGTGTGGCAAAAAGCGAAGGCGGATTTGCAGTCGACGTCGAAGGCCGGACACTCGTCAGAGGTTCAGCGAAGGTCATAGAAACCCGAGTGGTATCACCACCCTCCCGGACTGCAGCCTCAGGCGCCGGAGTAGTTTGTGGGGTCTTGCCAGCCGGCGCCCTCCTGTCCCTTCGCGCCCTCAGCGACACTTCGTCATCATCATCAGGGAGGTCAATGACATGAGGAGGAGCTACAAGAAAAATCCAATCGACCGGAATTATAAGAAATTGTCAGTCGACTAAAAGCAGAGCATCAGTAATCGTACCGGGGTTGGAGGTAACAACGTCTTCCATCTCTTGATCATCGTCCTTGGCAGAGATCTCCGAGGTGGCAGCACTGCAAATTTCGAAAGTCAGTCAGCTTATTCAATGAGTCGACCAAGAGTCCATCACGTTCGACAAAGGAAAACAAATTCTACTATTACCCAGAAATGGTGGGGACAGTCATCTTCATCTTGGGCAGAGCCTTGGGCGGCTTGGATGGCGTCGCGCATGGGTGCTTGGGAGCTTTTTCTGTCGGCGCTGGAGATGAGGTCCGAGGGCGCTTCGACGACTGCCCAACAGGGACAGTCGCCTTACCACGTTCCCGCGCAGGGTCGTGTGTAAGCTTGGATCGCCGTTCCGAGCGGGGAGGTTCGAATTCTTCCTCCTCTTCATTGGAGTCGTCGTCGTCATCCCCCTCTCCTTCGCCGTCAGATTCCCACTCTTCTCCCTCGTCTCCACTTTCGCCTCCACTCGCCTCTCCTTCCTCGGCCTGCTCCTGTGCTCCATTGGGTGTCGAGTACATCTCAGTAGTGGCCTAGAGGACAACAAACGAGACAAAAGTCAATCGACTGATCCAAAAAGAACAAATAAAGAAAGCAAGATCACAGTCGGAAACGCAAGGTCAGACCTTGTCCACTTCGTATGTTTGGTCGAGTGGAGGAATCCTCCTGGCTCCTCGGGGGTTGTCCTTGTTCCCTGTGATACTCGACAGCCACCCTTCCAACATCTTGTCAGTGACCTCCTCTGGGTGAATCCGAGTGGTGTCTTCGAGACCCGAGTACAGCCACATCGGGTGGTCACGAGCCTAAAGCGGTTGGATGCGCCTCCGAAGGAAGACTTCCAACAAGTCCATGCCAGTCACACCCTCGCAGACAAGCTGAACCACTCGACCGACCAGCACCTTGACTTGCGCCTTTTCCTCCGGCGTCACTTTCAGAGAGGCAGGTTTTTGTGCTCGATTCAGAGAAAAAGGGGGAAGCCCAGTCGACTGTCCTGGGGTCACCTGGTCTTTACAGTAAAACCAAGTCGACTGCCACCCACGGACTGACTCGGGAAAAGTGATAGACGGAAAGGAACTTTTTCCCCTCATCTGGATCGCCAGACCCCCGCATAGCTGGATCACCTCCGTCCGTTCGTCACTCGACTTGGCCTTCTTGACCGACTGAGAGCAGCAAGTGAAAATGTGCTTGAAGGTCCCCAATGGGGGCGGCAACCCAAGAAGTTTTCACACAAGGAAACGAAAGCAGCAAGATACACAATAGAATTGGGAGTAAAGTGATGGAGCTGCGCTCCGAAGAAGTTCAAGAAGCTCTGGAAAAAAGAATGAGGAGGCAGAGAGAATCCACGATCGATATGGGTGGCGAGGAGGACGCACTCACCATCAAGAGGCTGGGGCTCGACTTCTTTCCCCGGGAGGCGCGTAGATTCGTGGGGAATGAATCCCCCCTCGATCAGATCATCGAGATCATCCTGCCAAATCACCGACGACATCCAGTCGCCCTGGATCCAATCCTTGGGCAGAGCAGTCCTCAAGGAAGATCCGCCCCGAGCGGACTTCTTCCCCTTCCCCTGCACCGCCGCCTTCTTCGCGCGCTCCAGAGCCGACGTCTTCTCCTTCACCACCGTTGCCGGCGAAGCTCGAACAGACCTACGGCACCAAGGTGGGAGCGGAGGTGGCGGAGGATCTTGTGAAGGAAGGGGGAAAAGTGAAGGCACACTGTTCGGGGGTCCCGAGCCGGCAGCTTATAAGAGGTCGCTTCCGAGTGGCTGACTGGTAGGCCCAGGCAATCCCGTCAAATCCCGCAACGGGCGCGCGTGCGATACGTGGCGAAAAAGGTGGCGCGGGGATCGAGGAGCTTCCGTCCTATCCCATCCGATTACTGCGGCCGCCCCCGTCCCGCGCGCTTCCCGAAATTCAAATCCCGCAAAATTCACGGGCCGCAGAACAACTCATCAAACAGAAGATCCCTTTCGCACCATCACTCGGAACTTCGCAAGTAAAGAAATTCACTCGACAAGAGGCCAAGAATGGATCAAGGCGCTGAAAGAAGTTGACGACATCATCCGTGACAATTGATCCAAAACAAGACGTTCATATAACATGAAAAACCAGTCAGAAAGATCCCCAACTCCTTTCCCACTCGAACCTCGATCCATTCGGGGGCTAATGATGAAGCTATGTACCTAGGATAGGGGCATGGACCTGTCCTAAGTACCCTACCCAAGGACATCCCTAGAAGAAGTCACCTTTCAATCGACTTGGAGGTATCCCACTCGACAGATTCAAGACACTCGACCACGAAGCAATCACTCGACCAAATTCCAACCACTCGACTGCCAGGAGATCTAAAGTCACCCTGCACGCAAACGGTCGGTCATTAAGTAGCTTTTATGGTCATCATAGCACTTTATTAGGGGCGTTACCAGTAACCCCCAGTCTTAATGAACTTTAAACCTTGCATTACTGAGGGCTGGAGGGGCCTGGCGAACTCTATATAAGCCACCCCCCTCCTCAGTATCAAGGGTTGGCACCCCTGTTATTCATACACACATAAATCAGTCGACCGCTTCCGGGCACCGAGACGTAGGGCTGTTACTTCCTCCGAGAAGGGCCTGAACTCGTAATCCTCGTGTGCTTACAACTCCTCCATAGCTAAGATCTAGCCTCTCCATACATACCCCCCTACATCGCTGTCAGAGTTAGAACCATGACACACGCCGCTTCGCTGCTGCCGCAAGCACCGGCCACACTCCCCGCCGCAAGCAGCCGAAATGATGGAACTCCATGCCATCATAAGCCATTCCAGATGTTGAATTAAGGCTAGTACGACATCCCATATTTTAGGATTGCACCCGGAAGATTGCACTCAACTCGCCAGTTGAAACCAAGATTAATAATACAGATACAAAGAAAACAAAGATAAGTAGGAATAGGATGTTGATGGCCTGCTCATCTTGGTCCCTCTAGACCCAAAAAGTTCGTTACCTTTGTAGAAAAAAGATTTTGTGGTTCTCCTGGTATCTAGCACCAGCGACAATTTCCTATTGTGGCGACACCCCGACATGGCCCTACTTAAGCTCCTTCTCGTTCTTGCTTTGGTTCTGGTCCGACAAACCATACCATATTCCAAATATTTTTACACTGTAGCATCCTAAAAGTTCTCATGTCTTCCAGTACATTATCTTTTGTAGAATCATCATATATAGCTCTTAGTCTATGTCCTCCCAACCTAATGCAAAATGAACAAAATCAGATATCTATACATCAGTACACAACTTAGCATATACTCCCGCCATCCCATAATATAAGAACATTTTTTAAGCTATATCATGGGAGGGAGTAGTAGACAGAGTACTGTTTCAAATAATGGTCCCTAAGAGTAAGGTTAACGTCCCCAACCAGACTTGTGAGCATCTTCGAGCAACATACAAGCCACAGGAGTGTAATTGGATATCACAAGTGTCAAATCAGTAGCTGAGCATAGCATCTCTACAGTGACTAATAAAACCAAAATAAATTTTAACATACCACCGGTCCTACAACAGTGGTTGATAGTGAATTTGGTAGACACCCATAAATGACAGTTTAGCAGTGTCTCCGACTCTCTATACATTTTGAGTCCCATGTTTTCAGCATTTGATATCTCCTTGGATACAATGAAATTTATGCTTCACAGGGGGATCTGCACAAAATAAATGAAAAACACTTAAGTTTCTCATCCTTGTAAGAAGAGGTAATTCTATCAAGAACTTACTAAGGGCATTCAATCAATTCAATTCATGAAAAGTTGTGTCCGTTGGAGCTTGTTATGCCAACTAAACCATGTTGACCGACCCCAATAAGCATATGCACTCACGTTCTCTACTCACATAACAGAGTTATGTCTGATTCTCCTGTTTGTTGTACTCCCTCCGTTTCTAAATATAAGCTATTTTAGATAATTCAATAGGGACTATATATGGATGTATATAAACATTTTTATTGTGTAGATTCACTCATTTTGCTTCGTATGTGGTCCATATTAAAATATTTAAAAGGTCTTATATTTAGGAACGGAGGGAGTAATTCTTTATCCCCGTTAGAAATTGATGGCCAGGGATCAAATGAGAAATGAATATAACCTTGAAGAACAACATCAAATAGACCTTACTCATTCTCAGGTAATTAAAACCAAGGGAGGGTTCCTGTAGGATAACTATATTCACCTTCCAGTCTTTGCATCCATCTAAGCCCCAAAATTGATTGACATAACCAGCCAGAGAACGCACCTGCCCTACTTCCCAAAAAGGAGGAATGCCAGAGAGCAGAATGTACAGTATAACTCCAGCACTCCATATGCAATTATCGGCTCCATATATCCGCTTCAGCACCTCCGGAGCCACATAATAGGCACTCCCAGGAATATCCCTGAACTTCTCATCTGCATTTCCATTATATCCCATTTAATCTTAAGCACTGCATGAGCTTAGTTGCCAGAATTTAATTCAGGTAGCACTACATATACAATTGTAAATTGTAGAGACAACATGAACTAAGGGGAATAGTTGAGGTTTCTTCCCTTGTCCCTTCTCAAATAGTATGTTCAGTTAACCAATTAATTACTCACCAGCTTGAAGGAGACGGAGAGGCTGAAATCAGTGGGCTTGAAAAAACACATACATGTACAGTTGTCCAACAAGTTGACTGAAACATGCATCACAATACATCGTCAATGGTTTTCTCCTTGCTTCATCTTACCAACACGCAGCGCAATACATCATCAATGAAATGAGATTTCAACTCTCCAAGAACGCTACTTAATGAGTTTAAGAGGTTTTGGCCCAGCATTGACTGAAACTGTTTCTGAGAAATTAGACCTACACCGAGATTGAACAATATAAAGAGTATTCCCTGGAGTAAATACTGGCTCTAAAAATTGTCTAAACGAAATCGGCGCGTCAGAGCCCTGAGATAAACAGACCCAATAAAAAACTCCATACATTAACAACTGTATGATCTAGCTGGGTGCACAAATAGGTTTTAAAGAAACTCACAGGAACAATCTTGGAGAGCGTAAGTAGATATTCAGTCAAATTAAAAGGCGAAGTCAGAGCAGGGAATAGTTGATCCGAAAGACATGCCGTTCCAATGCACAAACATCCATATGCGTGTTCAGGAAGAAGAAAAGCACAAAGATGTCATCTCCTATAGCTAGCTAATGTACTATGGTAAAGATCGTACATACTTTGGGCGAGCGAGCATTGCATAAAAGAACAAACACCTTAAACTACAGAGGGCATAGACAACAAAGAACACCTAGTCACAGAGGCGACACTCACCAGCAAGCAAGCAGCGCATGCACAACGCAACCATCTTAACCCCTTTACTCACTTCATCGTGTAGTTGAACTGCTTACACCCCAGGCACTGCACCTCGTCGTCCCTAAGGTGCTCAACGGCCAGCTAGACGAAGGTATTCTTTGAGGTCGCACCGGATGCAGCAGAACACCGGTATACTAAGCATCGGCTAGCTCGGAGGTGTGCCCTGCATGCACCACCCAATCATGAGGTTACCAGGGTGTCAGATCACAAACTATTAGTTAGTTTTGCAATGCACTGGAAAAGACCATATATTACAAAATAAGCTCATCTCCCTGCGGCAATATCGCTAACAGTTCAGAAATATTACAAAATAACACAATAGCACATGCAGTAGCAGTAGCAAGCAACATTCCCTGCACTCTTCCATCTAGTGACCATCCTCTCCCTGCTACCTCAACCACCACCCCCACCCCCACACCAAAAGCTCATCTGTACACTGGATCCATGTGATCTCTCAGTTCTCTCTGCTCTCTCACGCAGAAAACACAACAACAAGCAAGCCTCTCTAGCCTCCCCTAATCCAACTAAATCAGAGGGGAAATCTCTATTACCTGGTGGCTAGTGGCTTGTACCTGATGGATCCATAACTGGGTGGATGGATCTCCGGCTCGCGGTAGTATGTGTGTTTTCAAACTCGCGTGAAGAAGAAATGTGTACGTGTACGAGAGGTTGAGAGCTTTACAGCAGGAACACGCCATGGAGCCTGTCTCCTCTGCATCCTTCATTCATCTCGTTCTTTGAAGAAGACAGGCATCCCTCACACATGTCGGCGGCGGCAACGAAGAGGCGGTGATGGTGGAGGCAGTGGCCCATCCCGGCCGGAGATCTCGCCCGCCGCCTGATGGACGTCCTCCGCGCCGAAGAGCCGGTCGATGTGGGAGCATGAGGCCGAAGTAGGCCGTGAAGCGGGCGACGGCGTGGGAGAAGAGATTGTTGAGCGCGAGGGAGACGGCGAGCTCGCCCCCGCCCTCCTCCGCCAGAGAGAGCTCGCCGGCGGCGGGGCTCCGCCGCTGCTGCTATGCTCGGGAGCGGGAGCGGCGCCCCGGCGCGCACATCGTGGAGAGCCTGGCCAGCGGCGGCGGCTCCACTCGGTCCTCGGCGGCAGCGGATCGACTCGTATCTTGGCGGTGGCTCGTCTTGGATCTCGGCGGCGGCTCGTATTGGGGGCTGGGCGTCTTTGAGAGATCGTGGGCTAGAATACATAGATCGAGGGGAGCCTCGCTGGCTGTTTTTTGCTACGTGCGGGGAAGGGACGAGAAAACCGTCGAAAAAAACCAGTGAAGAAAAACCGGACAAAAATAGTGGGATGAAAATAAAACCCGGAACACGACCTACCAACTGAGACATTAGGAGTAGAGATGATCCGGCAACCCCGAAGTGACAATAATCGGGACCACTCCCGGTGATGACCGTAGTTTGACGAGTTCATGTATTCACTATGAGTTAATGCTTTGTTCTGGTACTCTATTAAAAGGAGGCCTTAATATCTCTTAGTTTCCAATAGGACCCCGCTGCCACGGGAGGGTAGGACAAAATATGTCATGCAAGTTCTTTCCATAAGCACGTATGACTATATTCGGAATACATGCCTACATTACATTGATGAACTAGAGCTAGTTCTGTGTCACCCTAGGTTATGACTGTTACATGATGAACCGCATCCGGCATAATTCTCCATCACCAATCCATTGCCTACGAGCTTTCCATATATTGTTCTTCGCTTATTTACTTTTCCGTTGCTATTGTTATCATCACTATAAAACACCAAAAATATTACTTTTGCTACCATTACCTTTCACCACCATTACCACTACTATCATATTACTTTGCTACTAAACACTTTGCTGCAGATATTAAGTTTCCAGGTGTGGTTGAATTGACAACTCAGCTGCTAATACTTGAGAATATTCTTTGGCTCCCCTTGTGTCGAATCAATAAATTTGGGTTGAATACTCTACCCTCGAAAACGGTTGCGATCCCCAATACTTGTGGGTTATCAAGACTATTTTCTGGCGCCGTTGCCGGGGAGCATAGCTCTATTCTCTGAGTCACTTGGGATTTATATCTGCTTATCATTATGAAGAACTTGAAAGATCCAAGAACCAAGATTTATCCCTCAACTACGAGGGGAGGTAAGGAACCGCCATCTAGCTCTGCACTTGATTCACCTTCTATTTTGAGTAAGCTTGCGACACCTAAACCTGCTTCTGCTATTAATTCTAATATGTCGCATGTTATTGATGATGCCACTTCTGCTATGCATGATACTTATGATGAAACTACTTCTATGCTTGATACTACTGCGCCACTTGGTGAATTTCTTGATGAACAACTTGCTAGGGCTAGAGAGAATGAAATTATTGAAATTGATAATATTGATGAAAGTGATGATGAAGATTCTCCCCCTAGATATGAATTGCCTGTTGTTCCTGAAGGTTATGTTATGGATGAAGAAACTTCTAGAGACTTTCTTGCTTGCAATGATAGGAGTGATCTTAAGAAACTATTAGCTAAGCTGAAACAAAAATCTCTGAATGCTAGAATGAAGTATGACCCTGCTTATGCTACTTCACCTATCTTTATTACTGATAAGGATTATGATTTCTCTGTCGACCCTGAGATAATTACTTTGGTTGAATCTGATCCTTTTTATGGCTATGAATCTGAAACTGTTGTGGCACATCTTACTAAATTAAATGATATAGCCACCCTGTTCACTAATGATGAGAAAACTCGCTATTATTATATCCTTAAATTATTTCCATTCTCATTAAAGGGTGATGCTAAGATATGATTTAATTCTCTTGATCTTGGTTGTGTGCGTAGTCCCCAGGATATGATTTATTACTTCTCTGCTAAATATTTCCCTGCTCATAAGAAACAAGATGCTTTAAGGGAAATATATAACTTTGTGCAAATTGAAGAAGAGAGTCTCCCACAAGCTTGGGGGAGGCTTCTCCAATTACTTAATGCTTTGCCTAATCATCCTCTTCAGAAAAATTAAATACTTGATATCTTTTATAATGGACTAACCGATGCTTCCAGAGACCACCTGGATAGTTGTGCTGGTTGTGTTTTCAGGGAAAGAACACCAGATGAAGCTGAAATTTTATTGAACTATATGTTAACTAATGAAATAATTGGACACTTCCTAATCCATTTCCTGATCCAATTCCTGAACCAACTCCTAAGCCAACTCCGAAGAAAAGGGGTGTTCTATTTCTCAGTCCTGAAGATATGCAAGAGGCAAACAAATCTATGAAAGAAAAAGGTATTAAAGCTGAAGATGTTAATAATTTACCTCCTATTGAAGAAATACATGGTCTTAATTTACCGCCTGTTGAAGAAATACATGGTCTTGATAACCCGACACAGGTAGTAAAGGTAAATTCTCTCTATAGATATGATAAAGCTGAAATCCCATTTATTAAGTTTTCTAGCCCATGCTTGGATGAGTTTGATGACTTTATGGTTAAACAAGAAAAACTCAATGCTTATGTTGGTAGACAATTGAAACACAATGCTGATATGCTTGAACACTTGGGTGATTATATGGCTAATGTTAAAGGTGAACTTAAACTTATTAGTAAACACGCTTCTATGGTTACCACTCTAGTAGAACAAGTACTTAAAGCTCAGAATGATTTGCTCAATGAATTAAATAGTAAGAAAAATGATAATTGAGGGAGTCCTGGATTAGGGGGTGTTCGGGTAGCCGGACTATACCTTCAGCCGGACTCCTGGACTATGAAGATACAAGATTGAAGACTTCGTCCCGTGTCCGGATGGGACTTTCCTTGACGTGGAAGGCAAGCTTGGCGATGAGGATATTCAAGATCTCCTACCATTGTAACCGACTCTATGTAACCCTAACCCTATCCGGTGTCTATATAGACCGGAGGGTTGTAGTCCGTAGGCAATCAACTCCATATACAACAATCATACCATAGGCTAGCTTCTAGGGTTTAGCCTCCTTGATCTCGTGGTAGATCTATTATTGTACTACCCATATCATCAATATTAATCAAGCAGGATGTAGGGTTTTACCTCCATCAAGAGGGCCCGAATCTGGGTAAAACATCGCGTTCCCTGCCTCCTGTTACCATCCGGCCTAGACGCACAGTTCGGGACCCCCTACCCGAGATCCGCCGGTTTTGACACCGACAATAATGATGTTAGACTTACGACTAGAGGTGGTAAAATGACTCAGGAACCTTTGTATCCTGAGGTCCATCCTAAGAGAATTGAGCAAGATTCTCAGAGAACTAATATTGATGCACCTAGTCCTTCTAAGAGGAAGAAAAAGAAAAATGATAGGACTTTGCATGCTTCTAGTGAACCTATTGATGACACACCTGAGAATCCCAATGATATTTCTATTTCTGATGCTAAAACACAATCTGGTAATGAACATGAACCTAGTAATAATGTTAATGATGATGTTCATGTTGATGCTCAACCTAGCAATAATAATGATGTAGAGATTGAACCTGTTGTTGATCTTGATAACCCACAATCAAAGAATCAACGTTATGACAAGAGAGACTTTGTTGCTAGGAAGCACGGTAAAGAAAGAGAACAATGGGTTCAGAAACCCATGCCTTTTTCTCCTAAACCATCCAAGAAAAAGGATGATGAGGATTTTGAGCGCTTTGCTGAAATGATTAGACCTATCTTCTTGCGTATGCGTTTGACTGATATACTTAAAACGAATCCTTATGCTAAGTACATGAAAGATATTGTTACTAATAAAAGAAAGATACCGAAAGCTGAAATTTCCACCATGCTTGCTAATTATACTTTTAAGGGTGGAATACCTAAGAAACCAGGAGATCCCGGAGTACCAACTATACCATGCTCCATTAAAAGAAACTATGTTAAAACTGCTTTATGTGATCTTGGAGCCGGTGTTAGTGTTATGCCTCTCTCTTTATATCATAGAATTGATTTGAATAAGTTGACACCTACTGAAATATCCTTGCAAATGGCTGATAAATCAACTACTATACCTGTCGGTATTTGTGAGGATGTGCCTGTTGTGGTTGCAAACGTTACTATTTTAACGGACTTTGTTATTCTTGATATTCCAGAGGACGATAGTATGTCTATTATTCTTGGAAGACCCTTTTTGAATATTGTAGGGGCTGTTATTGATTGCACCAAAGGCAATGTCACTTTTCATGTTAATGGTAATGAGCATACGGTACACCCCGAGGAAACACCCTCAAGTCCACAGTATCAATTCTATTGGAAAAATTCCATCGATTATTTTTGGAGGTTTTGAATTTCCTCTTCCTACTGTCAAGAAGAAATATGATATACTTATTGTTGGGGACATGCATATCCCCGTTGAGGTAACCTAGTGTTATTCAAAAATTCTCCGGTTCCATGTTATTCGAAATGAGTTTGTTAACAAGATCTGATCAACCTTGTTAGTGGATTCCTTTTGATGAGCATGAGATGGATGAATTTAGAAAACACAACTCTCTGTACCCTCTTTTTACTTTCTGTTATTTATATTAAATAAAGCAGAAATAGTAATTTCTGTCTGTGATACGTCTCCAGCGTATCTACAATTTTTGATTGCTCCATGCTATATTATCTACTGTTTTGGACTATATTGGGTTTTATTTTCCACTTTTATATTATTTTTGGGACTAACCTATTAACCGGAGGCCTAGCCCAGAATTGCTGTTTTTTTTGCCTATTTCAGTGTTTCGGATAAACAGAATATCAAACGGAGTCCAAACGGAATAAAATCTTCGGAAACGTGATTTTCTCGCCGAACGTGATCCAGGAGACTTGGACCCTACTACAAGGGATCAAAGAGGTGGTCACGAGGGTGGGGGGCGCGCCCCCCTACCTCGTGGGCCCCTCGGTGCTCCACCGACGTACTCCTTCCTCCTATATATACACATGTACCCCCAAACGATCAGAACAGGAGACAAAACCCTAATTCCATCGCCGCAACTTTCTGTATCCACGAGATCCCATCTTGGGGCATGTTCCGGAGCTCCGCCGGAAGAGGGCCGTCATCACGGAGGGCTTCTACATCATCCTAGCCCCTCCGATGACGTGTGAGTAGTTTACCTCAGACCTCCGGGTCCATAGTTAGTAGCTAGATGGCTTCTTCTCTCTCTTTGAATCTCAATACAAAGTTCTCCCCCTCTCTCGTGGAGATCTATTCGATGTAATCTTCTTTTTGCGGTGTGTTTGTTGAGACCGATGAATTGTGGGTTTATGATCAAGTCTATCTATGAATAATATTTGAATCTTCTCTGAATTCTTTTATGCATGATTGGTTATCTTTGCAAGTCTCTTCGAATTATCCGTTTGGTTTGGCCAACTAGATTGGTAGTTCTTGCCATGGGAGAAGTGCTTAGCTTTGGGTTCGATCTTGCAGTGTCCTTACCCAGTGACAGAAGGGGCAGCAAGGCACGTATTGTATCGTTGCCATCGAGGATAACAAGATGGGGTTTATTTCATATTGCATGAATTTATCTCTCTACATCATGTCATCTTGCTTAAGGCGTTACTCTGTTTTTAACTTAATACTCTAGATGCATGCTGGATAGCGGTCGATGAGTGGAGTAATAGTAGTAGATGCAGAATCGTTTCGATCTACTTGTCACGGACGTGATGCCTATATACATGATCATGCCTAGATATTCTCATAATTATGCACCATTCTATCAATTGCTTAACAGTAATTTGTTCACCCACCGTAGAATACTTATGCTCTTGAGAGAAGCCACTAGTGAAACCTATGGCCCCCGGGTCTATTCTCATCATATCAATCTCCATCACTTTTATATTGCTTTGCTATTTGCTTTGCTTTTACTTTTTACTTTGCATCTTTATATCAAAAATACCAAAAATATTCTATCTATCAGATCTCACTCTCGTAAGTGACCGTGAAGGGCTTGACAACCCCTAATCGTGTTGGTTGCGAGTAGCTATCGCTTTGTGCAGGTACGAGGGACTTGAGCGTGGGCTCCTACTGGATTGATACCTTGGTTCTCAAAAACTGAGGGAAATACTTACGCTACTCTGCTGCATCATCCCTTCCTCTTTGGGGAAAACCAACGCAAGCTCAAGACGTAGCAGTCTGTTTTCTGAATTATCAATGCAATAAAAAATACCCAAAAAATAAAAGTTCTTCAAATGCCCTGAAATTTAAATATGTTTTTTTCTAGAATATTTGAGAATATCTGGCAGTGAAAACACAGCGGGGGGAGCAAGCACCTGGCCACGAGGGTCCAGGGCACGCCCCTACCTCGTGGGCCCATGATGACTCCCCTCCACTTATTTTGGCTACCACACACTCCTTCTTCGTGCCACAAACATCACCAACCAGCTCAAACCCGAGTCCAAGCTCATTTTGCTACCATTTTCGATCTCCTTGCTCAAAGCTCCATTCAAAAAACTGCTTTGGGGGATTGTTCCTTGGTATGTGACTCCTCCAATGGTCCAATTAGTTTTTGTTCTAGTGCTTTATTCATTGCATATTTTTGCTGCTTAGGTGACCCTGTTCTTGAGCTTGCATGTCAAATTTATGTGGTCAAAAGTAGTTTTGATGCATGATATTGCCTCTAGGCACTTGTAGGAGTAGTTACTATCAATTTTTTTGAGTTTGGTTCACTTTTATTTTGAAGTTGCTAAAAATTTCAGAAATTTTCAGAAAAAGATGAAGAGATTTTTGAGGGGCTCATCGAGCCGAAGCTCGAAGGATAAGCAAAGTCAGGAGGATAAGAGGCCCAAATATAATCTTCCTCGCACCGCGGAGGTTCAGCCAAGTGAATGGCCTTGTGATGATTTCTTGAGAGCAGCCGAGATTTATGATGATTTCTATGAATTGGCTGAGAATGCAGGCCTCACCGCCTTCCTCCATGACCAACGCGAACAATATCTCTTACTCACCAATATCTTTGTGCAAAACTTTCATTTCCATGCTAGGAGCTCACCACCTACGACGGAATTTTGTTTATATGATGAGCATAAGGAGATGTCACTTCATGATTTTTATCGGGTTTGTTTGATACCTTTTGAGGGTAGCGTAGAGCAACCACATCGTGATGATGTGGATGGGTTTATTGATACCATTGCTGTAGGGGAAACGAGGAAGGTTTCCGACGCACGAATTACTAGCATACACTTTCCTGTTCTACGTTACTTTGCTACATTTGCTAGTAGATGCTTAATTGGGCGCGGAAACTGTGGAAACCTGAGTGCCCTTGATATTGTTATTTTGTGCCATGCCTTATTTCGTGATGACACATTTAGTATGGGCGCTATTGTTGCAAAACGGTTAAATCTTAACCGTACTAAGGGCCCCGTCCTTGGAGGCATCTTCGCCTTGCGCCTCGCTGCACACTTTAACATACCTATTAGGCATTATGAGAAGGAAGAGAAATTGCTACCTCCTGTTTATCTAGATTATAAGAGTATGGTAGCACATGATTTTATTGTTAAGAATAGGGAAAAGGCGCTTAATTAAAAATTAATATTTGTTAAAAATCATCCTGAGACTATTACCCCGCCTGCTCCTTCCTTGTTTGATTTATCTGCAGGCAAGTACCTTGTTCCGTTGGAGGCCATTCACGCCTACCGGAACCCTACATCAGCTACAGAGCTAGAGCCGGAACCACAATTTGATCCTCCATGACAGTCTGATTACCAGTGGGATCCGGAGGTGATTGCCAACTAGTGGCAATCTGAGACTTCTTCATAGTATGACCCCAACTATTACTTTGGATATCCGCGAGGCCAGCCATGGCCATAAACCAACTTAGGCCAAAAGCCTAAGCTTGGGGGAGTATGTATTTCTCACCGACATTACATTCATGTTCACACACTCATTGCTAGTTGTCGGTGCTCATACTTTTTGATTGTATCATCCATGGTAGTTTATTTTCCTTTTCATGCTTTCTTCTTGTGTGTTTAATAAACCTTAAGAAAAACAAAAAAAATAGTTGTAGCTTTTAATTAGTTTACTTTCCATGCTTGTAGTAGTAACTAAAAAGAAAACCCAAAAATATTCCTTGTTCTTCTTTTGCTGGTTGGGAGCTTTCCCGTGTAAATAGTTTCATTTCTTTCTTGTTCTTTGGGGGTCGAGAGGAGAAGACCATAATTAAAATGTTAAAGTGGCTCTTATATGCATTATTGTTGATCTAACAAAGAACCCATATTACCTTGTCTTCTCTCTTGAATTGAATGCTTGCAGATTCTAGCTTAGTCCAATGCGCGTGCACTATTATTATTATCCACACTATTCGGTCGTGCAAGTGAAAGGCAATAATGATGATTATATGATGAACTTATTGAGATGAGAAAAGCTGGTATGAACTCGACCTCTCTTGTTTTTGTAAATATGATTAGTCCATTGTTCCTGATTCAGCCTATTATGAATAAACATGTTTGCAATGACAATTAGAGATTATAGTTGCTTATGCCATGCTTAATTAGCTAGGAGCTTATAATGGTTTACCTTGCGTGCCAACATGCTATTAAAATGGTTGTGATGTGGTATGATAGGGTGGTATCCTCTTTTGAACGATTCGAGTGGCTTAACTTGGCACATGTTCACGCATGTAGTTGAAACAAAATCAACATAGCCTCTATGATATTTATGTTCATGGTGCATTATATCCTACTCATGCTTGCATTCGGTGTTGATTAATTTTAATGCATGTTCATGGCTGTTGTCGCTCTCTAGCTGGTCACTTCCCAGTCTTTTGCTAGCCTTCACCTCTACTAAGCGGGAATACTTCTTGTGCATCCAATTCCATAAACCCCAAAGTTATTCCATATGAGTCCACCATACCTACTTATATACGGTATCTACTTGCCGTCCCGAGTAAATTTGTATGTGCCAAACTCTAAACCTTCAAATAATCATTCTGTTTTGTATTCTCGAATAACTCATGTATCAACTAGGGTTGCCCGTATCTTCCATGTTAGGCGGGTTATTCTCAAGAGGAGTGGACTCCGCTCCTCACTCACGAGAAAATGGCTGGTCACCGGGATGCCCAGTCCCATGCTTTATGCAAATCATATCAAAATAACTGCAAACAAAACTCCCCCAGGATTGTTGTTAGTTGGAGGCACTCGTTGTTTCGAGCAAGCCATGGATTGATGCTTGTTGGTGGAGGGGGAGTACAAACTTTACCATTCTGTTTGGGACCTGCCTATAATGTGTGTAGCATGGAAGATATCGCCATATCTCGGTTGTTATGTTGACAATGAAAGTATACCGCTCAAAATATTATTCATATCTATTTCAAAACCGAGCTCTGGCACCTCTACAAATCCCTGCTTCCCTCTGCGAAGGGCCTATCTATTTACTTTTATGCTGAGTCATCATCCTCTTATTAAAAAGCACTAGTTGGAGAGCACCACTGTCATTTGCATTCATTACTGTTAGTTTACATTGAGTATGACTTGACTGGATCTCTTTTACCATGAATTACAGTGTCTAGTCAGTCCTTGATCTTTAAAGGTGCTCTGCATTTATGTTTTGCGGTCTCAGAAAGGGCTAGCGAGATACCATGCTGTTATATCATATTATGATTGTTTTGAGAAAGTGTTGTCATCCGAGATTTATAATTATTGCCCGCTAGTTGATTATGCCATTGATATGAGTAAACATGAGACCTAAATGTTATTGTTACTATGGTTAGTTCATAATCTTTGCTGAAAACTTGAATGCTGGCTTTACATATTTGCAACAACAAGAGCAAACAGAGTTTGTAAAATTTTTTCTTTATCACTTTCAGTTTATCAACTGAATTGCTTGAGGACAAGCAAAGGTTTAAGCTTGAGGGAGTTGATACGTCTCCGTTGTATCTACTTTTCCAAACACTTTTGCCCTTGTTTTGGACTCTAACTTGCATGATTTGAATGGAACTAACCCGGACTAACGCTGTTTTAAGCAGAATTACCATGGTTTTATTTGTGTGCAAAAATAAAAGTTCTCAGAATGACCTGAAAATCAACAGAGAATTATTTTGGAATATATAAAAAATACTGGAAGAATAATCCACGTCAGGGGGGCCTCCACCTATCCACGAGGGGGGCGCCCTACCCCCTGGGCGTGCTCCCTGCCTCGTGGGCCCCCTGACGCTCCACCGACCTCAACCTTGACTCCATATATTAACTTTCGGGGAGAAAAAAAAATCAGAGAGAAGGATTCATCGCGTTTTACGATTACGGAGCCGTAGCCAAGCCCTAAACTCTCCCGGGAGGGCTGATCTGGAGTCCGTTCGGGACTCCGGAGAGGGGAATCCGTCGCCATCGTCATCATCAACCATCCTCCATCACCAATTTCATGATGCTCACCGCCGTGCGTTAGTAATTCCACCGTAGGCTTGCTGGACGGTGATGGGTTGGATGAGATTTATCATGTAATCAAGTTAGTTTTGTTAGGGTTTGATCCCTAGTATCCACTATGTTCTGGGATTGATGTTGCTATGAGTTTGCTATGCTTAATGCTCGTCTCTAGGGCCCGAGTGCCATGATTTCAGATATGAACCTATTATGTTTTCATCAATATATGAGAGTTCTTGATCCTATCTTGCAAGTCTATAGTCACCTACTATGTGTTATGATCCGGCAACCCTGAAGTGACAATAATCGGGACAACTCCCGGTGATGACCGTAGTTTGAGGACTTCATGTATTCACTATGTGTTAATGCTTTGTTCCGGTACTCTATTAAAAGGAGGCCTTAATATCCCTTAGTTTCCAATAGGACCCCGCTGCCACAGGAGGGTAGGACAAAATATGTCATGCAAGTTCTTTCCATAAGCACGTATGACTATATTCGGAATACATGCCTACATTACATTGATGAACTAGAGCTAGTTCTGTGTCACCCTAGGTTATGACTGTTACATGATGAACCGCATCCGGCATAATTCTCCATCACCGATCCATTGCCTACGAGCTTTCCATATATTGTTCTTCACTTATTTACTTTTCCGTTGCTATTGTCATCATCACTATAAAACACCAAAAATATTACTTTTGCTACCGTTACCTTTTACCACCGTTACCACTACTATCATATTACTTTGTTACTAAACACTTGGCTGTAGATATTAATTTTCCAGGTGTGGTTGAATTGACATCTCAGCTGCTAATACTTGAGAATATTCTTTGGCTCCCCTTGTGTCGAATCAATAAATTTGGGTTGAATACTCTACCCTCAAAAACTGTTGTGATCCCCTATACTTGTGGGTTACCAGCTTGCGTAACCAAATTAAACATCCACTTACATAGGTGGCTACTACAACCATGGCATTTGCTCACACCAAAGTAAACTATTACATGCATAATTACATAGGTGGCTACTACACACATGACATTTCCACACACACCAATAAAGTAAACTATATATTACATGCATGATTAACTAGCATAAACGATCATCTGCTCATCATCTACTTCTTGTGACGCTTTCTCTTCTTGTGGCTCGATCCGGGCTCGTTGATTTGGGTAACGAGGCACTTCCTCATGTCAACGATCCACCTGTGCATCTCGTAGTATGTGTACATGCTCTTGGCCGCGAACCTGAGGTGAGGTTCATCTAGTTGCCGCATCCAGGCCTTGTGCCAGGATACATGACTTGTTCTCTAGGCATCCTGCTTCATCTTTTCGTAGTAGGGGTCGATGCTGGTCGAGGCAAGTTTGACCAGGGAGTCCTGCTTCGTGCTGCCCCAGACCCTGTAGTGGTCACAGATTTTTGACAAGGTTCTTGCAGGACAAGCCCGTAACACTGAGCACTTTTACATCGTCTTTGGTATCCACCGTGGCAACTTGTAGTCGATGCTATTGACAAACCTATTGAAATGGCCGCAAGGCTCTATGGTCATGCAGTAGTGGTAGATGAGGACATGATGACGCACGCACAACTGGCGATGACAACCTTCTGATCTATGTCGGGATGACCGACGGTATACTGGAGGTCGATGCTGACCACCTTGTACTTGTCTCCAGCAAGCAACTGTTCAACGTTGTTGATGTTGTCATCCACCACGGTCGGGTCGATGGTGTACACCACCGAGAGATCCGTCTCCCTCACGTGGGTATCCACTCTATGCTCGCCGAACTCCATTGGAGCGCCACCGGACATCCCTTCTCTATGTGTCGTCATGGGTGTGCTTGTTGTGTTGTGAGGCGCGATCGAAAGGATGAAGATGAAGGAAATATGCCCTAGAGGCAATAATAAAGTTGTTATTTATATTTCCTTATATCATGATAAATGTTTATTATTCATGCTAAAATTGTATTAACTGGAAACTTAGTACATGTGTGAATACATAGACAAACGGAGTGTCACTAGTTTGCCTCTACTTGACTAGCTCGTTGAATCCATGATGGTTATGTTTCCTAACCATAGA
The DNA here is from genome assembly GCF_056163025.1 of Triticum urartu. Classification (NCBI taxonomy): domain Eukaryota; kingdom Viridiplantae; phylum Streptophyta; class Magnoliopsida; order Poales; family Poaceae; genus Triticum; species Triticum urartu. The sequence continues at coordinate 431,567,989 of NC_141874.1, forward strand.
CATGAGTTGTCATTTGATTAACAGGATCACATCATTAGAGAATGATGTGATTGACTTGACCCATCCATTAGCTTAGCACGATGATCGTTTAGTTTGTTGCTATTGCTTTCTACATAACTTATACATGTTCCTATGACTGTGAGATCATACAACTCCCGAATACCGGAGGAACACTTTGTGTGCTACCAAACGTCACAACGTAACTGGGTGATTATAAAGGTGCTCTACAAGTGTCTCCAATGTTGTTTGTTGAGTTGGCATAGATCGAGATTAGGATTTGTCACTCCGATTGTCGGAGAGGTATCTCTGGGCCCTCTCGGTAATGCACATCACTATAAGCCTTGCAAGCAATGTGACTAATGAGTTAGTCGCAGGATGATGCATTATGGAACGAGTAAAGAGACTTGCCAGTAACAAGATTGAACTAGGTATTGAGATACCGACGATCAAATCTCGGGCAAGTAACATACCGATGACAAAGGGAACAACATATGTTGTTATGCGGTTTGACTGATAAAGATCTCCGTAGAATATGTAGGAACCAATATGAGCATCTAGGTTCTGCTATTGGTTATTGACCAGATATGAGTCTCGGTCATGTCTACATAGTTCTCAAACTCGTAGGGTCCGCACGCTTAACGTTCTCTGATGATTTGTATTATGAGTTATGTGATTTGATGACCGAAGTTTGTTCGGAGTCCCAGATGAGATCGGGGACATGACGAGGAGTCTCTAAATGGTCGAGACGTAAAGATCGATATATTGGAAGGCTATATTCGGACATCGGAAAGGTTCCGAGTGATTCAGGTATTTTTTGGAGTACCGGAGAGTTACAGGAATCCGTATTGGGCCTTAATGGGCCATACGGGAAAGGAGAGAAAGGCCTCAAGGGTGGCCGCGCCCCTTCCCCATGGACTGGTCCGAATTGGACTAGGTAAAGGGGGCGCCCCCTTCCTTCCTTGTCCTTCTCCCTTCTTTTTCCTATTCCATGTGGGAGGTGGAATCCTACTTGGACTAGGGAGTCCTAGTAGGACTCCACACTTTGGGCGCGCCCTATGAGGGCCGGCCTCCTCCTCCCTCCATCCTTTATATACGTGGCCAGGGGGCACCCCATAGACACACAAGTTGTCATTGATCTCTTAGTCGTGTGCGGTGCCCCCTCCACCATAATCCACCTCGGTCATATCGTAGCGGTGCTTAGGCGAAGCCCTGTTCGGGTAGCATCATCATCACCATCATCACGCAGTCGTGCTGACGAAGCTCTCCCTTGACACTCTGCTAGATCATGAGTTCGTGGGACGTCACCGAGCCGAACGTGTGCAGATCGCGGAGGTGCCGTACCTTTGGTGCTAGGATCGGTCGATCGTGAAGACGTACGACTACATCAACCGCGTTGTCATAACGCTTCCGCTTATGGTCTATGAGGGTATGCGGACAACACTCTTCCCTCTCGTTGCTATGCATCACCATGGTCTTGCGTGTGTGTAGGAATTTTTTGAAATTACTACGTTCCCCAACAGAAGAGACTAAGGTTATAATGGCCGCGGGAATTAAAGGGGAAGCCAGACGGCCAGGAATATTGGCAGGCCCTGATGGCAGTTCTAATTTGCAGTGCATAACTCCATTGTGCCGCACGTAACTGCATCGCGTGGCAACGCACACGGCGCAACCACGTGCATATGGGGCCCCCGACGTGATCGTGTGCACGCCCAACCATTGGCAGAGCGCGCTTGGAGGGACATGCGCAGAGCGCTCCGCGGTCGCCTCAAGGAAAAGTTGTCCACAAGCCGAGCGCGCCGACGGACGCAAGCAGAGCGTGCCAACGGACACGACAAAGCACGCCGTGGCGCCTAACAGCAAGCACAACGCGCTGCAGCGTCTAACGGCGAGCAGAGCTTGCCGAGGGACACGTGCAGAGGACGGCACAGTGATACGTGGCAAATAAGTCAAACTGTGCAAGCGATGTCGGAGACATCAAGCACGAATCAGATTAGAGTTGCGTGTGCGATACGTGGCAGACAGTTGATCCATCAGAGCTGTTTGTGATGGAATAAGCCGTGTGTGTTGTGGGCAAACGCTTGCTAGTGTATAACCTTAAATTTAACCAAAAAAGTGTTAATGCATGTTACAGAAATTGTATAGCTGGAAACTATGTTCAAATACGACTCCAACGATATAATCTATGGCGACATGCATTCGTATTTTATTAGTTAAATCCTACTTATAAACTAGGACGGGGTATAGTAGGTAATTAAATCGCAAACATTTTTTATTAACTGTATGTGTATGTGTCCTCTCGTCCTCCTCTCGCACGTCTTGTCACCCCGCTGCTGCAGACGGCTTATAGCGCAAGCTTGCGTAGCGCGCGGGGGCGTTCTTTTGGCCAAACGGTGGTGCCAATGAATCGTCGGTGAGCCCGTTCCCACGCAACCTCACAGGTTCCCGCGCAAGCTTCCCGACTGACTCGGTGAAATCCCCCAAAAACCCAATGCTTACCAGCCTCCTATAAAAACCCTCATGGTCGGCGAGTCCTGCATCGCATTCTCCCCCTCCATGTAGCTTATCTCGTCTGCTTCTCCAACAATCGCCAATGGCACCAGTCCATCATCGTCACTCAGCCACTCCGCCGTCATCAGAGGACAGCTCCAGCTGGGAGGCTACACCGCGGCGGCGGCGCAGTCCCGGGTGTAGTGTAGTGCGCGTGGTGTCCCTATTGGGTGTGCGCGGAACACCCACCACACACTCCGCCTCCATTACCTATCGACAGCCATTGCCGGCCTCCATTGCCGCCACATGATAACCCACAAGTATAGGGGATCGCAACAGTTTTCAATATGTAAGAGTGTCGAACCCAAGGAGGAGCTAAAGGCAGAACAAATATTCCCTCAAGTTCTATCGACCACCCATACAACTCTATGCACGCTTGATGTTCGCTTTACCTAGAACAAGTATGAAACTAGAAGTACTTTGTAGGTGTTGTTGGATAGGTTTGCAAGATAATAAAGAGCAAGTAAATAAAAAGTAGGGGCTGTTGTAAGTAAAGAAGCAATAAAGTAAATATAGCGAGTGTGGAAAAGTGGTGGTAGGAGTTGTGAAATTGCCCCTAAGCAATTGACTAGTTTACTAGACCGATAGCAAGTATTATGTGGGAGAGGCCACTGCTAGCATGTCATCCCTGACTTGGAATTCTATGCACTTATGATTGAAACTATTAGCAAGCGTCCGCAACTACTAATGTTCATTAAGGTAAAACCCAACCATAGCATTAAGATATATTGGTCCCCCTTCAATCCCGTATGCATCAATTTCTATGCTAGGTTGAAGCTTCTGTCACTCTTGCCCTCCAATACATAGTCCTATCAACATACAACTAACCCTATGGTGTGATCCACGTGCTCTCTCATATGATGGGCACCAAAGGACAACAACATAACCACAAGAAAATTAAATCAATCATAGCAATTCATCAACCACCGATAGGACAACAAAAATCTACTCAGACATCATAGGATGGCAACACATCATTGGATAATAATATGAAGCATAAAGCACCATGTTCAAATAGAGGGTACAGCGGGTTGCGGGAGAGTGGACCGCTGTAGATAGAGGGCGGAAGGTGATGGAGATGTTGGTGAAGATGGCGGAGGTGTTGGTGTAGGTCGCGGTGATGATGACGATGGCCACGGCAGCGTTTCAGCGCTACCGGAAGAGAAGGGGAGAGGGGAGTAACATCCCAAATTTCCAATTTGGAATGTTATACATTAGGTCAACATGCATATCATTTTATTTTGCTTTTGGTTTTGATCCTAGAAAATCCTAAGCAACTCAAGGACCCACGGAGAGAGTTGGGGATTTCGTTATTTGCATATTTGAGTTTTCTCAAATTATGTAAACAGGATCATTTGATTTTATTTATTTTATCATCAATTATTTCTATTACAAAAATACGAGAGAGGGAATAAAATGATTTTCCCAAAATATAGAAATATTGAGGATTTAATAAAAAAAATCAAATAAGATTTATTTCGGAGTTTTTCGGTATTTTATTTGAATTTAGGAAAAATGCGTGTTTTTCAAAGTTGTAGTTTGGGCCCCGATAAATGTTCACTTTATCGGGCTTGATTTTAGGAACCCGGCAAAATTTATTTCGTGATTTTTGGAGTCTGTTTAGTATTTCTTTTTATTTTTCTTCTGAGCGGATTTAAAAAAAAAACGCGCCGAACCGACTTCGGGCCGTATTCGGCCTGGACTCCGCCGGCCTAGGCTATATAAGCCACCGCCCCGGGGCCTGAGAGCCCAACAGCCGCCGCCTGCCCTAACCCTAGCCGCCGCCCTAGCCAGCCGCCGCCGCCGCCGCCGGAGCGCGCGCCTTTCGAGGTTCGCCGCCGCCTCGTTTTCCGTGCAGTTTTTTTTTTAAAATTCTGTTCATCGTTTTTTTCTTTTTCGTCGGATTTTCCGCGGTTATTTTCTAATCGCGATTTCTGATCCGATTTTCGTTTTAGTATAACTTTTCGCTCGTTTATCGGAATCAGGGGATTCAAGCGCCTGGAGTTTCGTCTCGAAACCCTCTTTCCGAATAATCAACTTAAACAAGTTTTTGCTACTGTAAAATTTGCCCTAGATCCAGATTACTAGAACAAAGTTGTTTTCTTTCGCCGTTTGATTTCTTTTGCTTCGTTCGATTTGATTCTTTTTGCCAACCGGAGTTCTTAAGTTGAACCTTCTGGTTAGATCTCTTATTTGAGTTTTACCTGTGCATTAGATGAGTACTTATTGTATGCTTGTTGTTTGTCTGTGATAGAATACCCGGAGTGCGCCGCCAGTTACGTTGAATCTCTAGGTTTCGCGGATCATCAGCAAGGCAAGTAACACTTTGATCATACCTTTTCTACAACCCAGTTTTATTGCATTAGATCAATCCTCACACATTGCATGATTAGGATCTAATTAAATTGTGGGATGGGAAGTAGATGAGGTAGTACCTATTACCTGTTTATTATCAAACCTTTGGGAGTTGCTTCTACGTTTGCTTATTATGCCATGCTATGCTAGTAGACGTGGATTGGGTGAGTGATATCCATGACAGATGTGAGATTGATAATTAAGGGTTTATCTAAGGTGGCAACCTAACACACATCTGGGTGGATTGAGGCACCTGGGGTTACCAGGACTTGCCTGTTTTATTTTGGACCGCCACCCAGGCTCAAAGGGAATCATGAGATTATTCATACTAGAAGCTTCCGTGTGCAGCCACAAGCCATTATGGGCTCTGGCATAGTTGATTAAGTTGTGCGAACTCTTACAGTGGTAGACTAGCAGATGTAGGGGAAAGTAGGTGTACCGGTCTACCCGTCGTAAGGTGCTAGCGCTTCTGAAAGACTGTGTCTCGGTCATCCGTCTTCTCAAACACCCTGTAGTGCGAGAAACCAAACGGAGGCGATCGAGTCTTGTGGGGAAAAGTGCGCAAACCTCTGTAGAGTGTAACAAACTAATCATGATTAGCCATGTCCCCAGTTATGGACAAATCTTGAGTATCTAGTACCTGGATTTTCATGTGAATCTCAACATGTTACTCTAAAATTAATATTGTGGGATTTTCAATGATGTTACTTAATTGGGATTGAGAATGCTGTCAACCATTCTCAATGTTTCACAACCACCATGATAGTAATTAATCTTATTCCTTTGCAGTAGGGAAAAATTGGCTTTACGCAAAAACAGTAACCATAGAGCTTTCCACCAGCCAAATATGCATATAGAATAGTTGTTGCATTCCATTACTCTCTATGTGTTACCTTGCCAGCATATTCCATGTGCTGAGCCGTTTTCGGGCTGCAACGTTAATGTTGCAGACTTTTCAGACGACGATTAAGGAGTTTTAGGTCGTGGTTCTATACTCAGTGATGCCGTTAGAGTTGATGGACTCAGTTATCTTGCAAGCCTTCCGCTGTTATCGTTATTAGATGGCCTTAAGCCATATTTATTGTAGTAAGTTCTCTTTTGAGACACTCGATGTAATAAGTGTGTGATTGCTACTCTGCTATAAATCCTCCGAGTACTGTGTGGTGTCAGCATTACTGATCCAGGGATGACACCGGAGCACAGAGATCAGACTGTTTGAGGTCTGGTCGCTACAGAGATGGTATCAGAGCACACGCTGACTGTAGGACACGACCACTAAGCTAAAAACCTAGATCACTCTCTTCTCTTCTGACTTCTCATCTTTTCTACTCTCTAGGATGGCGGATGCGAGGAACAAGTTCACACAACCAGATGAAGATACGCCCTTTGGACGCCACTTGAAGGAAATCACTAGATACCTGAACATAGGAGTACCAAGCTTCACGGGAACCTACAACGCCACTTTACCTGAAGAAGAGCGCTGGATGATTCAAGTTCAAGTTCCAGGAAGGACGTTCATGCCAGTCACTGAGCCCATAGAGTTTTCTTTTGATGGACCAACTTGGAGTCTAGGAAAGAGTATGGCAGCTCACATCGCCATGGGATGCATTGGAGAAGTCTACCGCAAGGATCTCAAGGATACTATCTACCAGATTTGTGGGCACCGAGATCTACACTGGGAGATGATTAGTACCAGGAAGGATAGATCAATTGCAGCCTTTATTCAGGAGTTAAATCAGCACATTTGACGACAGGAGAATCAGATGTGCACCGACATGATAGATCTAAAGAAGGCTAAGACTAGAATCAAGGAACTAGAGGAAGAACTCAAGGCTACACGCGAAGATTATGAAGAATAAATTGAAGTATTGGTGGAGAAGAATGACGATCTGATCAAGAAGATTGGAATATTTATGGGAGGCCCAACACCAATAGATGAAGACGAAGAACCCAAGGAGATTAGCCCGGAAGACTACATCATCATTGACGGCACCGACTCGGAACAAGATAGTAGTGATGATGACTATGTTGATGAAGCAGGAGCGGATATCATGGAGTCTACAACCGTAGAATATTTCTAGTAGACCACCTTATCAGTAGTAGTAGTCCACCATGTAAATATAGTAGTCCGAGCACTTTGCGATAGTTAGATAGATTGTATGCCTTTGTTTGATTGATTGAAGTGAAATTGTGTGCTTTTGCCTCATGTGCATATGGGTAGTGTTTTCCCTTTAGACCCCCTCTATTCTTATATCTCGTCTTTTCTAAAACCCTCAGATGCCTCCGAGATGTGACCCCGGATTTGCCTTTCCGCCGGAGCTCACCCAGTTGATCCAGCAGCAGAACACCCTGATGCAGTTGCTAGTTTAGAATCAGAATCAGGGGAACAACAACAACAACCCACCACCACCACATGTTGACCACTTAGCCCGTTTTCTTAGGCTGAATCCGCCGGTGTTTTCCAGTAGCACCGAGCCGATAGTAGCAGATGATTGGCTCCGCAAGATAGCTAGGGAGTTGACCACAGCAGGATGCACAGATGCGGAGAAGGTGAAGTTTGCCGCACATCAGTTGGAAGGACCCGCAGCATCTTGGTGGGAAAATTTCACAGCCACCTTCCCAGTCAACACTGTCACATGGGACCAGTTTCAGCAGGCTTTTCGTACCGCCCATGTTTCAGCAGGAGCAATGGCCATGAAGAAGCGTGAGTTTCGTAACTTGCACCAAGGAGGACGGACAGTTGGCCAATATGTGGAGGAGTTTAGTAAGCTAGCACGTTATGCCCCAGATGACGTTGCTACGGATGCAGCTAAGCAGGAGAAATTCCTGGAAGGATTGAATGATGAGTTGAGTATGCAGTTGATGGTAGCCACCTTCAACAACTACCAGGAGTTGGTAGATCGTGCTCTTATGATTGAAGGGAAGCAGCAGCAAATTGAGAACCGCAAGAGGAAGTATGGACAAGGAAAGTATAATTCAGGAGCTCAGCAGAAGCCACATTTTACCCCTAGACCGGGAGGACAATTTCAGCATACCCATGGAGTAGGTAGCTCGCACAATCACAATGACACCAAGAATGGTAATGGGAATGGAGGAAGCAATGGACAGAACCGCAACACCCCATCAACCCCAGCCAAGAAGGATTTGAGCCATGTCACTTGCTATAAGTGTTCGAAGCCAGGACATTATGCCAATGAATGTCCTGAAGGCCAAAATGGCAATGGAAGTTCTGGGAAGAAGCCGAACCCTTTCAACAGGGGACAGGTGAACCACGTTAGCATGGAGGAGGTTGAAGCTCAGCCCGATGCAGTAATAGGTAAGTTTTTGGTTAAGTCATTTACTGCACTCGTTCTTTTTGATAATGGTGCATCGCATTCAGACATATCAAGGGGATTTGTGGAAAAGTATAGCCTGCCCACTAGGATTCTCAAAACACCTATGCTAGTAAGCTCACCAGGAGCGGAGTACATGGCCAGTCAAGGATGTTTTCAAGTGCCATTAAGTATAGGAAGGCATGTTTTCCCAACGGATTTAATTATTTTGGAATCTCAAGGTCTGGATGTGATTCTTGGTATGGATTGGCTGTCGATGTATGGAGGAAACATCGATTGCGCCAGTAAGACAATTTTTCTTACAACGCCAGAAGGAAGAAGGATCAAGTATGTATCCCGGCATGCGCCAAACAGGACACAAGTAAATTCCTTATCAGGAGTTGTGCAGGAGGAAGTACCCGTGGTAAAGGATTTTCCTGATGTATTTCCCGAAGAGTTGCCAGGCATGCCACCGGACAGAGATATTGAGTTTTTGATTGAACTTTTGCCAGGCACTGGGCCAATATCGAAGAGACCATATAGGATGCCAGCAAAGGATTTGGTGGAAATTAAGAAGCAGATTAAGGAGTTACTGGATAAAGGTTACATTCACCCAAGTTCTTCGCCTTGGGGATCACCAGTACTTCTAGTGGAGAAGAAGGATGGATCGTTAAGAATGGTTGTTGATTATTGAGGATTGAATGAAGTAACAATCAAGAACAAGTACCCACTACCAATGATCAACGATCTGTTTGATCTATTGCAAGGAGCTAAAGTGTTTTCCAAGATCGATTTGCGATCAGGGTACCACCAGTTGAAGATTCGAGAACAGGATATACCGAAGACAGCTTTCACCACAAGATATGGACTGTATGAGTATACCGTTATGTCATTTGGACTGACTAACGTGCCTGCCTATTTTATGAACATGATGAACAAAGTGTTTATGGAGTTTTTGGATAAGTTCGTCGTAGTGTTCATTGATGGTATCCTGGTATATTCGAAAAATGAAGAGGAGCATAAGGAGCACTTGCGTTTGGTACTTGGAAAGCTCAGAGAACACCAATTATACGCCAAGTTCAGCAAATGTGAATTTTGGTTGAAGGAAGTAGGATTCCTCGGACACGTTATATCTGGAGAAGGTATAGCAGTAGATCCCGCTAAAGTTGAAACCGTGACCAAGTGGGAAGCACCAACAACAGTTGGAGAGATCCGGAGTTTTCTTGGACTCGCAGGATACTACCGGAGATTTATTGAGAATTTTTCAAAGATTGCGAAACCTATGACGGAGTTGCTGAAGAAGGATACTAAGTTCAAATGGACTGAGGAGTGTGAGGCAAGTTTTCAGGAATTGAAGAAACGTTTGGTTACCTCACCAGTGTTGATTTTGCCAGATCAAACCAAGGATTATGAGGTGTATTGCGACGCTTCACGTCGAGGACTTGGAGCAGTGCTTATGTAGGAAGGGAGAGTTGTTTCGTATGCTTCACGACAACTAAAGCCTCACGAATTAAATTATGCCACGCATGATTTGGAGTTAGCAACCGTAGTGCATGCATTGAAGACATGGAGACATTTCCTCATTGGAAATCATTGTGAGGTGTACACGGATCATAAGAGTTTGAAGTACATTTTCACGCAGAAGGAGTTGAACCTCAGACAAAGGAGATGGTTGGAGCTCATCAAGGATTATGATATGAGATTGCATTATCATCCCGGGAAGGCTAATGTAGTAGCTGATGCATTAAGCCGTAAGAGCCATGTCAATACGTTAATGACGGGAGAAATACCCAAGGAGTTAGCAGAAAATCTTCGTGAACTATGTTTGGAAATAGTTTCGAGAGGCTATGTAGCAGCACTAGAGATTCAGTCAACTTTGATGGATAGAATCAGAGAAGCCCAAAAACTGACAAAGAAATTGCCGCCATAAAGGAGAAACTGAGCAAGGGAAAAGCTAAAGGATTTCGTGAGGATGAGCATGACACCCTATGGTTTGAAGACCGTGTTTATGTACCCAATGATCCGGAGATTAGAAAGTTGATTCTGCAAGAGGCCCATGATTCACCGTATTCGATTCACCCAGGAAATACCAAGATGTATTTGGATTTGAAGGATATTTTCTGGTGGACCGGAATGAAGAAGGATATTGCGGAGTATGTAGCAGTTGGTGACGTATGTCAGAGAGTAAAGGCAGAACATCAGAAGCCAGCAGGATTGTTGCAACCATTGCCGATACCCGAATGGAAGTGGGATAAGCTAGGCATGGATTTTATCACGGGATTACCGAGGACTCGTTCAGGCTATGACTCGATTTGGGTTGTAGTTGATCGATTGACGAAGGTAGCTGATTTCATCCCAGTAAAGACCACTTACACCAGTGCTAAGTTGGCAAAGATATACATGACCAGGATCGTATGTTTGCATGGAGTTCCGAGGAGCATCGTATCAGATAGAGGAACCCAGTTTACCTCAAAGTTCTAGAAGCAGTTGCATGAGACTTTGGGTACCAGGTTAGAATTCAGTACAGCTTTTCATCCGCCAACAGATGGACAGACTGAGAGAGTCAATCAGATTTTGGAGGATATGCTGAGAGCTTGTGCGCTAGATTATGGATCTAGTTGGGACGATAATTTGCCATATGCGGAGTTTTCTTACAATAATAGCTATCAGACCAGTTTGAAGATGTCCCCTTTCGAAGCTTTGTACGGAAGGAGGTGCAGGACACCGTTGTCATGGAACGAAGTTGGAGACCGCCAGTTGTTTGGACCAGATCTGATTAAAGAGTCTGAACAGAAGGTGAAGTTGATTCACGATAGGCTCAAGGTAGCCCAGTCCATACAAAAGAGTTATGCAGATTCTGAACGCAAGGAGACAGTTTACGAAGTTGGAGACAGAGTTTATCTTCGAGTATCCCCACTTTGAGGGATTAAGCGCTTTGGAGTTAAGGGGAAGTTAGCACCACGATTTGTAGGACCATATTGAGTTTTGGAGCGTATGGGAGAAGTGGCCTACAAGTTGGAATTGCCAGAAGGATTGTCAGGAGTGCATGATGTGTTTCACATTTCTCAGTTGAAGAAGTGTCACGCGGAGATGGCCGACATACCTTTGAGAGACACAGTGCCATTAGAAGCAATTCAGTTGGATAACAATTTGACCTATGAGGAGAAGCCAGTCAAGATCCTTGAGTTTGCCAGTCGAGTTACTCGTAGCAAGGTTATCAAGTTTTGCAAAGTTCAGTGGAGCCACCACACGGAGGATGAAGCCACCTGGGAGGGAGAGGAAGATTTGCTCAAGGACCACCCTCACCTATTTTCTAGCTAACCCGAATCTCGAGGGCGAGATTCATCTGAAGGGGGGTAGGTTTGTAACATCCCAAATTTCCAATTTGGAATGTTATACATTAGGTCAACATGCATATCAAATTTTATTTTGCTTTTGGTTTTGATCCTAGAAAATCCTAAGCAACTCAAGGACCCACGGAGAGAGTTGGGGATTTCGTTATTTGCATATTTGAGTTTTCTCAAATTATGTAAACAGGATCATTTGATTTTATTTATTTTATCATCAATTATTTCTATTACAAAAATACGAGAGAGGGAATAAAATGACTTTCCCACAGAAATATTGAGGATTTAATAAAAAAATAAAATAAGATTTATTTCGGAGTTTTTCGGTATTTTATTTGAATTTAGGAAAAATGCGTGTTTTTCAAAGTTGTATTTTGGGCCCAGATAAATGTTCACTTTATCGGGCTTGATTTTAGGAACCCGGCAAAATTTATTTCGTGATTTTTGGAGTCCGTTTAGTATTTCTTTTTATTTTTCTTCCGAGCGGATTTAAAAAAAACGCGCCGAACCGACTTCGGGCCGTATTCGGCCTGGACTCCGCCGGCCTAGGCTATATAAGCCGCCGCCCCGGGGCCCGAGAGGCCAACAGCCGCCGCCTGCCCTAACCCTAGCCGCCGCCCTAGCCAGCCGCCGCCGCCGGAACGCGCGCCTTTCGAGGTTTGCCGCCACCTCGTTCTCCGTGCAGTTTTTTTAAAAAAATTTTGTTCGTCTTTTTTTTCTTTTTCGTCGGATTTTCCGCGGTTATTTTCTGATCGCGATTTCTGATCCGATTTTCGTTTTAGTATAACTTTTCGCTCGTTTATCGGGCGATTCAAGCGCTTGGAGTTTCGTCTCGAAACCCTATTTCCGAATAATCAACTTAAACAAGTTTTTGCTACTGTAAAATTTGCCCTAGATCCAGATTACTAGAACAAAGTTGTTTTCTTTCGCTGTTTGATTTCTTTTGCTTCGTTCGATTTGATTCTTTTTGCCAACCGGAGTTCTTAAGTTGAACCTTCTGGTTAGATCTCTTATTTGAGTTTTACCTGTGCATTAGATGAGTACTTATTGTATGCTTCTTGTTTGTCTGTGATAGAATACCCGGAGTGCGCCGCCTGTTACGTTGAATCTCTAGGTTTCACGGATCATCAGCAAGGCAAGTAACACTTTGATCATACCTTTTCTACAACCCAGTTTTATTGCATTAGATCAATCCTCACACATTGCATGATTAGGATCTAATTAAATTGTGGGATGGGAAGTAGATGAGGTAGTACCTATTACCTGTTTATTATCAAACCTTTGGGAGTTGCTTCTACGTTTGCTTATTATGCCATGCTATGCTAGTAGACGTGGATTGGGTGAGTGATATCTATGACAGATGTGAGATTGATAATTAAGGGTTTATCTAAGGTGGCAACCTAACACACATCTGGGTGGATTGAGGCACCTGGGGTTACCAGGACTTGCCTGTTTTATTTTGGACCGCCACCCAGGCTCAAAGGGAATCATGAGATTATTCATACTAGAAACTTCCGTGTGCAGCCACAAGCCATTATGGGCTCTGGCATAGTTGATTAAGTTGTGCGAACTCTTACAGTGGTAGACTAGCAGATGTAGGGGAAAGTAGGTGTACCGGTCTACCCGTCGTAAGGTGCTAGCGCTTCTGAAAGACTGTGTCTCGGTCATCCGTCTTCTCAAACACCCTGTAGTGCGAGAAACCAAACGGAGGCGATCGAGTCTTGTGGGGAAAAGTGCGCAAACCTCTGCAGAGTGTAACAAACTAATCATGATTAGCCGTGTCCCTGGTTATGGACAAATCTTGAGTATCTAGTACCTGGATTTTCATGTGAATCTCAACATGTTACTCTAAAATTAATATTGTGGGATTTTCAATGATGTTACTTAATTGGGATTGAGAATGCTGTCAACCATTCTCAATGTTTCACAACCACCATGATAGTAATTAATCTTATTCCTTTGCAGTAGGGAAAAATTGGCTTTACGCAAAAACAGTAACCATAGAGCTTTCCACCAGCCAAATATGCATATAGAATAGTTGTTGCATTCCATTACTCTCTATGTGTTACCTTGCCAGCATATTCCATGTGCTGACCCGTTTTTGGGATGCAACGTTAATGTTGCAGACTTTTCAGACGACGATTAAGGAGTTTTAGGTCGTGGTTCTATACTCAGTGACGCCGTTGGAGTTGATGGACTCACTTATCTTCCAAGCCTTCCGCTGTTATCGTTATTAGATGGCCTTAAGCCATATTTATTGTAATAAGTTCTCTTTTGAGACACTCGATGTAATAAGTGTGTGATTGCTACTCTGCTATAAATCCTCCGAGTACTGTGTGGTGTCAGCATTACTGATCCAGGGATGACACCGGAGCACAGAGATCAGACTGTTTGAGGTCTGGTCGCTACAAGGGGGGCCCTTCGTCTTCTTCTTCCTTGACCTCCTCCATAGATGGGAGAAGGGTTTCCCCTCTTGTCCTTGGCCTCCATGGCATGGGAGGGGCGAGAGCCCCACCGAGATTGGATCTGTCTCTCTGTCTCTCTCTGTTCTGCGTTCTGTTTTGTTGCCCTTTGACCATTTCGTATATATATGGACATCCGTAACTCCGGTTGGACCGAAACCTTCGCCGTGATTTTTAACCAAAAATTAGCTTTCTTGCGGCCGAAGAAGGGCATCAACTGCCTTACGGGTGGACCACGAGGGTCAGGGGCGCGCCCAGGGGGGTGGGGCGCGCCCCCTACCTCGTGCCCACCTTAGACACCGTTTCGCGTTGATCTTTGTCCTAGATTTTCCAAATATTCCAAAAACAAGCTCCATCCGTTTTTATCCCGTTTGGACTCCGTTTGATATGGATATTCTGCGAAACATAAAACATGCAACAAACAGGAACTGACACTGGGCACTGGATCAATATGTTAGTCCCAAAAATAGTATAAAAAGTTGCCAAAAGTATATGAAAGTTGTAGAATATTGGCATGGAACAATAAAAAATTATAGATATGACGGAGACATATCACCACACCACCGTCGAAAGCCAGGGCCATCTCCCGCTCCACCGCCGCGGCCCGAAGACGGGAGGTGGTCGTCGTGGCCGCCACCTCACCGCCCGCCACCGTGGCCATCACCTGCTCTTCCACTGCGGCCCGAAGGCGGGAGGTGGTGGTCGTGGCCGCCAGCCCACCGTTGACCACCGGGATCTCCACCGGCTCCACCACCACCGCCCGAAGGAGGGGGGCGGAGGTGGAGGCCCGCACGTGCGTCAGCGACCTTGCGTGCTACATCGAGTTCCTGCGGGAGGAGGAGGAGCGCCTCGTTGAGCATGCAAAGAGCCTTACCGCAGCCGTGGCCGCAACACATGCCGACGCAGAGGCGAGGAATCAAGAGATCTACAAGCAGTCCAGCCGCTTCGAGAGGGATAATTTGGAGCGGCAGTGGGCATTCGAGCCGGCGAGCGTCGCTGAACGTGCAGCTGCAGCAGGCACCGTATTGCATCTATCCAGCTTGTCAGTAGGCTCCTCCTCCTCTGCCTCTTACTGAGCGTGCTTGGCAGAGGAGAGGCTGCTGGAAGTAGCACAAAGCCCCTCCGTGGTAGTAGTAGTATTTAGGAGCTATTTTGTTCAGTTCATCTGACTATAGATGTGTGGTCGAACTGTATAACGTACTTAAAATTAGCTAGTATATAGTTGAACTAGCTATTTCCATACGTGGTTGGAAACAATTGGGGAGAAGTTTGGTCGGTTCAGCTGTCGAGTTGAATTGTTTGTATAAATTAAGAACGACTGCTTAATCTATGAATGAAATCTATGCTTAATTACTGAATTTTAGTTGCAAAAATTACACAGTGCTAATGATTTGTAGCTGCATATTTTGACAAATCGTAGTGTTACAAGGATTGAAAAATGGCAATGTTACTACATCAACAAATGTAAATCTTTACAGTTTGACAAATGGCAACATACCCAATATGACAGATGCAAATCTTACCAAATTGTTTGTACATGGTTGCACACGGGTCATCCAGAACAACCGTTTGCGTTGAAGGGATGCACAAATCCTGTGCTGCTCTCAATTTGAATACGGGTGTTCTATCTAATTCGTTTGCGATCAAGAGCTGCAGAAATCCTTCTCGTCACATTATCTCTTGGCTTCCTGGGGAAGTTATCGGTTTGCATACGGGTGTTCTAACTAAAACATTTGCGATGAGTGTTTTATACCTAAAAGGCGAATTAAATTGCGGCTTGGGCGCCATTAATGGAGAGGACATGAGCAAGGCGGGCGGCCATGGAAATCAAAGGGTTTGCCTCCCAGTGAGCCTGCGCAACGTACAGCTCGCATGCTTCCGGGTAAGCCTGCGCACTCGAGGCCAGCTTGCACGCCTCTCGGTCAGCCTGTTCACCGGACGGCGCTCGCACGCCTCTCGTTCAGTCAAGGTCAAGCAGCTATCCGCACGGCACCTCCTATAGCCATCAAAACCAAGACACGTGGCGTCACATGAATGGTTAACATAATTTTGGATTTACTAGAATTTAAAAACCATGCATCTCAATGTTTTGCCGGCAATCAACAATGCCCTGGCGTTTGAAATTCATGCCCATTTCTTGCATGGGACCTAAGCATGCACCTAAGGACACAGATTTGATTTTTCAACCAATTTATATGCATTGGAGCATGTGCATGTAGTTCAAATTTGAATTATGCTCATAAATGCATTGAAAACTCAGTTAATGCATACAAATGTCCAAACAAACCCTGAAAAATCACAAAAATTCACACAACACTCATGTTGTTCTATGTTGACATGAGAAAAAAATTGAAAGCAATAAGAGGCAATGGATATCATTTCGTCCCCAAAGGTGGGGCGTTCCCTACCAAAAACCATCACGCTTGTGAGAAGCTTCAATTTGTGAGAAGCATATACCCAAACCTGCCCCAAATGGGACAAAATTTGTACCATGGCATTTTGATGCCGCTCCATGATAGCATGCCAAGTTTCATGAATTTCAGATGAGTTTTGGATTTACTAGAATTTAAAAACCAGGCATCTCAATGTTTTGCCGGCAATCAACGGTGCCCTGGTGTTCGAAATTCATTCCCATTTCTTGCATGGGACCTAAGCATGCACTTGAGGACACAGATTTGATTTTTCAACCAATTTATATGCACTGGAGCATGTGCATGTAGTTCAAATTTGAATTATGCACATAAATGCATTGAAAACTCAGTTAATGCATAAAAATGTCCAAACAAACCCCGAAAAATCACAAAAATTCACACAACACTCCTATTGTTCTATGTTGACACGAGAAAAAAATTGAAAGCAATAAGAGGCAATGGATATTGTTTCGTCCCCAAAGGTGGGACGTTCCCTACCGAAAACCATCATGCTTGTTGTGAGAAGCTCCGGTTTGTGAGAAGCATATACCCAGACCTGCCCCAAATGGGACAAAATTTGTACCACGGCATGCTGATGCCGCTCCATGATAGCATGCCAAGTTTCATGAAATTTCAGACGAGTTCTTGATTTACTGGAATTTAAAAACCAGGCATCTCAATGATTTGCCGACAATCAACGGTGCACTGGTGTTTGAAATTCATTCCCATTTCTTGCATGGGACCTAAGCATGAACACAAGAACACAGATTCGATTTTCAACCAATTTATATGCACTGGAGCATGTGCATGTAATCAAATTTGAATTATGCACATAAATGCATTGAGAACTCAGTTAATGCATAAAAATGTCCAAACGAACCCCGAAAAATCACAACAATTCACACAACACTCCTGTTGTTCTATGTTGACACTCGAAATTTTTTGAAAGCAATAAGAGGCAACGGATATCGTTTCGTCCCCAAAGGTGGGACGTTTCCTACCGAAAACCATCATGCTTGTTGTGAGAAGCTCCGGTTTGTGAGAAGCATAGACCCAAACCTGCCCCAAACGGGACAAAATTTGTACCACGACATGTTGATGCCGCTTCATGATAGCATGCCAAGTTTCATGAATTTCAGACGAGTTTTGGATTTACTAGAATTTAAAAGCCAGGCATCTCAATGTTTTGCCGGCAATCAACGGTGCCCTGGTGTTTCAAATTCATTCCCATTTCTTTCATGGGACCTAAGCATGCACACAAGGACATAGATTTGATTTTCCAACCAATTTATATGCACTAGAGCATGTGCATGTAGTTTAAAATTGAATTATGCACATAAATGCATTGAAAACTGAGTTAATGCATAAAAATGTCAAAACGAACCCCGAAAAATCACAAAAATTCGCACAACACTCCTGTTGTTCTATGTTGACACTCGAATTTTTTAAAAGCAATAAGAGGCAATGGATATTTTTTTGCCCCAAAGGTGGGACGTTCCCTACCGAAAACCATCATGCTTGTTGTGAGAAGCTCCGGTTTGTGAGAAGCATATACCCAAACCTGCCCCAAATGGGACAAAATTTGTACCATGACATGTTGATGCCGCTCCATGATAGCATGCCAAGTTTCATGAATTTCAGACGAGTTTTGGATTTACTAGAATTTAAAAACTAGGCATCTCAATGTTTTGCGGCCGAGTGACAGTGGCAGGGTGTTTGAAATTCATTCCCATTTCTTGCATGGGACCTAAGCATGCAACCAAGGACACATATTTGATTTTTCAATAAGTTTATATGCACTGGAGCATGTGCATGCAGTTCAAATTTGAATTATGCGCATAAAATGCCTGGAAAACCCAGTTAATGTATAAAAATGTACAAACGAACCCTGAATTATTCCAATTTTTTTGACGACACACCTATAGTTTCATGTTCACTGCAGATAAAAGTTCTTACAATTCAAACACCATCCTTTGTAGCTGTGACCCCATTACGTAATTCAAATGATCAAGACGATAAATCAAGTAGATCGCACACAGTTTATTATCACCAACCGTGTGAGATGCAGCAAAAAATATCTTGGAGCACCGTCGGTCTGATGACACTTTGCGCGCCAGTTTTTTGGCTGAAACGATTCCAAATTTTCGGCTTCCGCGGAAATATCTACCTCCCGGCCCCCTCTCCCTTACCAAAATCCACATTTCCCCTCTTTCCGCCTTCCTTTACAAGTTGAAACCTTCACTCCTTGCTTGCAGCGTCGCCGCCTCCTCGCCGGCGACCCTCCTTCACGCTGCTCGGCCTTGCCTATCCAGGCAGGTAATCCACACCCGACCCCCATCCTCCTCCTCCTTCCACATCCCACATGCCCCGACCGCCGGCGTGACACCTTCCACCGAAATCACTGACCCCTCCACCAAATAAGCGCCGGCCTAAGCCATGGTGCACGCAATATAGCCAGGACCTCAATGAGCATTTGGCAGTGGAGAAGCAAATCACGGCCGCACGCGTGGATGAGGTCGCGATGGTTGCCATTCGTGCCGACCCCCAGATCTTGAAGGAGCACCTTGCCATTTGCTAGCTACGTCGGTTATGCATGCTCGGTTTACCCGTTGCGTGTGCTGCTCCTGCCTTTCCTTCACAAATTCTAGTGAATTGTGCTATCTAATTTTACCATGCAATCTGTTGCTCTAGTGTATATGTTCTATATGTCGTGCAGTGTGGTGCTCACTTATTAACTATTTTGTTAATTAGTTGTCGTCTTCAGTTAACTATTTGGTTCAATTCCGCAAATGTGATGTTTAATTCTTCAGGCTGCAATTTTGTATTGTCTTCCATGTGAGAAATAAATCGAATTTCAAAATTGTGGGTGCATTCTGTTATTGTATACCACGTGTGGAATAAATTGAATTTGGCTATAGTAAATACATGAGAAACAAATACAATTGCTACAATTGGTTGTAGTTAACTGTTTGGTTAACTGTCTGATCTTCTGTTAGGAGTATGTTATATTGTGCAATGTGGTGCTCAGTTAATGTTTGGTTTATTTGTTTTGGTGTTTAGTTAACTTCTTGGTTCAATGTTATATTGTGCAATGTGGTGCTCAGTTAATGTTTGGTTCATTTGTTGTGGTGTTTAGTTAACTGCTTGGTTCAATTCTGTAATGCGATGTCCAATTGTCATGGGTAGAATTTTGTATTGTTGTGCATGTGAGGAATAAATCGAATTTGGTTGCACTTAATAAATGAGAAACATATACAAGTGCTATATTTCCTAGTTCTTAATCATGCTCGGTTTGGATAAATGGGTTTTCCCTGTGGCTTGAATTAATCTGATGAATCTGCAATGTGATTATTTTTCATCAACATATTTTACTGATAGCATGCGAACCCTTACTTAACCTGATGACTAACTACCTTATATGTGTTGCAGAGAAACAATGGGAAGCACTGAGGTTTACAATCGAGGTTAGCATGTGCATGGTCCATTGTCTAATAGCACATTATTGTGCAATTGCAGGAACCATTCTAATATTTAGGTTTTTAACAATTTGGTCTTGCACATGTAGGTCCTGCTGTTAGAGGTTTTTACCCACTGT
The DNA here is from genome assembly GCF_056163025.1 of Triticum urartu. Taxonomy (NCBI): domain Eukaryota; kingdom Viridiplantae; phylum Streptophyta; class Magnoliopsida; order Poales; family Poaceae; genus Triticum; species Triticum urartu. The sequence continues at coordinate 431,588,017 of NC_141874.1, forward strand.
TCGACCCTTTTTGCATATGGGAAAATGAGTTGTCCATTAATATTAGTCAAGTCAAGAAACTCAGAAAGATTTTTAGGATAAAGAAATTAGTGACAAAAAACAACAAGATCTTTTGTCTGCACAATGAAGAAGACATCAGTTCACTACAGGATGGTACCAACTATTATACCTTGCCTTTTTTATTCCTTTGCCCCATTTCCAATATAGAGAAGATATTTATGCACATCCTTGTTTTCAGGCCTTTCCAAAGCAGTTCACTGATGATTACCTCTCAAACGACCTGTATGGTCAGGAGGCGAGGAAGGTATTCATACAACACCCACGGTTCAATATTGAAGTGTTCCTGAAGAGGATGAAGGATGGACGGTCAATCATTCACAGGCACTGGCCTAAAGTTACAAAGACCTTCAACATTAATGAAGGCTCAATATTTTCCTTCTGCTTCAGCAGTTTTCCAGATGAGATACATTTGTTTATGTATCGTCTATGATGCTAATTTCGAAAGGTTATAGATGTTGCATGTGAAACTTGGTCCTGGTGTAGTTGTGTAATGGGGTAGCTGAGTGCTGAAGCTATATGATGTTGTACTCTAATGTATTTCAATTATGAAAATGAAATATATTGTGTGCTTAATATGAACTGTCAATTAGACTAATAAATGGATTATGAATAATCGGATAATTAGCCTGCTAGTGGCGAATTAGCCTGCTAATTGGGTTTTGCTATTGCAAACAGTTGTTAAAAAATAACCGTGGGCGATGACCTCAGGCAACGCACACAGTTTCTAGAAATAAACCGTGTTGGATCAATGAACAATCACACACGACTTTCTCTTGAAAACTTTTTGTGTTAGGCCACCTTGCACAAACGTTTACCACATGAAAACTGTGTGTGATGGACAGCCTTTGCCACACAGTTTCTTCCATGGACCGTGTGTGATATATTCAATAACGCAAGTGATTTAACGAGAAAAATTGTGTGTGATGTACCTGTGAACGGAAACGTTTTCTTTCGAGCGACTGTGTGGGATGTACATACGAACGGAAATGTTTAGCGGGGACTGTCTGTGTGGGATGTACTTGCGACCGAAAACAATTTCACCATATAATTGTATTTTCTTTAGCTCTATTGTACGTATTTCTGTATTTGAGCGCTCGCCGATCGCACACGACCTCATTTTGCCGAACGTGTGTGCCAGGAGGGCATATCCCCGGCGGTTTCTGGGTCGTGTGGGAAGGACCCCCCTATCGCGCACACTCACTTGGCGGCGGTTCCAGATGCCGTCGTGGAAAGGGGTTTTAAACCTTTTGTTTAGGAGCTCACAGTACTAGTGTAATGGACAAGGAAAATTTAGCATTGTGCTTCAAATGCTCTTATTGAAAATTGGAGTACCACAGACATGCTTCGAGATAGCATTGGCATGGTCTTCAAGCAAAGGCTAGACTTTGGATACACAAAGAATCCATCAGGGACAACTCATACAATTTCCTCATGGAAAATATGAGGAGTTGGCCGATGGGCTCAACAACAATTTATCAAGATTTCTATAAACATGGATTTCCACAAATAAGTGAACAAGGGGATAACATATGTGATATCAAATTATATAATGATGTATGCTCGAGGAAAACATACACAATTAAACATTGGTCGAAAAGTGCACCCGAAATATGGGCTTAGGTAGCATGATCAATGTTAGAATGGTGATTCGATAATCAATTGTCTAAGAATGAAATGTCTACCATTAACTTCAAAGAAATAGGTTTGCTAGAAGTTTTAAATTCGCACTTCATCATTCAATTGTCGGTTTTTCGGTTAGAAACAACACGTGGACCAAAGAATGAATGGAGATGACAAGATGTATCACTTGTATCAAGAATTCTTAAGAGGTGGTGAAATTCTCATGACCTCCTTGACATAAAAGATGGTAATACACCAAGGTAGAACATAACACAAGCTGGGTAGAAAGGAACTTGAGGTACTACACAAAACATAAACAAGTTTGCGTTGGAGGGAGGGCAAATGACGTTGTAGATGGAAACACAAACCATCGAGGTGCAAGGATGGTATTTCTCATAGGAATTCGATAGATATCTTGGAAGAGCTCAGAATGTTGATACACTTTTGTTGAGAGATTCCATGAAGAGGTAATCGATCGGCGACAACATTAAGCCAAGGAAATGGTGAAGCAAAAGGTTATTTATAACCATAGATAAGATGCCATCTCAGAATCAGGAGTTGTCTCTCAACACAAGCAATATGATGCTGAAAGTTCAATGTAAGCTTAGAGCACTGTCCGATCGTGTCCCGAGGATGAAGGACATAGGTAGAATGTCAAGCAGTCAGCCTGACGATGATGATGTAGTCAATCAGTCGGGAATGACATGCCCGAGTACGAACTCATAAGCAATGAAGATTACTAAGAATTGTTGAATCGCATTGTAGACTCGATTCAGTTGTCGGTGTCATCGAGGGATTCTAACAACTCAGAACCCGTGGAAAAATGGAATCGACAAGAATAGTAGTTGAGGAAGAACTCTTCAGAAGTTATGTAGTTTTGTGGTATCCTCGAGATACCAGAGGGTAATAATTGAAGGCAGATTAGAATAGAAACTGAATTGGAGCATTGACTTGCGATAGCAGATACTTTAACCTTGTCAAAATAGACGAGGCAATGGAATGGTTTCCTTTCAGATATATTGAATAAGGTTAGCATGGTCGGAACCATAACTACAAGGGATCCAATTTACGACATCGGAAGAATTATTCAAATGGTTAAATATTCTTGCAAGAAGCTTTCATGATAAGTTCCACATCATATCCATGGGCATGAACACAAAGGTTCAAGGTCGACTCCCACTTCTATAATGCATAACCTTTCATGCAATTCTCATTTTTGAAGAAGTTGTAGTGTTGAAATTTCATCTGACGGAAAGTCAGTAGAGTATGACTCGCATAACTTATGAGTTCACACATATTAGGGAAGGCATAGGTTCAACCCATCGAGGCATCTTAGGAAGATGTACCATGAACTTCTGGATCAGTTAACACATGCTCGAAGCAGAGCATGGTTGACAAAGGCAGATATAACTTACCAAAGGCGGAAGACACAATTTACCAAAAGCATTATGTATCAGGGGGGAAACTCTAAAGGTTATTGGATATGAAGGACACTGTCGGATAATAACCAAGCAATTGGCCCTGCGGATCACAAGGAATCTGATGTGAGTATCGGTACTGAAACAGAAGGAGAAGAATGCAAAGGCATCAGGTCATAGAAACAACTGACTAATCAAAGCTCAAATGCAAAAGAATTATGATTTCCAAATCAACAGATCAGAAGCAAACGCTCTGATCATGGATCGACAAGTTGAGTAGGCTTAGGGGTACAACCAATGGTAATTTGATTGGTCGAGAATCAGCTCATGTTTTAAAATGATGTCTGATCCAGAAGGATGGATTCTAGAATCTAATAGAGGATTGCGAGCATCAGCAACATATTGAATCAAGGAACTCAAAATGATAGTGACAGAGGATGTCAACGGAGATTACTAGAAATATGGAATCGACCATATGGCCACTGCGGATTTTCAGAAAACCGAATAGTATTCCGAAGAATTTTGTGAAACACATGAACAACTAAGGATGAACGAATCCTCGATAGGTGTGAGGAATTATTCATAGGGGTATTCATGCGGCAAAGACCTGTAAAGCAGTGTCACAAGGGATTCTTAGAAAGTCGGAGAATAATTCGATGCATCTTGTAATAACAAGAGCAGCTGGGAATGAAAGTAAGAATGACATGTGTTTGTATTTATCCATAGGGATATATCGGTGGTACGGGATTGCAAAAAGCGATGGGCACAGAGTCTTGAGAGAACTTCGGACAATATCTTCGGAATCTTCTGGTGCAACAAGTGATCATCTGGAGTGAGGGGCTCTTTGGGAGAGTATTTTCGAGAACCTAAAGTTAGATTTTTAGCAAAATTATTAACCCGAATAGAAGAGAGATCAAAGTCCCAGAGTATAGATGAGAAATAAAAGATCCTAATACCACCCAATGGCGACGTGATCCCGTAAGCCACAAAGCCATGTTAGTAAAAGTTTTTCAATGACTAGACTCAACTTCGGCCAAGGAGTTTGGAAGGGGATTCCTACAGGCAGTCGTCTCATATCAACTTGTGACGCCCTCGATTTGACCATACACTAATCATACATGCAAATGTGTATGATCAAGATCAAGGACACGGGAAGATATCACAACACAACTCTAGACACAAATTAAAATAATACAAGCTTTATATTACAAGCCAGGGGCCTCGAAGGCTCGAATACAAATGCTCGAAGACACAAGAGTCGGCGGAAGCAACAATATTTGAGTACAGACATAAGTTAAATCGAAGGCTCGAATACAAATGCTCGAAGACACAAGAGTCAACGGAAGCAACAATATCTGAGTACAGACATAAGTTAAACAAGATTGCCTTAAGAAGGCTAGCACAAAAGCAGCAACGATCGAAAAGGCAAGGCCTCCTGCCTGGGACCTCCTAACTACTCCTCGAAGTCGAACGCCACGTAGAATCATCCTCGGGGTCCTCTGGCTCCTGAACTCCAGCATATGATCGTAATAACCGGGAAAAGGGGAAAAAGAAGTAGCAAAGCAACCATGAGTACTCATCCATAGTACTCGCAAGCAAGGATCTACAGTACATATGCATTGATATCAATGAAAAGGGTAGTATCTGTGGACTGAATTGCGGAATGCCAGAATAAGAGGGGGATAGCTAGTACTATCGAAGACTACGCTTTTGGCAGCCTCCATCTTAAAGCAGTAGAAGAGAGTAGAGGGTAAGTTAACCAAGTAACATCGCACAGCATAATCCTACCCGGCGATCCTCTCCTCGTCGCCCTGTGAGAGAGCGATCACCGGGTCGTATCTGGCACTTGAAAAGGTGTATTTTATTAAGTATCCGGTTCTAGTTGTCATAAGGTCAAGGTACAACTCCGGGTCATCCTTTTACCGAGGGACACAGCTATTCGAATAGATAAACTTCCCTGCCGGGGTGCACCACATTTCCCAACACGCTCAATCCCTCTGGTCGGACACACTTTCCTGGGTCATGCCCAGCCTTGGAAGATCAACACATCACAGCCCTACCTAGGCACAACAGAGAGGTCAGCACGCCTGTCTAAATCCTATGCGCAGGGGTCTCGGCCCATCACCCATTGCACACCTGCATGTTGCGTACGTGGCCAGTGAGCAGACCTAGCAACCTCCATTACAAAGGAAGTTGTGTTATGCGGTCCAAACCGGCGCACGCCGCTCATTCGCTGACGTCAAGAAGGCTTCGGCTGATACCACAACATCGAGTGCCCATAACTGTTCCCGCGTAGTTGGTTAGTGCCTATAGGCCAGTGGCCAGACTAAGATCAAATACCAAGATCTCGTTAAGCGTGTTAATTGATGTAAGCGCGGACACCGACCAGGGTCAGGCCCTCCTCTCTCCTAGGTGGTCTCAACCTGCCATGTCGCTCCACCACAAAGTAACAGCCGGGGGCCGTCAGGAACCCAGGCCCACCACTAACGGGGTGGAACCACCTGTCCTTTTAGCCCCCACGCTGGAATCACTCACGGGTACTCTACGAGTCGACCCGACTTTAGTCACCAAGTATCACATATTATGCATATAAGTATATACCCGTGATCACCTCTCGAGTGATCACGGCTCGATAGTATAGCATGGCAGACGGACAAGAATGTAGGGCCACTGATGGGATACTAGCATCCTATACTAAGCATTTAGGATTGCAGGTAAAGGTAACAACAGTAGCAGCAAGGACAGGCTATGCATCAGGATAGGATAAATGGAAAGCAGTAACATGCTACACTACTCTAATGCAAGCAGTAGAGAGAAGAATAGGCAATATCTGGTGATCAAGGGGGGGGGGCTTGCCTGGTTGCTCTGGCAAGGAGGGGTCGTCAACAGCGTAGTCGAACTCGATGGCATCAGCACCAGTCTCTGGGTCTACCGGAGAAGAAGAGGGGGGGAGAAACAGTAAATACAGGGCAAACAAAGCATCACAAACTATTACAAGGCAATACGCAGTGTCAGGGGTGACCTAACGCAGGGATAGGTGATATCGGTGAAGGGGGAAAACATCCGGAAAGTATCCCGGTGTTTGGCATTTTCGGATAGGTGAAACGGAGGGGAACTGTTGCATGTTCACTATGCTAGGGACGTGTGGCGGACGAACGGACCACAAATTCGGATTTGTCTCGTTGTTCTGAGCAACTTTCATGTATAAAACGTTTTCATCCGAGCTACGGTTTAATTTATATTAATTTTCAAAGTTTAATTGATTTTATAATATTATTGTTATTTCAAAAATAAACAACAAATGCTACGGGTACACAGAAGTGTACCCAGCACTAAGCACATGCGTCTGACAAATGGGGCCAAAGGGCCCAGTTGACCAGGTCAACAGAGACTAGTCAACCAGTGAATAGTAGAAGTGGGACCCACATGTCATTGACACATGTTAAATTAGAATTGTTTTATTTTTAAATATTATTTAAGTGATGGGGCCACTCGTCATAGACTACACATTTAACATAGGATAAATTAGTCAGTTGATTGATAATTTATCATGGGGACCCACTGTCATTGACAGTTAGTGTTTAGGCATTTAGATTAGCACTAATCTGATCTAGTAGGACCCAGGTGGCAGTGGAACTCGCCATCAGGAGGCTCGGTTGAGCTCACCCGCGACAGGGAGAACACGGTCGGGGTGGCGGTGTGCGCGGAGTGGCTTGCCGTGGCCGCCGAGAGCAACGGCGGCCACGATCGCGGGCATGGTGACGACAGCAGCTAGACGGGAGGGGGCGAGCAACAGCGGCTGGGTGAGCACTCAGGGGAGCCTTCGGTGCGCGTGTCTCCGCGGCCAGGGAGTGGCCCAGGGCGGGGCCGAGCGCGGTCTAGCGAGTAGCAGGGAGCAGCAGCAAAAGGAGGAGCAGCAGAAGCCAGTAGGTAGCGGCAGCAGGAGCATGCTACCTCTTGAGCACTGCGTTGGTTTTCCCCAAGAGGAAGGGATGATGCAGCAAAGTAGCGTAAGTATTTCCCTCAGTTTTTGAGAACCAAGGTATCAATCCAGTAGGAGGCTACGCGCGAGTCCCTCGTACCTGCACAAAAACAAATAAATCCTCGCAACCAACGCAAATAGGGGTTGTCAATCCCTATAAGGCCACTTACGAGAGTGAGATCTGATAGATATGATAAGATAATATTTTTGGTATTTTTATGATAAAGATGCAAAGTAAAATAAAGGCAAAGTAAATAGTAAAGGAAATAACTAAGTAGTAGGAGATTAATATGATGAAGATAGACCCGGGGGCCATAGGTTTCACTAGTGACTTCTCTCGAGAGCATAAGTATTCTACGGTGGGTGAACAAATTACTGTTGAGCAATTGACAGAATTGAGCATAGTTATGAGAATATCTAGGTATGATCATGTATATAAGCATCACGTCCGAGACAAGTAGACCGACTCCTGCCTGCATCTACTACTATTACTCCACTCATCGACCGCTATCCAGCATGCATCTAGAGTATTAAGTTAAAAACAGAGTAACTCCTTAAGCAAGATGACATGATGTAGAGGGATAGACTCATGCAATATGAAGAAAACCCCATCTTGTTATCCTCGATGGCAACAATACAATACGTGCCTTGCTGCCCCTAGTGTCACTGGGAAAGGACACCGCAAGATTAAACCCAAAGCTAAGCACTTCTCCCATTGCAATAAAGATCAATCTAGTAGGGAAAACCAAACAGATAATTCGAAGAGACTTGCAAAGATAACCAATCATACATAAAAGAATTCAGAGAAGATTCAAATATTATTCATAGATAGACTTGATCATACACCCACAATTCATCGATCTCAACAAACACACCGCAAAAAGAAGATTACATCGAATAGTTCTCCACAAGAGAGGGGGAGAACATTGTATTGAGATCCAAAAAGAGAGAAGAAGCCATCTAGCTACTGACTATGGACCCATAGGTCTGAAGTAAACTACTCACACTTCATCGGAGGGGCTATGGTGTTGATGTAGAAGCCCTCCGTGATCGATGTCCCCTCCGGCGGAGCTCCGGAACAGGCCCCAAGATGGGATCTTGTGGATATAGAAACTTACGATGGTGGAATTAGGGTTTTGGCTCGTTTGGGGGTACGTAGGTATATATAGGAGGAAGGAGTACGTCGGTGGAGCAATAGGGGGCCCATGAGGGTGGAGGGCACGCCTGGGGGGGGGGGGGGGTAGGCGCGCCCCCCTACCTCGTGGCCTCCTATTTTCTTTCTTGACATAGGATCCAAGTCTCCCAGGTCTTGTTCGTTGAGAAAATCACGTCCCCGAAGGTTTCATTCCGTTTGGACTCCGTTTGGTATTCCTTTTCTTTGAAACCCTAAAATAGGCAAAAAAAACAGCAATTCTGGGCTGGGCCTCCGGTTAATAGGTTAGTCCCAAAAATAATATAAAATTGGAAAATAAAGCCCAATAATGTCCAAAATAGTAGATAATATAGCATGGAGCATTCAAAAATTATAGATACGTTGGAGACGTATCAAGCATCCCCAAGCTTAATTCTTGCTCGTCCTCGAGTAGGTAAATGATAAAAACAGAATTTTTGATGCGGAGTGCTACTTGGCATAATTTTAATGTAATTCTTCTTAATTGTGGTATGAATATTCAGATCCAAAAGATTCAAGACAAAAGTTTAATATTGACATAAAAATAATAGTACTTCAAGCATACTAACAAAGCAATTATGTCTTCTCAAAATAACATGGCTAAAGAAAGTTATCCCTACAAAATCATATAGTCTGGCTATGCTCTATCTTCAACACACAAAATATTTAAATCATGTTGTAACACCCCGGATGTAATTTACCTTATATGTACTCCAACTCTTGCCGTTTCCGGCTCTAAGTTATTTTATCTCCTCGGTTTTGGGTTTTTGTCTCCGTGTGTTGTTGCCATTGTCATGCATCTCATATCATGTCATCATGTGCATTGCATTTGCATACGTGTTCGTCTCATCCATCCGAGCATTTTCCCCGTTGTCCGTTTTGCATTCCGGCGCTCCTATCTCCTCCGGTGGTCCTTTCTACCTCTTTTCGTGTGTGGGGGTTAAACATTTCTGGATTGGACCGACACTTGTCATGCGGCCTTGGTTTACTACCGGTAGACCGCCTGTCAAGTTTCGTACCATTTGGACTTCGTTTGATACTCCAACGGTTAACCGAGGGACTGAGAAGGCCTCGTGTGTGTTGCAGCCCAACACCCTTCCTATTTGGCCCAAAACCCACCAAAACCCTATCCATCATCTAGAGCGTTCGATCACGATCGCGTGGCCGCAAACTGCACCTCATTTGGACTCTCCTAGCTCCCTCTAAGCCTATATAAAGGCCTCTCCCCGAAAATCTCGGGTCTCCTTCCCTGAAACCCTAAAATTCTACCCGCCGCCGGACATGTCCGACCCGCCACCAGACATCGCCGCCACCCCAACCGCAGCGCGCCACGTGGCGAGCCACGCCCACATCGCCGCCTCAGCCGCGCGCGGCCCGCCCGGCCCACGCAGGGCCCTCGCGGCCCAAAGCGGCGCGCCGCCGCCCGACTCCTTCCTCCTCCCGCGCGCCCGATCGCCGGCCGCCTCTGCCTCGACGTCGCCGCACCTTCCACCGCCCGCCAGTCACCGGCCGCCGCCACCAAAACGCCGCTCCGCCGTGGTAGCCTCGCCGCGCCTCCTTCGACCGCAGCCGTCTTCCTCCCCGCCGCCGTCTTCCTCGCCGCCCCGGCGAGCCTCTGCCCGACGAGCTCACTCCTCCTCGTCGCGCCAAGTCTGGCGACATCTCCGGCGAACCTGGCATCCGTGCCAGCTACAGTGCTCCCAGATCTGGATCTGAGGAGATCCACTCGGTTTACTTTCCCCTGAAACCCTAGTTATTTTTGCGTTTTTCATCATGCCGTAACTTTGTACCCGTAACTCCGTTTTGGGCGTGTAGCATATCAAAATGTTCGTCTCTAAGAGTACATCATTTCAACTCATTGCATCATTTTCTTTTGAGCTCATCTTGATGCCCGAAATTCTGTTGGAAGAGAGCTATTTGAGATAATTGTCAGATTTGCTGCATCAAATAGCTATTTGTCATTTTTGTCATGATTATTGTGTGCATGATATGCCCCTGAGCTCTACAGGTGTTTTGTTATATGCCATTCCATCTTTACAGAGGTGCTTTCCATGTATTTTTTTGATGTGTGTGGTGACTAGCAAAAGCTTGCAAAGTAGTGCATTCGTTAATGCTGATTCTAGGGACTTAGAATTTTACTAAGTCCTTGATCTGATTTTATCAATATGCCATATGTTCATGTTGTTTCCTAGTGATCCGTGCCTCTTTTGAGTATGATCAGTAAGGATGATTTGTTAACATTGTGGTGCTCTATCCATCCATGTCTTTGTTTGCAATTATGGAGCACCCCTAGCTTGAGTCAATCAAGCTCTACTTTTGCTATTTCGTGAATCCTGGCAAATTGTTGACTTGTTAGCGATTTTGCCGAGGATGTTGTTATTGATCCGTGCATGTAATGTTGTTGTTCTTACCATGTCTAGCTTCTATGATATGCATTCTTGATGGGTGTATGCTTAGTTTGTCATGCATTGCTCTGTAGTGAGTGCACCGAGCTCGTAAACATGCCTACTCGTTAACAGATTTGCATGCTCCAGTTTTTCTCAAAGTCTGTAACCTGATTATGTTTTTGCCATGTTCTCATGCTTGCAATTGTAACCTGATGTTAAATTCCAGACTTGTGTTAATTTCACTAAGTCTGAAACCTGTTTATCATTTGCACTTTTGCCATGCTTGTTTGAACGTGTTAATGGATGAATTAGCCGTAGCTCATTATTCATCTTTTGTCAAGCATCATGATTGGATCCCTGCCATGTATTTTGTTGTCATGTTTGATCGCTGTAGCATAATTATCTTGATGCATTTAGATGGCTACTTGCTGTCTATCGCAGACCGGTGCCATATTTGTTTTGCTTGCCATTTCCAAACCGTGCATCCTATTCCGGTGATCTTTATATCGATTTCAACGGAAATCACCTCACCTTTCCAGTGGCACTCTTGGATTTCCAAGTTGAGGCCAGGTTCAATCATTCCTTGTCAAATCTTGCATATGCATCACATATTGCATCCCGCATAGCATACCATGTTCGCATCATGTTGTTTGAGCTTTGCACGTGGTTGATTGTGTTCCTTTTGTTTGTTTGTCTTGTTTGGGTAGAGCCGGGAGAGGAGTTCGCTAATGAGGAGCCCGTTGAGTTTGCTTACGAGGATCAAGCCAACTCTGACAACTTTGCAGGCAAGATGATCATACCCTCAAAATCACTTCTATCTTTGCTTGCTAGATGCTCGCTCTTTTGCTATGCCTATGCTACGATGCCTACCACTTGCTTTTCATGCCTCCCAAATTGCCATGTCAAACCTCTAACCCACCATGTCCTAGCAAACCGTTGTTTGGCTATGTACCACTTTGCTCAGCCCCTCTTATAGCGTTGCTAGTTGCAGGTGAAGTTTGGAGATCGTTCCTTGTTGGAACTTTGTTTATTGTTGGGATAGCATTATATTATCTTGTTATCTTAATGCATCTATATACTTGGTAAAGGGTGGAAGGCTCGGCCTTTTTCCTAGTGTTTTGTTCCACTCTTGCCGCCCTAGTTTCCGTCATATCAGTGTTATGTTCCCGGATTTTGCGTTCCTTACGCGGTTGGGTGATAATGGGAACCCCTTGACAGTTCGCCTTGAATAAAACTCCTCCAGCAATGCCCAACCTTGGTTTTACCATTTGCCACCTAGCCTCTTTTTTCCTTGGGTTTCCGGAGCCCAAGGGTCATCTTATTTAAACCCCCCCGGGCCAGTGCTCCTCTGAGTGTTGGTCCACCTCGTCAGCCGCCGGTGGCCACCAGGGGCAACTCTGGGATGGTCTACCGGATGTTTGGACAATCTGAGTGTGCCCTGAGAACGAGATATGTGCAGCTCCTATCGGGATTTGTCGGCACATTCGGGCGGTGTTGCTGGACTTGTTTTACCATTGTCGAAGTTGTCTTGTAGAACCGGGATACCGAGTCTGATCGGAATGTCTCAGGAGAAGGTATATCCTTCGTTGACCGTGAGAGCTTGTGATGGGCTAAGTTGGGACTCCCCTGCAGGGATTTGAACTTTCGAAAGCCGTGCCCGCGGTTATGGGCTGATGGGAATTTGTTAATGTCTGGATGTAGATAACATGAACCTTAACTTAAATAAAACGAATCAACTGCGTGTGTAACGTGATGGTCTCTTCTCGGCGGAGTCCGGGAAGTGAACACGGTGTTGGAGTAATGTTTGCCGTAGGTTGTTCTATAGTTCTTCGTTCGTGCTTTTCCTTCTCTTCTCGCTCTCTTTTGCGAACAGGTTAGCCACCATATATGCTAGTCGCTTGCTGCAGCTCCACATATTACCTTGCCTTACCCATAAGCTTAAATAGTCTTGATCGCGACGGTGCGAGATTACTGAGTCCCCGTGACTCACAGTTTGCTTCCAAACCAGATGCAGGGACCGATGATTCCGTTCCAGATGATGCGCTTGAGCTGAAGTGGGAGTTCGATGAAGACTCACGCCGTTACTATGTGTCTTTCTCAGATGATCAGTAGTGGTGCCCAGTTGGGGCGATCGGGACCGTGTCGCATGTTGGGGTTGATCTTTTATTTTGGTGCCGTAGTCGGACCATGAGTGTATTGGATGATTGTAATGTTATTTATGTATTTGTGTGACATGGCGAGTGTAAGCCAACTATGTACCTTTTCCCCTATTATCTATTTACATGGGTTGTTGTGAATATTACCTTACTTGCGACATTGCTTTCAATGCGGTTATGCCTATAAGTCGTGCTTCGACACGTAGGAGATATAGCCGCATCGAGGGCGTTACACATGCACAGCCCCGATGACAAGCCAAGCAATTGTTTCATACTTTTGACATTCTCAAAACTTTTTCAATCTTCATGCAATACATGAGCGTGAGCCATGGATATAGCACTATAGGTGGAATAGAATGGTGGTTGTGGAGAAGACAAAAAGGGAGAAGATAGTCTCACATCAACTAGGTGTATCAACGGGCTATGGAGATGCCCATCAATAGATATCAATGTGAGTGAGTAGGGATTGCCATGCAACAGATGCACTAGAGCTATAAGTATATGAAAGCTCAAAAAGAAACTAAGTGGGTGTGCATCCAACTTGCTTGCTCATGAAGACCTAGGGCATTTTGTGGAAGCCCATCATTGGAATATACAAGCCAAGTTCTATAATGAAAGATTCCCACTAGTATATGGAAGTGATAACATGAGAGACTCTCTACTATGAAGATCATGGTGCTACTTTGAAGCACAAGTGTGGTAAAAGGATAGTAACATTGTCCCTTCTCTCTTTTTCTCTCATTTTTTATTTTTTTATTTGGGCCTTTTCTCCTTTTTTATGGCCTCTTTTCTCTTTTTTTATTTGGGCTTCTTTGGCCTCTTTTTTTTCGTCCGGAGTCTCATCCCGACTTGTGGGGGAATCATAGTCTCCATCATCCTTTCCTCACTGGGAAAATGCTCTAATAATGATGATCATCACACTTTTATTTTTCTTACAACTCAACAATTACAACTCGATACTTAGAAAAAAATATGACTCTATATGAATGCCTCCGGCGGTGTACTGGGATATGCAATGAATCAAGAGTGACACGTATGAAAGAATTATGAATGGTGGCTTTGCCACAAATACGATGTCAACTACATGATCATGCTAAGCAATATGACAATGATGGAGTGTGTCATAATAAACGGAACGGTGGAAAGTTGCATGGCAATATATCTCAGAATGGCTATGGAAATGCCATAATAGTTAGGTTTGGTGGCTGTTTTGAGGAAGGTATATGGTGGGTGTATGATACCGGTGAAAGGTGCGCGGTATTAGAGCGGCTAGCAAAGGTGGAAGGGTGAGAGTGCGTATAATCCATGGACTCAATATTAGTCATAAAGAACTCATATACATATTGCAAAAATCTACAAGTTATCAAAGCAAAGTATTACGCGCATGCTCCTAGGGGGGATAGATTGGTAGGAAAAGACCATCGCTCGTCCCCGACCGCCACTCATAAGGAAGACAATCAATAAATAAATCATGCTCCGACTTCATCACATAACGGTTCACCATACGTGCATGCTACGGGAATCACAAGCTTCAACACAAGTATTTCTCCAATTCACAACTACTCAACTAGCATGACTTTAATATCACCATCTTCATATCTCAAAACAATTATCAAGTATCAAACTTATCATAGTATTCAACACACTCATAAGAGAATTTTTTTTATCCTTGAATACCTAGCATATTAGGATTTTAAGCAAATTACCATGCTATTTAAGACTCTCCAAATAATCTAAGTGAAGCATGAGAGATCAATAGTTTCTATAAAACAAATCCACCACCGTGCTCTAAAAGATATAAGTGAAGTACTAGAGCAAAATTATATAACTCAAAAGATATAAGCGAAGCACATAGAGTATTCTAACAAATTCCAAATCATGTATGGCTCTCCCAAAAGGTGTGTACAGCAAGGATGATTGTGGTAAACTAAAAATCAAAGACTCAAATAATACAAGACGCTCCAAGCAAAACACATATCATGTGGCGAATAAAAATATAGCTCCATGTAAGGTTACCGATAAACGTAGACGAAAGAGGGGATGCCTTCCGGGGCATCCCAAAGCTTTGGCTTTTAGGTGTCCTTAGATTATCTTTGGGGTGCCATGGGAATCCCCAAGATTAGGCTCTTACCACTCCTTGTTCCATAATCCATCAAATCTTTACCCAAAACTTGAAAACTTCACAACACAAAACTTAAAGTAGAAAATCTCGTGAGCTCCGTTAGCGAAAGAAAATAAAAGACCACTTCAAGGTACTGTAATGAACTCATTATTTATTTATATTGGTGTTATACCTACTTTATTCCAACTTTTCTATGGTTTATAAACTATTTTACTAGCCATAGATTCATCAAAATAAGCAAACAACACATGAAAAAACAGAATCTGTCAAAAACAGAACAGTCTGTAGTAATCTGTAGCTAGCGCAAGATCTGGAACCCCAAAATTCTAAAATAAATTGATGGACGTGAGGAATTTATCTATTAATCATATTCAAAAATAATTAAATAAATATGACTTCCCAAATAAAAATAACAGCAGTTCTCGTGAGCGCTAAAGTTTCTGTTTTTTACAGCAAGTTCAACAAGACTTTCCCCAAGTCTTCCCAACGGTTCTACTTGGAACAAACACTAATTAAACACAAAAAACACAACCGAAACAGAGGCTAGATAAATTATCTATTACTAAAAAGGAGCAAAAAGCAAGGAATAAAAATAAAATGGGGTTGCTTCCCAACAAGGCTATCGTTTAACGCCCCTAGCTAGGCATAACAAGCAAGGATAGATCTAGGTATTACCATCTTTGGTAGGCAATCCATAAGTGGCTCTCATAATAGATTCTTAAGGTAATTTAATTTTCTTTCTAGGAAAGTGTCCCATGACTTTCCTTAATGGAAATTGTAATCTAATATTTCCTTCCTTCATATCAATAATTGCACCAATCGTTCTAAGGAAAGGTCTACCAAGAATAATAGAACATGAAGGATTGCAATCTATGTCAAGAACAATAAAATCTACAGGCACATAATTTCTATTTGCAACAATAAGAACATCATTAATTCTTCCCATAGGTTTCTTAATAGTGGAATCCGCAAGGTGCAAGTTTAGAGAGCAATCATCAAAATCACGGAAACCTAACAAATTACACAAAGTCTTTCGAATTGTGGAAACACTAGCACCCAAATCACATAAAGCATAGAATTCATGATCTTTAATTTTAATTTTAATAGTAGGTTCCCACTCATCATAAAGTTTTCTAGGTATAGAAACTTCCAATTCAAGTTTTTCTTCATAAGATTGCATCAAGGCATCAACGATATGTTTAGTAAACGCTTTATTTTGACTATAAGCATGAGGAGAATTTAAAACGGATTGTAACAAGGAAATACAATCAATCAAAGAGCAATTTTCATAGTTAAATTCCTTGAAATCCATAATAGTGGGTTTAGCAACATCTAGGGTTTTAATTTCTTCAATCCCACTTTTATCAATTTTAGCATCAAGATCAAAAAATTCTGAATTCTTGGAACGCCTTCTAGGTAAAGGTGGATCATATTCAGTCCCATCATTATCAAGATTCATATTGCAAAACAAAGATTTAATAGTGGGCACATCAATAACTTTTAGATCTTCATCTTTATTATCATGGAAACTAGAAGAACACGCTCTTATAAAGGTATCTTTCTTACCACGCATCCTAGCGGTTCTTTCTTTGCACTCATCAATGTAAATTCTCATGGCTTTGATAGACTCATTGATATCATGCTTAGGTGGAATAGATCTAAGTTTCAAAGAATCAACATCAAGAGAAATTCTATCAACGTTCCTAGCCAAATCATGAATCTTAAGCAATTTTTCTTCAATCATAGCATTAAAATTATTTTGCGAAGTAATAAATTCTTTAATATTAGATTCAAAATCAGAGGGCATCTTATTATAATTTCCATAAGAATTGTTGTAGGAATTACCATAATTATTAGAGGGATTACTAGGATAAGGCCTAGGATTAAAATTTCCTCTATACGCCTTGTTACCAAAATTGTTCCTACCAACAAAATTCACATCCAGAGATTCATTATTATTCTCAATCAAAATAGACAAGGGCATATCATTAGGATGAGAAGAAACACTCTTATTAGCAAATAATTTCGTAAGTTCATCCATCTTTCCACTCAAAACATTAATTTCTTCTATCGCATGCACCTTTTTATTAGTAGATCATTCAGTATGCCATTGAGAATAATTAACCATAATATTATCTAGGAGTTTAGTAGCTTCTCCTAAAGTGATTTCCATAAAAGTGCCTCCCGCGGCCGAATCTAAAAGATTTCTAGAAGCAAAATTCAATCTGGCATAAAAGTTTTGTATAATCATCCACAAATTTAAACCATGAGTAGGGCAATTACGTATCATTAATTTCATTCTCTCCCAAGCTTGTGCAACATGTTCATGATCAGGTTGCTTAAAATTCATAATATCGTTTCTAAGAGAGATGATCTTAGCGGGAGGAAAATACTTAGAGATAAAAGCATCTTTGCACTTGTTCCATGAATCAATACTATTTTTAGGCAAAGACGATAACCAAGCTTTAGCATGATCTCTAAGCGAAAAAGGAAATAGCTTCAATTTAACAATATCATTATCCACATCGTTCTTCTTTTGCATGTCACACAAATCAACGAAGCTATTTAGATGGGTAGCGGCATCTTCACTAGGAAGGCCGGAGAACGGATCTTTCATGACAAGATTCAGCAAAGCAGTATTAATTTCACAAGATTCAGCATCGGTAAGAGGAGAAATCGGAGTGCTAATAAAATCATTGTTGTTGGTATTGGTGAAGTCACACAATTTAGTATTATCTTGAGCCATCGTGACAAGCAAGCAAACTAACACACAAGCAAACAGAAAGCAAGCGGGCAAAAAGAGGCAAATAGAGAAAGAGGGAGGATAGAGAGAGAGGGCGAATAAAATGGCAAGGGTGAAGTGGGGGAGAGGAAAACGAGAGGCAAATGGAAAATAATGTAATGCGGGAGATAAGGGTATGTGATGGGTACTTGGTATGTTGACTTTTGCGTAGACCTCCCCGGCAACGATGCCAGAAATCCTTCTTGCTACCTCTTGAGCACTGCGTTGGTTTTCCCCGAAGAGGAAGGGATGATGCAGCAAAGTAGCGTAAGTATTTCCCTCAGTTTTTGAGAACCAAGGTATCAATCCAGTAGGAGGCTATGCGCGAGTCCGTCGTACCTGCACAAAACAAATAAATCCTCGCAACCAACGCAAATAGGGGTTGTCAATCCCTATAAGGCCACTTACGAGAGTGAGATCTGATAGATATGATAAGATAATATTTTTTGTATTTTTATGATAAAGATGCAAAGTAAAATAAAGGCAAAGTAAATAGCAAAGGAAATAACTAAGTTGTAGGAGATTAATATGATGAAGATAGACCCGGGGGGCATAGGTTTCACTAGTGGCTTCTCTCGAGAGCATAAGTATTCTACGGTGGGTGAACAAATTACTGTTGAGCAATTGAAAGCATTGAGCATAGTTATGAGAATATCTAGGTATGATCATGTATATAGGCATCACGTCCGAGACAAGTAGACAGACTCCTGCCTGCATCTACTACTATTACTCCACTCATCGACCGCTATCCAGCATGCATCTAGAGTAAAGTTAAAAACAGAGTAACGCCTTAAGCAAGATGACATGATGTAGAGGGATAGACTCATGCAATATGAAGAAAACCCCATCTTGTTATCCTCGATGGCAACAATACAATACGTGCCTTGCTGCCCCTACTGTCACTGGGAAAGGACACTGCAAGATTGAACCCAAAGCTAAGGACTTCTCCCATTGCAAGAAAGATCAATCTAGTAGGCCAAACCAAACAGATAATTCGAAGAGACTTGCAAAGATAACCAATCATACATAAAAGAATTCATAGAAGATTCAAATATTATTCATAGATAGACTTGATCATAAGCCCACAATTCATCGATCTCAGAAACATACCGCAAAAAGAAGATTACATCGAATAGTTCTCCACAAGAGAGGGGGAGAACATTGTATTGAGATCCAAAAAGAGAGAAGAAGCCATCTAGCTACTAACTATGGACCCGTAGGTCTGAAGTAAACTACTCACACTTCATCGGAGGGGCTATGATGTTGATGTAGAAGCCCTCCATGATCGATGCCCCCTCCGGCGGAGCTCCGGAACAGGCCCCAAGATGGGATCTCGTGGATACAGAAAGTTACGGCAGTGGAATTAGGGTTTTGGCTCCGTCTCTGATCGTTTGGGGGTACGTAAGTATATATAGGAGGAAGGAGTACGTCGGTGGAGCAACAGGGGGCCCACGAGGGTGGAGGGCACGCCTGGGGGGGGGGGGGGTAGGCGCGCCCCTGTAACACCCCGGATGTAACTTTCCCAATTTGTACTCCAACTCTTGCCGTTTCCGGCGTTAGGTTATATTTACTTTCTCGGGTTCGGGTTTTTGTCTCCATGTGTTGTTATCATTGTCATGCATCTCATATCATGTCATCATGTGCATTGCATTTGCATACGTGTTCGTCTCATGCATTCGAGCATTTTTCCCGTTGTCCGTTTTACGTTCCGGCGCTTCGTTCTCCTCCGATGGTCATTTCTAGCTTTCTTTCGTGTGTGGAGTTTAAACATTTTCGGATTGGACCGAGAATTGCCAAGCGGCCTTGGTTTACTACCGGTAGACCGCCTGTCAAGTTTCGTATCATTTGGACTTCGTTTGATACTACAACGGTTAACCGAGGGACCGAAAAGGCCTCGTGTGTGTTGCAGCCCAGCACCCCTCCAATTTGGCCCAAAATCCACCAAACTCTGCTCCATCACCTGGAGCATTCGATCACTATCGCGTGGCCGAAAACCGCACCTCATTTGGACTGTCCTAGCTCCCTCTATGCCTATATAAAGGCCCCCCGAAATTCGGATCTCTCTCCCTCTCCGAAACCCTAAATCGCCCCGCAACCGACGGACATGTCCGCCGCCTGACCGGACACGTCCGCCGCCGCGCCCCAGCCAACCAGCGCCTGACACATGGCACTTCGCCGCTCTCCTCCACGCGGCCCGGCGAGCCCGCGGGAGGCCCGCTCGAGCCGCCACCGGGCCAGATCCGCCCGCGCCGCCCCGCGGCTTCTTCCGCGTCGCCGATCCGCTCCCGCCGCCGCCCTTTGCCGCCATCGCCGCCTCCGGCTGACCGAGCCTCCACACCGGCCGGCGACCGCCGCCTCGCCACTCGCCGCCCCGCCGCCAAGATCGTCGCCGGGCCGCCCCGCCTCCGTGAGCTCCGCCGCCCCGCCTCCTCGTCGCCGGAGGCCTCTCCGGAGAGAGCTCCGGCCGCCGCGGCTCTCTTCTTCCGGCGGTCCTCGAACAGCTACAGTGCCCGATCCGGAGCTACAGTGCCTGAAACCCTAGATCTGATCCGGGGTAGTTTTTTTTTACTAAGTCCCAGAATTTTTGATCCATATGCTCATGTTCGCGGCTCCGTAACTTTGCATCCATAGCTCCGATTCATGCATATAGCATATCAAAATGTTTACCTCAGAGAGTACATCATTTCATTCCATTGCATCATTTTCATTTGAGCTCATCTTGATGCCCGAAATGCTGTTAGAAGAGGGCTACTTGAGTTAATTGTCAGATCTGTTACTCCGTTTAGCACTTTTGTCATTTTTGCCATGATTATTGTGTGCATGCTATGCCCGTGAGTTCTACATATGTTTTGTTAAGGGTTTTTTCATCTATCCAGAGGTGCAACCCATGTATTTTTAGGATGTGTGTGGTGACTTGTGCAAGCTTGCAAAGTGGTGCACTTGCTAATTCTGTTTTCAGGGACTTAGTGAATTCACCAAGTCCTGGGATTGTTTAGTTCATGATGCCATATGTTCATGCTATTTCCTAGTGATCCGTGCCTCTTTTGAGGATGATCAGTAAAGGAGTTTTATAAATCTTGTAATGCTCTGTCCATCCATGTCTTTGTTTGCAATTATGGAGCACCCTAGATTGAGTCAATCGAGCTCTACTTTTGCTTCGTTGTGAATCTGGGCAGATCGTCAACTCGTTTGCGATTTTGCCGATGTTATTGTAGTTGATCCGTGTATGCTATGATATTGTTCTTGCCATGTCTAGCTTTTATTTTGTGCCTTCTTATGGGATGTATGCTTTTCTTGCCATGACTTGCACCGTAGTGAGTGCATCGAGCTCGTAAACATGCCTTCGTGAGTTATGTTTCAGCATGTCCCAGTTTTCACCAAGTCTGAAAACTGATTATGTTTTTGCTATGTTCGTGTGCTTGTTACTATATTTTGTGATCCCTTTTGGCTCAAGGTAACTAAGGGACTTTTGTTAAGGTTGTTGAGTAGCTCCATGACATGTCTTTCTTTGTCATGTTCAGGTCTTGTAGCATGTTGTTTTGTTGCTCCGAAGAGGGCTATATGATCTGAATTCCAGACAAGTGTTAATTTCACTAAGTCTGAGATCTGTTTTACCATTTGCATTTTTGCCATGCTTGTTTGAATCTGTTAATGGATGATTTGGCCGTAGGTCAGTGCTAGACTTTTGTTAATCATCTTGTGTGCATCCCTGCCATGGTTTTTGTTGTCATGTTTGGGTGCTGTAGCATGTCCATCTCATTGCATTTAGATGCCTACTTGCTGCAAATCACATACCGGTGTCATTTTTTAAACGCTTGCCATTTCCAAACCGTAACTCCGATTCCGGCGTTCTTTATATTGTTTTCAAGCGATTTCTTCTCATCTTTCCAGTGGCACCCTTGGAATTCCAAGTTGAGGCCAGGTTCATGCATTTTCTGTCATATCTTGCATTTTGCATCCCGCATCGCATCCCGCATAGCATATCATCATTCCATCATATCGCTTGATCCTTGCACGTGGTTGATTGTGTCCTTGTTGCTTGTTTGTCTTGTTTGGATAGAGCCGGGAGACGAGTTCGCTAATGAGGAGCCCGTTGAATTTGCTCTTGAGGATCCAGTCAACTCTGACAACTGTGCAGGCAAGATGATCATACCCTCGAAATCACTACTATCTTTGCTATGCTAGTTTGCTCGCTCTTTTGCTATGCCAAT